>NW_026731669.1:1537500-1737563 GCF_028476545.2 Physella acuta | reverse complement strand
AGTTTGTTATTTACAAAACCACTATCAAGGTTATATATATATATAACACGTTTTAATCGTGTATTTATTTTAGACGTTTGCCTTGTTTTCTAGAACAATGGTTATTAAACGTAAACAATGTCGGCACTTTATTTCTTGGATCTTAGTTGTTGGGGCGCTAGTTTGTCCACACCATCACCGATACGAGCCAGCTTAGTTGTTGAGGCGCTATCTATTCGCTTCTTGTAAGGCTAAGAGCGGGAGGGGAGGTTTGGCAAAGGAACTTAAAAGGGCCAACAAAGCGTCGATGTACTTTTATCCATCTGTACCGAATGTGGGATGGTCTCAAAAAGTAGTCTTAATATCTAGCGGCCTCTCGCGCAATGGACGTTTTTTCAAAAGAATGTTGCCGTCAACAGCGTGTGTTTGATTGTAGGAAAAAGAATATACAAGAGCGTGGGATGGTGTCAAAAGAATAAAGATAATCCAACCGCAGCTATAGTATTCTTTTTTTCAAAATAACCATCAGGTCAAAAATGCAAGAAATTATTTTTTTTAACTATAAAAAAATGATTATGGGCGGCTGTGGGCCCCCTAAACGGCGTGGCCCCCCCCCCCCCCCCGCATTGCGGGGTCTGGCGGCACTGTAGTTCCGCCCCTGATTTAGATTCTATATCAAGTCTGCTGTTTCTGCGTTTTAAGTCGAAATTTGGGAAGTAAAATATTTGGTCGACACTTGTCGAAAATGATGCAATCTAGCCAGTGTTAATCTGGACCATATCGATACTAAAAATAAATGTTGGTCTCTGTACTTAGAAACATGTACTACATTGGACTTTATCCACACACAAATATTCATACTTTAAAATATAAGTATAAAGGACAAGAATTCAAATATACAACTTTTTCTGGTCCTTTATTTAATTTAAAGTTTAGGCCCATTGTTCAAAGTAATCAAACCTATTGATGAATACTTAGGCCTAATTATAATCGAAACCGTCTAAAGTCTAAGAAAAACCATTTTTGCAGCAGACGATAGTTCTACTCCTTCGTCAAGTAGACCGGCGATAAGCAAATAGATCTAGAATCTAGATTCTAGATCTAAATAAGACAGATAGTGCCTCAGGTCTAGATCTAGACCCACTAGATAAAGATTCTAAACGTCTAGATCGAGATTTCAGGTCTACTCTAGACTCTACATCTTAATCTGTAGATCTATAATTTATAATCTATAGTGAACCTGTCTATGCAACTAAAAAAAAGTCATCTAAGCTCAAGAGCAGATTCTATATTTATTATTAATTATTATTATTAATATTATTAGATTAGTAGATCTATACTCTAGATATAGGCCTATAGTCTATAGATCTAGATATTTAGATCTAGATCTAGAGAAGGTCTAGATAATAACTATATCTAATACTAAATAGATCTAGAATCTAGTAGATATCTTACTATATCTACTAGATCGATCTAGAATCTAGATTTTCTAGACACTCTTTTATCTAGATCTAGATGTGTAGATCTAGGTCTAGATTTAGAACTAGATCTACCTACTAGATTTATAACTTGATGTAGGTATCTAGATCTAGATCTATATCTAGAATTTGAGTCTAGACTTAGAACTAGTCAAAATCTAGTTCTAGATCTAGATCTAGATCTAGATACTCTAGCTAGAATCTAACTCTAGACTTCTAGAGAGTAGAGAGAGACTAGATTTTAGTAGATCTAGATAATTGATAATATCTTACCTAGCAAGTTATTAATAATTCTAGATCTTTAGATAGTAGTAAACATCTTTGTTACTTTATAGTAAATTTTTAATCTAGATCTAGAATCTAGGTATAGAATCTAGATTCTAGATGTAGTAATGTATTGACTGAGTGTAAGTATTTTACCTTAAAAGTAAAAGTATGTAGATCTAGATCTAATTTAGGGCTATACACCAAGCAATGCCCTATAAATAAATAACGAATTGCCCCGGTCTAATACTAATACACACCCTACAACTTAATCATGGGTAGTATGCCTATATTTTAAATTAAGTATTTTAAATGTACGTTAGCTCGATTCTAGACCAGGTACATTTTCAGTATGGGCGGCCCGGGGGGGGGGGGGGGGGGGCGGAGGGGGCCCAGGCCCCGGGCATCCACATCAAGGGGGCATCCAACGGGGTAAAAAAAAAAAAATAATAATAATAATTTTTTTTTTTTTTTTAGGAAAGTTAAAAGTCTTCTTAGAATTGTCTACCTAGGCAGAATTATCAATTTGCCGAATTCACCGAAATGTGTATTTGCAATCAACAAAAGTCATTGGTGAAGGGTAGTGGTATAGTAGTCATTGATATTCCCCGATTAAATGTATACAGTCTTTCAATTAATAGAGCATCTGATACTTATTTAGGTATAGTGTAGGTAGGGGCATCTTTTAGAGAACATGCCCATAATCATTTTATACTCTTATGGTCATCCCATAGAGTATTAAAGCCCATGATTATATTTTATACACTGTAGGGGCATCTTTAATGTAATTTTGCTTATATTCATCATAATAGTTTTGAAGGGCATCCAAACAGTAATTATGCCCGCATTCATTTTATATATCGTCAGGGCATCTTTAAAGTAATTTACTTGTATTCACGTTTGTATTTATATAATTACAGCAATTATGCCCATATTCGTTTTATATATTATCGGATGATATTTATTTTGCTTATATTCATTATTGCATGTCTGAAGGGCATACATACAGTAATTATATGCCCATGTTCGTTTCATATATTATCGGAACATCTTTATTATATTTCTATTCATTGCATGATGTTTGTAGGGCTTCCATACAATAATTATGCCCATATTCATTTTGATGGACGTAACGGCATTCGTAGAGTGATTAAGCACATAACCTGTTTTTTTTTTATTGTGATAAAATTCTTTATAATATTCATGACCATATGGATTTTTGTTTTTTAAATATTGTAGGGATTAAATATAAACTTTAAAGTGCGTATTGTTTTGATACACTGGGCTGAGTTCAGTTCATTGTAAAGTTGTCCTGAAGTCTCACACGTCTTAATTACCGGCATTCACGGCCGCCCGGTAGTCCCGTCGAGAAACACAAAGGTGTAGCTGGCTGTCACTTTGTTCCCTCCCTCAATTTAGACAAACCTCCTATTGCACTCGAATCTGGAGACTGTTTTTTTTCCATCCGATAAGCATAAATTTAAATGCACAATCTGCGTGATCTTTTACCTTACCACACCAACTTTCACCCACCCCCAAGGCACTACTCATTATCTTAATTGGGGGCACATAATATAGACCCAGTTTTATTTCAACTAATAGTAGAGCCATCTGTAGAGTAATTGAGCCCAAATTGATATAATGAAATGTGGGGGTGGGTTCAGGCCGTGGTCAACATTAGTGGATTTCCCCCCACCTGAACTGGACAGAAGGCGTTACCGGGTTTTAAATTTGGCAATACAAGTCCAAGTTGTAGGGAGGGTCTGACATAGCGAAGTGAATGGTTAGACACGGGCCGATGTTTTAGAGTACCTAGCATCACATCTCCTTAAAGCATTGACCTTTTGACCGAGTGGTTTAGAGATTTTTAAAATCTGAAACATCTCTAGTTCAATGCACACTCTCACCTGTATTAGTTACACTATAGGAATTCCTAAACAGGCCAAGACAGAAACATCCCATAAATAAAGGCGTGTCTGACGCGACGCCCTAATTGTAGACACGGACGTTTTTGTACCCTCGGTGCCGAGCGGTAATACAAAACCGAATGAGACTCTTTTGTAGTGCATCACAGCCCCCCCTCCCCACCACGACACGTCAGGCAATTCTCTCCCCTCTCTCCCCCTCCCCCCAAGTTCCAACCATTCATTCCTTTTGGATTTAGCTGGGTGTAGTCAACGTTTTCATCTTAATTAAGATAAGTACAAATTTTTAAATAAATGCTTTTCTATGTGTATTAACGGATTGTAACTAAGCTATATATATATATATATATATATATATATATATGTATATATATATATATATATATATATATATATATATATATATATATATATATATATATATATATATATATATATATATATATATATACATATATATATATATATATATATATATATATATATATATATATATATATATATATATATATATATATATATATATATATATATATATATATATATATATATATATATATATATATATATATATATATATATATATATATATATATATATATATATATATATATATATATATGTATATGGGGGGGGGGCATCTTCCGCTTGATTTTGCCCCGGGCATCTACATAGGTCTGCACGCCACTGTATGGGCCCAAGATACATAAATTAAAAACAGTAGCCCTATCTATCTATTATATACTAAGCAATAGTAAGCAAATAAGCAAATCTAACAATCATAAGTCATATCTTACATTTCCTATACCCTGCACCTATTTTGCATTCTTAATTTACACACACTTAAAAAAGACTATAAATATTCTGGTGAATTTTTTTTTCTTACAGTTACTTGGGTAATGTTTGTTTTTACGTACATGCAATTTTCTTATGATTTCCCCAACTAATATACATCGTCTTCCATTTTACTGCTGATTATGTTTAGCACACATAATTTATTTAATATGATTTTTACAACATTTCTAAGGACATCTTGATAATCTTCATTGAAGAGATAAGGTCCTTAGTATTGTGCTTTTATGTAAGCCTACTTCTATCAAAAGGACATAATAATATACATTACATACATGACAGTGGCAAAAACGAGTGCTCTAAAAAGAAACCATAGAAACATTTGAAACATAAATTAAACTGTACCATGGGAAAAGACAATCTAAATTCTGTAATAGAATAAAGTGTAAATATACAAGATAGATTTAAACAAAACCCCTCAATTATTTAAGTACCTATAAAATTAAATTGCGAGATGATAATTTTGTTCATCTGAGGGGCTACTTTTAAAAATATTGAAATGCATATTTTAAAAGTGAATGTTTGATTATGCTAGACTGAGAGATAGGATCCAATCTTTTAATGTACTTATTAATGTATGCATAACACCTTTAGCAGACAATATAATTTAAACACTAGAATTAGGTTTTAGGCTGATACATTATAATTTACTGCAGTAATGTAAGTCACATAGATATGTTGTTATGATACTATAATGATTAGTCTCCTTATTTCATCCTGTTGAAGCATTATTTTGGTACTTTGCCTTCTTTATGAATTATTGAAAAAGCATTTAATGTAACTGTTTAATTTCAGATCATCCAGTTTTGGCAGCCGATTGTGTTCATTCAAGTGGTTTCCTCTCCTGACAAGAAGTTTTGTATTCAAGTCAAAATACAGCCATACCAAGCCTCCTTGCTTACACAGTAAATATTTATAGCTACACATGCCATGGGAAATTCCAACAAAAAGCCAAAATTGTCTACAGTTACAGGTAGTAAACGACTTCATGCTAAATAAATAAAGTGTTGTTATTTGATATAAACTAGATCTGATTAAATCCTGTATAAATATGTGATAATCTAGCAAAACAATGATATTATGTTGTGATTTTATGTCAACAGGTAGAGGAATCCTTTAATGTACATTATCAGAAATTGTTTTTTTGTTTATTTTTATGAGTTTGGGTTATTACATGTTCCTATAAGTAGATAATCTGACTAACACGTACTTTTGTTTTCAGATTTAGAACATATAGGTATTTAAAATCATATGTGAATTTTATAGCAGTATTTATCTGTTTTAGGCAGTTTAAATAATGTTGTTTCCCTTGTTCTGTAGGAAATCATGAAGCTGAGATGTGCTATGGAGGAGAAGCTGATCTACACAAACTTGTTGCTGGCTGTGAGAAGAATCCAGGTCACAAACGTTTTATACCTCTTAAAGATTTCAACATAAATTATCTCCCCTCACGTTACCAGGACGACCTTATGTTTGAGACAATCTTAATATTGGCAGCCCTAACTGTCCAGGTAAAGACTGAATTCACCAGTCTAGAGAGACCAGAGTTTTACCCAGACACTCAACTTCCATATCCATGTTATAATGACAGAGGACGTCACGTGATGAGGTTAGGGACGGGGAGGGTGTATGGTGTGTACAAAAACACAGAGAGTGACAAAACTTGTCGTTGTGCCAAGTGTCAAGTCTCTGCCACACCCAGCAAAGTGTGGGGGCAGGTGAATGTGTTGACAGCCACACACGTGGTGTTTGATGACAGTGAGGCGAGACAGACCAGGTGTGTTTTAGGTTTTGATGACAAGGAAAGTCCAGTGGTCAGTCTTGATGGCTGGGAGGTGGGTGTGGGTGCGGCAGACATTGAGGGAGACTGGTGTGAGTTGAGTTATGTGACATGTGACTTAAAGTTGGTTGATGAACTGGACAAGATGTTGCAGCGCTTTGTTGATCTATGTGGGGAAGTAAGGAACAAATACACGAGATTTGTTGATGTGGACAAGTTGACCGTTATAGTGTCACATCCTCATGGCTGTCCTAAACAGGTCTCTGTAGGAAAATGGACACACGAACATAAGAGGGATGGCTACTTCACCAGGTACTGGTACACAACATGTACATGTTCTGGCTCCAGTGGAGCGTATGTCTTCAGACTGGCATATGACAGAATGTGGTATGGCCATCCTCACAGTGGATGTGACTCTAAAGGAAATTATAGTGGGGACGTGTGTTAATGATGTAACTTTTAGTTCTCTCCCCTTGTCTACACAATGTAAACAAACAAAATGGCGGAACCTTTCCCGTCATTAAACTGATTGTGTTAAGCCTTGCATGTGATGTAAACATTTTATCACATTAAAATGATTAAAACAAATGTTTTGATTGATGTAAACCATTTAATCGAATTTATTTGCATGTACATTGATGGATTTTTTTTCCTAATATTTTAAATAATTTACTTACAACTTTTGTCGGCAAACTGTTGTCATAAACATGATAGGCTGGCTATTACCTGTAAATTAATTGTAACCATTATTCCATATGTCATATTCATACAGTTTACAAAATGTTCACACTAAACGACATTAAATGGTAAAAGAAAATATTCTTCTACTGTTGTTATTTTAATCTTTGCTGTCTGTTGATGTTTAAGTTGTTGTTAAACAGCGCATGTTGTGATGTCGGCAGGCTGTCATGTGTTGTAAGTTTACAACAAAGTCGATTTGTTTGTGCCCAATACACCTGTTAGACTAGTTTGAATGAGATAATTAGAAAAAGGTGGGATTTTAATCATTTAAAAATATCTGACACATTAAATGCTATATTTAGATATTCCGTCGCTTCTAGACCTGCTCCAAAAGAAATAAAAAGTAATATGATGCTGTCATTGGCTGATATTTGTGTAAACAATTTAAATGACTAGAAACAATCTGACTGTGATATTATAAAACAACTTTGAAAAAGTTGCTAGATTGGCAGTGATAAAACTACTAATGTGACTTTAAAACACTGAGTCAAAGTTTTCAAACATGAAATCTGTAAAGCAGGGCGTTAATTAGCAACTGGAGAAATGGGACGACAAGGTCGAGTAAAATAGTAAGTGCTTATACCTAAAGGTATGTCATGACATATACCTATAGGCCTGCTATTACCCGTAAATTTAATGAAGCCTACCATTATAAATGTCCATATTCATACTGTTTGTATTTTTTTACAAATTGTTCACACTAAACGACATTAAATGGTAAAAGAAAAAAGTTTCTTCTGTTATTTTAATGTCTTCTGTCTGTTGATGTTATCATGTGTACATTTTTGTTAAACACAGTCTGTTGTGATGTGGATCTTTGCGCCATGCTGTCATGAGTTGTAAGTTTAAACTTTAAAACAAAATGAAGTTGCTAATGCCTATACGCTGTTAAGGGCTAATGTGAATAAGAACATTTGAATTCTTAGAACATTAGATAGTGTAGTTTGATATTTCGTCTCTTATAGACCTGCTCCAATAGAAATGTAAAATGAGATTAGATTTTGTTGCTGTGATTGACTAATATTTGTCTAAACTTTTTTGCCATTCAAATTTACTAGACATCGTTGAACAAATTGATGGTGAACTTGTGAAAAACTTAAATAAAAGTTGATCGATCGGTATTGGTATAGCCTACAAAACTAGTATTACTTTAAAACAGTAAACATATCAAACTTTTAAAAAAGGAGAACTGTAAAACAGAATAGCAAATATTTACACAGTTGTTTCCCGTTTGATTTTAAAAATCACTAATCTTGTTTAATCAACTCGATAAACACCATTATTTATGTTATCACTAAATTCATGTAAATTATGTACTATCTCAACACCAAATCCATAACTAAGCTCTGTGGATGTAGAATTAAGTTCCCCTTCAAAAAACCGGAGGGTCTGTGACGCAAGTGAAGTAGAGTTCACCTCTTTCAATGACATCGTTCTGTGACATCGCATATGAAGGAATAGTGTGGTCAGCGCTATGCCCAGACGCCTTTACTTTCTCTAACGTCAGAGCTGGGTGGGCTCTGGGATGTTCTACTGATTTGAACCAGGATTCAAACTACAGACTTACGGGTTAGCAGTCTAGCTCTCTACTGCTACACCACTCAGTCCGATGAATGAGAAATACCAGATACGTTTGATATGTATGTTGGGCCGGAGTATCCAACAGCTCCTTGATTTCCCAAGGCGTTGGGCTGAATTTATATTCAAGCGAAAACTTAAGGGAATAGCTTACGTCCAGCATCCACAACCCAGTCATGTTCAGGCAAGCTCACCCTGTATTCCATGTGCATGAGCAATGGACTCTTTTAGGTGCTGTCAACCCAACTGGAATACGGGCCTTTTCATTTTTACTTATAAAGTATACCTCATTCAGATGCTAACTCATATAGTTGCCGTTGAAAACTTGCGATCTAGCGGTTTTATTTTGATGTTTTTCTTTCAAACCAAATGTGAATATTTTTATTAAATCTAATTTTTAAGTTATGAATTTTCTACTTTCGCTTTTGGTACCAAAACAAACACAAACGATGGGGGTATTGTTTTATTTTACGTTGTAAATAACACACATAAAAACAATACTCAAGTCATGGGTGTAACACCAACACATGAGCTCTACTTTCTCTGCCGAATTTACCATATGATATGCAAGTTAGCTACACTTTAGAGCTGCTGGACAACTTAAACATAACATGTAACACAATGTTTAACACAACTGTTACACCAATCCTACTTTGGTTACTTACGGTACAAACATTGATATATTTTCAGAATAGCATGCAGACGAATTAGGGATTATATAGGTTTCGTACGTTTACTCTCTATTAAATAATGTGATTAAACTTTGTAAAACAATAAAACAAGTGTACGAAATAAACGTTCTTTGACAAAATTAAGCGTTAGTGTGTTTTCTAAATTAGAATTAACAATGAAAATGATTGAATGACAAGTATTTACATAGTTGTGTCCCTAATTGAATATATTTCTTTTAACATTTTTGTATTTCACAACAATAACCATTATCGCGACATGTTGTTTTTAAGTTGAAACGTGTGTGTTTGATTTGTTTTTTTTTATACTGCCCGTTATAGAATAGTCATAACAAACTAAAGTATTTAAGTTCCTATACACACCATAAAGTCAATTAGAAGCGAAATTACATTTCTTTAGTTTTTGGTCTCGGTATTCAAATGGTTGTGTGGTCAGAACGTAACCAGATACACGAATCAACGGTCAAAGTTAGTACTGGAACCAAGGGATATAACTCGTGTCATGTGAACTAGTAAGACTGTTTTCTAACATGCCTTCCATACATGTAACTAGCAACTGTAAAACAATCCACCCAACAGCCTGAAATTTGAGAGTTTCAGTAGTGTGTCAACCGGGTCGTAATTTGTACAGTTTTTCTTCTCTATAGTTATGTTAACATCAACCGAATTTTATTATGTTATCTGATGGTATTTTAAGTTCAAACATTCAAATTTTATATCACAATAGACCTACATTTACCTTTACTAGAAATTCTTATTGTAACGTAGTTTAAATGTCTCTCAGTTCACCATATCCTAATAAACTGTGACACTCGATGACTTCTAAACTTAACCTAATGACATTTTAAAAAATCCTGGACGTAAAACAATCAAATAAAAATTGATTAGAGAACATCTAGTAACCAACAACGTCTTCCTGATACATGGGTAAAATCTGGTTCTTATCAATATGCTCCTCGGATCACTGGTTAACCATGGAAAATTTTAACTATTTTTTAATTAATGTAACTGACCACTATTGTCTCACTGTTCTATTCAGTTATGTCATTATTTCATCCTACGTTTTGTTTTGATCCAAATGTATCTGATGCTCAATACCATTTATTGACAACTGAATGTTTTTTTTATTTACAAATGTATGTGATCTATTTTTATCAAATTTTAATAACTTGACTTTAGACCGCGACAGCTAACTTTGATAAAATAAAATATGAGACCTTTGAGTTGTATAGTGCGTCATGATGTGAAAAAATATGAAATACAAAATTGTTATTTTGGTGCGAATGAATGTTGTTACGAGAGATATGACGAATGCATGTTTGATGACGTGGATGAAAGAGAGTGAAGTTTTGCCATAGGAACGGGTTGTTATGGTATGCAAGCTAGGTAGTTCGGACTAGGGAGAATGTGAAAGATACTTCGTGTAATGTCGATAGTTTTATGTTTATACGAGAATAGTAGTTGAATAATTATTGACCAAGAAAATAATAGGCATTGTGTAAAGTGATTATTGCCTGTATCGTGGTGATGGGAATGCAGATGGCAGTGGTACGCTTTAAATGGTAGTAGATCACTTGATCAAACACGACACTCTCACAGCAGCCCTAACAGTCATGTATAAATGTGTCATCTAGTCCATATGGTCTTTGTGCTAAATTTCTCTTTAGCACATTTTTCGTTGTGTTTTTTCTGGTTGCGCATTTTTCTGTTTCTGTTTGCGCTTTTTTCCGTTTGCGCTTTTTTCTGTTTGCGCTTTTTTCTGTGTGCGCTTTTTTCTGTTTGCGCTTTTTTCCGTTTGCGCTTTTTTCCGTGTGCGCTTTTTTCTTTTTGCGATTTTTTCCGTTTGCGCTTTTTTTTCTTTGCGCTTTTTTCCGTTTGCGCTTTTTTCTGTTTGCGCTTTTTTCTGTGTGCGCTTTTTTCTGTTTGCGCTTTTTTCCGTTTGCGCTTTTTTCTGTTTGCGCTTTTTTCCGTTTGCGCTTTTTTCCGTTTGCGCTTTTTTCCGTGTGCGCTTTTTTCTTTTTGCGATTTTTTCCGTTTGCGCTTTTTTCTCTTTGCGCTTTTTTCCGTTTGCGCTTTTTTCTGTTTGCGCTTTTTTCTGTGTGCGCTTTTTTCTCTTTGCGCTTTTTTCTGTTTGCGCTTTTTTCTCTTTGCGCTTTTTTCCGTTTGCGCTTTTTTCTGTGTGCGCATTTTTCTATTTGCGCTTTTTTCCGTTTGCGCTTTTTTCTGTTTGCGCTTTTTTCTGTGTGCGCTTTTTTCTGTTTGCGCTTTTTTCCGTTTGCGCTTTTTTCTGTTTGCGCTTTTTTCCGTTTGCGCTTTTTTCCGTTTGCGCTTTTTTCCGTGTGCGCTTTTTTCTTTTTGCGCTTTTTTCCGTTTGCGCTTTTTTCTCTTTGCGCTTTTTTCCGTTTGCGCTTTTTTCTCTTTGCGCTTTTTTCCGTTTGCGCTTTTTTCTGTTTGCGCTTTTTTCTGTGTGCACTTTTTTCTCTTTGCGCTTTTTTCTGTTTGCGCTTTTTTCTCTTTGCGCTTTTTTCCGTGTGCGCTTTTTTCTCTTTGCGCTTTTTTCCGTTTGCGCTTTTTTCTGTTTGCGCTTTTTTCTGTGTGCGCCTTTTTCTCTTTGCGCTTTTTTCCGTTTGCGCTTTTTTCTCTTTGCGCTTTTTTCTGTGTGCGCTTTTTTCTCTTTGCGCTTTTTTCCGTGTGCGCTTTTTTCCGTTGCGCTTTTTGTTTTGCGCTTTTTTCCGTTGCGCTTTTTTCCGTTGCGGTTCTTTCCGGCCACCCCGGAAATCGCTGAAAAGTTAAAACAGAACTACAAATTTCATATAATACTTATATATGAAATTTTATATATATATATATATATATATATATATATATATATATATATATATATATATATATATGTATATATATATATATATATGTATATATATATATATATATATATATATATATATATATATATATATATATATATATATATATTATATATACTTCTGACATATGTAGTGTTGGTCATATTATAGTCAGAGTGAGATACTCTCAAATGTTTGGAGGTAGAGATAGTTAATATTTAAGTGAAAAGAATGACAACATGTTATTGGTGGCTAAGTGGCACTTAAAGTGGTATAAAGGTATTGGTGTAAAATTAATGGGCATTGATATCTGCCTTTTAAAGTTGGTAAGCTCCCATGGCGAGACAAACGGTCTATTTCTTTTATAAATATAAGGACTGCGTCATTTAAATTAGATAACACAATTACACAGATGATAGTAACACATTCTTTAAAGTCCACACATACATTTGTAATGCTCTATGGAAGTGTTTTTGCAAAAAAATTACAACAAGTCGATAATATGTGTTTCACAGAGATGAAGAAAAAATTAAATTAGAAAAGTAAAGACCTGGCCTATATTCTCAAATGTCTTTTTCATATGCAAATAGACTTCTAACATGCTAAATTGTGTTTCATAGATAGGCATAAAACAATAATTATAATGCTGCACTCACATTAAAACTGAGTAATAACGGGAAAACCAAATTTAATCGGAAAGTTTTATTTTGAGCGCTGAAGCTAAAAATAGAATCACGTAGAACTGACAAGACGGCCATTTTAAAAACTCGCAGCTGAAGGTAGGGTAACACATTCTCTTTTACTTATTATTATTTCTTTTTTAGAATTTTAATGTATACCTTAGAAATTCTATTTGATAAATAATTCAATAAGTTAAGATAATATGTTACGTTGATTAATTATTTAATTTAATGAATTATAATAAACAAACATGGTGCATAGCAAATAAAAACTAACAATAGAAGTGTATAGCAATTAAAAATAAAATAATGTGTACCGAACAGATACTGTAACAAGTAAAGTGATAACAAATAGATACAGTAAAGAAAACAGTGCATGTTGAATATATACTTTAACAAGTACAGGGCATGTCAAATGAATAGTGTAACAAATAAAGTGCATAGCAAATAGATAATGTAATAAGTAAAGTATCTAGATCTAGTAATTATTAAAATTAGGCTAATTGCTAATGGCTAGTGTTTTAGAAATCCCAAAGTAAAAAAAAATAATTGGGAAATACGTTGCTAAAAATAACTCTCGGCGTGTGGCTTGCGGATGATAACACACTGCTCATTTGTTTTAAAATGTGTGACGTCAAGCAAATTAAAAATAGCATCCGCCTTTTTTCTTCGTTGGTTTCTGGAAAGTTATGTGTTAGGCCTAGATTACGTGTTACAGCGTTTCTTGTTTTTCACAATACCGTATTGCTCACTTCTCGGTTAATACATCTGTTTGTTTCTGTGTTAAACTGTTGATAAGTTCATTGATTTGTTTATGTTTATGTTTTCATTTATCCCACACACATAACACATTTATCCACCACACACCACACAAATGTCCACACACCTCACATTTGTACATTTGTCCTCCACACACCACACATTTGTACATTTGTCCTCCAAATACCACACATTTGTCCTCCACACACCACACATTTGTACATTTGTCCTCCACACACCACACATTTGTTCTCCACACACCACACATTTGTCCTCCACACACCACACATTTGTACATTTGTCCTCCACACACCACACATTTGTCCTCCACACACCACACATTTGTCCTCCACACACCACACATTTGTCCCCCACACACAACACATTTGTACATTTGTCCTCCACACACCACACATTTGTCCTCCACACACCACACATTTGTCCTCCACACACCACACATTTGTCCCCCACACACCACACATTGTCCTTCATACAGCACACACATGTCCACACACCACACTTTTACCAACTTATCACTAATTATGTTATTACTTTAGCAGTAATTTAATTACAATGATCTTAATGAAACATAATGACATTAATTGTCTAGTGTAAAAAACAAAAAGTAAAAACTTTTTAGATATTTGCACACAAGCTTGCGTGTTGACAAATATTTTAATGAAGAATGAGGTCAAGGGTTAATTTGTATAAGCCTACTGTGTGTAGTTTTTATTGAAGTAGCTCACTTTAGCTATTATAATCAATGTTTATTTTTGTGTGGCTCTATAGTGTAGGTTTAACTTATATAATATGTTCCTTGTCTATTACACATTAATATATGTAACTGTAAATATATATCATTCGATCAAACGTCATGGCAAGGCGATCTTTTACGAGTAGGGTTTCAATTTTACAAATACATCTTAAAGTACCAAACAAATCAATTAAAATATTTAAAGCGGGGGTAAAAATAATGCTGTGTGAAAACAGCTAATTTAGACCCATTACTTTTCTATTAATAGACGTAAATCTGACACGTAATGCTGGCTATATTATAGTCAGAGTGAAATACTCTCAACTCTTAGGAGGTAGAGATAGTTAATCTTTACATGGAAAGAATGACAACTTGTTGTCATATGTTATAGTTGGCTAAGTGGCCCTTAATATGCAAGAAAAGTTTTGATTTGATTTAAAATAATGGTAATTGATAGCTAGTTGTTAAAGTTGGTAAAGCTTCCATGGCGAGACAAACGGTCTCTTTTGTAGGTAAAAGTTTTAGTGAAGAATCCTTATTTTTTTTTACATATAAGGGCTGCGTCATTTAAATTAGATAATACATTTACACAGATGATAGTAACATATTCAAAACAGTCCACTCATACATTCGTATCGGGCAACTGAGGCTCGTTAGCTGGGACAGCAACTCTTCTAGGAGAGACAACTCCAACATTAAACAACTGCTGCCTTGTAGTCTGTTCTTGGTTGGACTAAGGCTATGGTAGCAAATCCAAAAAGAAAAGCAAGCTGAAATCGGAGTCAATAGCCTCAATGGCGCAAAACCAGTTGACACGTAGGCCTATCCTTAATTGTGATGTAAGCGTGGTCTAGTCGGCAAAGCTCATGGTTGTTAAATTCGAAACAGTCTCGAGTACAAACCTCTGGCAGATATCGATCCCTTCTAACACTAAAAATTAAGAACGAAGAAGAAGAAGAAGATACATTCGTAATTCTCTCTGGAAGTGTTAATTTTACAAAGAATTTACAACAAGTCAACATTATGTGTTTCACATTGATGAAGATAAAATTAAATTACAAAAGAAATAACCAAGCTTATATTCTCAAATGCCCTGTTCATATGCCAATGGACTCACATGCTTAATTTCGTTTCATAGATAGGCTTAAGAAATAAGATAGTGCTTCAAATTAAAGATTATTAGGAAGAAGAGTGAGTAATAACCGGAAAACCAAATTCATCGGGAAGTTTTTTTTACCACTAAAGTTAAAAATAGAAAAGTGTAGTCTGACACAACAGACCGCCATTTTAAAAACTTTACTTCGCAGCTGAAGGTAGTGTACACCATTCTCTGTGATTTCGGAAAAATCAACGTAGTCGTAAGCATAGCACTGCTGCCATATGTATTTGAATTAAAGTCTTAGAATGCATTCCCAAGGTTAAAAAAATTTGAATTATTTTTTTTAAATGTTCTTTGGTTTTATATCAGATTTCTCTTAGTTTCGGTGACCGATACTGCTTTTTTTTTTTACATTTTTTTTACTTTCTCTTATATACGAAGTATAGAGAAAGTATTGTAATCTTGCAAAAAAAAAAAATCGAGATTTTTACAAATCTCGATGTTTTACACCTCACTGATACGGAAAAACATAATTTTGCAATCTTGTCCGTATGTCTGTGTGTCTGTCTGTGTGTAAACACGATAACTTGAGTACCGTTACAGCTAGATTGATGAAATTTCATATATATATATATATATATATATATATATATATATATATATATATATATATATATATATATATATATATATATATATATATTATCAAACTCGTAGATCCTTACCAACTTTTGAGCGATTTCCGATAACCGGAAGTGGTACTTTTTCTACTTTGAATTTTTCAAAAGCCTATAACTTAAATACTATTTGAGATAGATAAATGGAATTTCACACGTAATTAAAAGATCTAATGTTCTACCTCATGTCAAATTTTGAGTAATTTCCGTTGACCGGAAGTACTAATTTACGCTATTTCCAATTTCTCAAAAAACGCATTTAAATTTATAAAGAATTAATAATATTGCGCACTATTATGCACATTTATTTGGCGTTCACTCACTTGGTGTGAAATTCTTTTTTCTACGAGACTTTATTCTATTTTAAAAACTTTAAGTATTTAAAATGGAGTTCCCATCCCCTGTTGTTTTATATAAGAATATTCGAGAGAGTTTAGGGGAGATCACGTCCGGTTTATTTCAAATTGAAAACATGACGTGTTATTCTTTTTTTTTTATATAAAATTTCCAAATACCGTCACTGGCGTGATAATGTAATTGCTTGCTTACGTTTACTATGACGTGAGGGGATAATCCCACCACGGCCCACGGTCGGCGGGGTCACTGTGAGTTCAGCAGGCCTACAGCATACGTCATAGATCTAAAATGAACACAACAGGTGCACGAGATCGTCTGTCTTAACTTCTCTGTCCCCCCCCCCCCCCCCCGAGCAAATTGAAAGTTTTTTAAAGTTCGCATGGATTAATATAGACTTAGATCCAGTGGCGTTGCTAGGTCGGGTGTCACCCATTGCGGCACTTTATGGTGTCACCCCCCAAGAAACACACACACACACACATATATATATATATATATATATATATATATATATATATATATATATATATATGTGTGTGTGTGTGTATGTGTATAAGCTTTAATCACTGCAGACATAAAAATGACGTTTATTTATATTCTATTAATAACATAGTTAGATGTAGCATTGTTTTCTCTATTGTTAAAACGTCTACGTCATCCCCTCCCTCTTGTAATAATTGTCGATTCGCACTTAAAAGATTATTTAACTGTAATTAATCATTAATGGAACAGTCAAAAACAAGTTTTCTTCCCTACATTTTGCATTTTTTTGCCATGGTGTCACCCCCCTAAATGGTGTAACCCGGTGCGTTCAGCAACCCCCGCCCCGCCCTCGCTAGATCTACTATCACGCATTGTAGATAGCTGTAAAAACTATTTACTAAAGGGCAGTTTGATTAAGCTAGATTGCTGCTAGACCTCTAGATCTAGATCTTGGACTATCATCTGACCCACTAATGACGAAACTGTATTTTTTTTTTACAAGGACTAGACTAGATCTAGATCTAGACTAGATTCTTAGGTGTTGAAATATAATGTCAACATTAAATATTAAATTGCTAACACGAAAAAAAAAATGGGCAGTCCTGAAATCTATTTTTTCGAAGATTCCAGATCTAGAATCTACTACCATACCAGGCTAGATAAGTCTAGATAGCAATAAAAACAATTTACTTAAGAACAGTTTGATCTAACTAGATATAGGACTATCATCGGACCTATCAAATCTAGATTCTATTTTTTTTTAAATAAAATTTTAAACATTGAATTGATGAGACGAAACAGAATCGGAAAGTCCTGATATCTATTTTTAGATTGAGTGTTCCCTAGGGTGAAGATTAAGCGTCACGCTCAGCGAACCGCGCAAATGCGGCCATCATCTAAACTAGATTCTAATTTTAAATTTTAAAATCTAGATTAATGATTCGATTATTAGATATAGAATCTATAGGCAATAGGTCTACTTCCTGATTTGAATCCAGTTTAGAACTTCTGTTTACGGGAGAGTCAAATAAAACTGTGGGGGTTAAAATTAAGATGCAGAATTCGACCAATACTACCTAGAATCTAGATTTAGAATAATTAATGCAAAATTAATGCAAAGACTATAAACATGGAAGTAAGTAGATCTACATTTAAGTAAATTAGGCTATAACAAATAATAGATCTAGCAGGTGTACCATTTTTATGCAGCAAATAAATATCTTTATTCAGTATGAAGTCTAATTCTAATCAAAATGGCTATTCACAAATGTGAATAGCCGTATCAGGGCTATTCACATTCGTGACCGTTTTTGCTATATATAATGTTAAAAATAACCAGTTTGGGCATGAAGATGTGTGGTCGAATGGCCGTCGTGCCGGAAGGTAGGTGCGGATTCAAACCCATCTTTTTTTCGTTTGTGACGTAATTGTTGGCATATAAGCAAAAGAAAACAATTATCTGTCCCGTATATTTATACTGTGAATTATAGCTGATGAAATGACATCATATTTCACCTGATATTTATTTTGTGTGATAATGTAAAATTTTAATGGTAATAGATGACCTCCGTAGCATGTAGCAGATATGTCTTATGTGTCTAAAAGCTAACAACTAAACTTTATCCACTATAACTTTTTATAAAACATATACACAATACAAAATAGTAGTACTGCTCTCTTAATTAATCTTTACCACACTCCCCAGTCACAATAAACGATTTTATTATTGTAAGATATTATTTACAGTCGTATTTAGCATGATATGACAGCCGACTGTGAATATCTGTATTAGAGCTATTCACAGTCGGCTGGGAATAGCCCCAATACAGATATTCCCAAGCGGCTGGGAATAGCCTTGGCCAATTCTAATCCCAATATTTTTGTGCTAATAGGTAATTTTACAATGTAGATTCTTGTATTTTAGCCTAACTTAAAAAAACAAATTAATGCATTAAAGTGTGAATGAAGACAATTTTGGGATTTATAGTGGTGTATTTTCAATTTTTATATTCATTTTTGGTTTCAATAATTAACTGTGCTATAGGGCTGTAAATAAGTAGATCTACACAAATATGCATATATCTGATGGACAAATTGACTCTCTTTCAAAAGTTATTCTTCATTCATTTGATTATGCCTTCGTAAAATTTGAAATACTAACAATTTTTATGTGACCACTATTATTGAATGCACATGCTCTATGATATTTTTATGTTTTTATTTATTTTATTTTTTTAAGTTCATAATAATTAGGCAATCTATCCACAGTAGCTGTTGAGCATTTACATCTTTATAGAATAATTGTTTAAACAAGCTGCAGTTTCTGCAGACTTAGTGCAGATGTTTTAGTTGCTATTTCCAATGTTTAAATAAAATACTTGATATAGGTATTAAATAAAGTGGAGGAAAATTAACTGTAAACAAGTGATAAGGATATTAAGACTTTATGGTTTACAAAAAACATTTACAGTTAAACTCAATATTGATTAGCTGAGAATCAACTGAAATATATTTTTCTGGCTTCACACTTCAAACTATTATGAAAATAAATTATCTTTTGAAAATCATTGATCCTCATTAATTCCAGCAAAATAATTTAATGCATTTGTTTCCAAGGTTTAGTGGACAGTTGAGAGTGACAGCTAGTGGAAATACCAACTTTTGTATAAAAGTTAATAAGGTAATTTAAATAAGTTAACTGCACTTTTAAGGTCTCATTTTCAAATATAAGTTATTTATCAGAAAAATAAATATTTGAAAATAAAAAATAATTACAATTATTAACATGATTATTGGAAGCTAATATGTAATAAATAATAAGGTGATATTTGCTATTTTTATAGCCAAAATATTATCAACAATGTTTTTATTTGTGGTAAACATCTTATATAGCTTTTTCACTAATAAGAAATAAACATATTTTAACTTCCTACATGTTTCTCATACTAATCAAACTTTAATATGCTGATATAATTTAATTCTAAACATTCTTATTTTTTTTCAAATTCTTTATTAGTGCGCTTATTAAGCCGTAGTTACTATTTTATATTAATGATCTATATTCATACCCACAGTAACACAAACCATGGAAAAAACAAACAAACTGAGAAAAAGAAAATTGGAGCCACCACGTATGTCAGAAGGTACAGCCAGATGAATTATTCATTTTACCAAATCTTTAAAAACCAAAAAAAAAAGCAAAATTATAAACTATTTTGGCATTTCTAAAACTGCAAATACTTTAAAATCCATTCCTTAATAACCTACATGTGATATCTGTAAATGTAAAAGTTAATTGAAAATACCCAATGATTTCTATAAACATAAATTTTCGAATATTGTGTCTAACTGACTATGAACTTTGAGAGTGTATCAATCACGCTGTAAGAGTTTATCTCAGTAATGCCACATTTCTTGTCACTGTAATTATAAAAAAATGTATGTTTTAATTTCTTATTTTCTTATTTTAGATGTGCCACACTGTGAGAGTCCAAGTAAAGTTTTCAAAAGTGACCAAACAGGTGTCTTTATTCCTGGTAAGATATGACAAACATAAGGCAACTCTAGTCTAAACAATTTTAGTCAAAACTATTATAAATATGTGCTAGTGAAAACATAAAGATGACTTTATTACAGTAAATGTATAGTTGATTAAAGGAAGGACATAAAAGTTTAATTTATATCGATATCAGCCTGCTAAATCAAATGTTAGTGTAACTTAGTATAGCTAATCAAAATAAATAATAGGTGCATTTTATATCAGCGTGTAGTTTTTTTATGCTGTCTAAATAATCTGTTTCCCCTATTTCTATAGGAAATCATGAAGCTGAGATGTGCTATGGAGGAGAAGCTGATCTACACAAACATGTTACTGGCTGTAAGAAGAATCCAGGTCACAAAGGTTTTATACCTCTTAAAGATTTCAAATCGAATTGTCTCCCCTCACGTTACCATGACGACAAGATCGTGTCTAAGACAATCAAAACATTAGCAGCCCTAACTGTCCAGGTAAAGACCAAATTCACCAGTCTAGAGAGACCAGAGTTTTACCCAGGCACTCAAGTTCCATATCCATGTTATAATGACAGAGGAAGTCACGTGATGAGGTTAGGGACGGGGAGGGTTTGGGATGTGGACAAGTACACAGAGAGTGACGGTGACGAAATTTGTCGTTGTGCCAAGTGTCAC
The DNA here is from genome assembly GCF_028476545.2 of Physella acuta. Taxonomy (NCBI): domain Eukaryota; kingdom Metazoa; phylum Mollusca; class Gastropoda; family Physidae; genus Physella; species Physella acuta. The sequence continues at coordinate 1,716,434 of NW_026731669.1, read as the reverse complement.
GTCTCTGCCACACCCAGCAAAGTGTGGGGGGAGGTTCGTGTATTGACAGCTACACACGTAGTGTTTGATGACAGTGAGGCGAGACAGACCAGGTGTGTTTTAGGTTTTGATGACAATAAAAGTCGAGTGGTCAGTCTTGATGGCTGGGAGGTGGAGGGTGGGACAGACATTGAAGGAGACGTATGTGAGTTGACATATGTGACATGTGATTTAAATTTGATTGATGAACTCGACAAGATGTGTGGTTGCTTTTATGATCTACATGAGGAAGTAAACGACAAATATAGGAGATTTGATGATGTGGACAATTTGACCGTTATAGTGTCACATCCTCATGGCTGTCCTAAACAGGTCTCTGTAGGACAATGGACACGCAAACGTGAGAGGGAAGAGAAACCGATTACGTACACCAGGTACTGGTACACAACATGTACATGTCCAGGCTCCAGTGGAGCGACTGTCTTCAGGCTAGATTATGACAGGTTGTTGTACACTCCCCACAGTGGATCAAACTCTGAAGGAAATTATAGTGGGGAGCATGTGTGCTGATGTAACTGTTATTTCTCTCCCCTTGTCTACACTATGTAAACAAACAAAATGGCGCAACCTTTCCGTCATTAAACTTTGTGCTAACACTTGCATGGCTTTTAAAATTGTTATTACCTTTAAATGATTAAAACAAATGTTTTGATTGATTTGAACCGTTTAACCGTTATAATTTGCATGTACCATACTGTATTCTACGCATTTTAAATGTTTTATGTTTTAAATGTTTTCTCTGTAACAAATGTCGGTGAAATGGTTGTTCTATGCTTTGCAACTTTACATATTAACCCTTTATTTACGGAATTATGTTCTGAATGAGATTTTTACTTAAACAATGTGTTACTATATTGCTTTTGGCACATTCAAAGCATATATCGAAGGAAATTTCGTTTCATAAATTTTTAATGACCCAAACAGATATTGGTACTTATAAGTACCGTCAGTAAACTAGGACATTTTTTTTCAAAAAATTTTTTTTTACAAAACAGGAACAAACGATACAATTTATTAACTAATAACATGGCAATCATTATAACAATCACTTTTTGTAATTTTCACACATAAATACAGCACAAAAGTATATTTTGAGTACGATTTTTACTGGATTTTCTATCGGAACACATCTTAGACCTCAAACACAGCAAAAGTTGTCAACATGTCATGCTCCCTCAATCTTGTCTGTGGTCTTTCTAGTGTTGCAACGGTTGCCGGAATGAATATGCTTTTGCTGGAAGCTTCCAATAACTAGTACAATGAGCCGCATAAACAAACAAAAGCCTAGTCATTCAGCACACAACTACTAGAAATACTAATATAATTGTAGCCTACTATAATGTTATGACAAGTCTACACTACAGTGCAAAGTTCATAAATAGAAGTGAGCTCAATGTGTTTTGGAAGAAGTAGTGGATTACTCTTTTCTGTTTACTTATTAAAATTTACCTTATAGATCTATACTATATGCAGAAGTATGGACTATTACTAGTCTACAGGTATACATTATGTAAATGCTAGTTGTTGTAGGCAAGACAGTTCATTGCAGTAAATATAACTAACAAATTAAATCTTACAACCTGAACTAGGCTTTGGTATACAAATGAAGTATACTAAACCTTATAAACGAGCCTGCAATTGATACCGTTATTCTTGTTATTTTTTTACTACTAGAAATGAACATGTAATTACAATATTTCTTAGGTAAACCATATGCAAACCTTCTTATAAATGTGTAAATATCATTTTTTTGAGTACATTTCGATAAGTAATTATCAAGACAATATTTATGTAACTCCACCTAACAAATCTGCAATTTTCTAAAAATCCTAAAAAAAATTACCGTGTGCCCAGACGGTACTTATAAGTCCACTTGTAAACATCGATCTAATACAAAGACAATATGATTAAAATTGTATAACTAGAAGTTAAACGCGTTTGCCTGACTATTGAAGGTGCCAATAAAAAATATTTGGGGTTGAAAACTTGAAAAATAAGGTAGAACAAAAGGAAATCAGGAACGGGTGTGAGAAATGTACAGAAAAATTGTGAACTACCGATATAGCAAGACATTGAAAAAGCGCCACACCATTAATTTTTTTAAAAACAATGATACCTCCAACTACCGGCGACTCAGGGGAGATAATACTATAAAATACATCAATAATTTTTAAAATTCGTATTTAATTTAATATAATACAGGTACTTAATTAAAGTGGTACTTATAAGTACCGTCAGTAGATAAAGGGTTAAATGTATCGCTCTTATCCTTTTTTTTACAAATTAATTACGTACTAAAAAATAAAATGCCCAAGATAAAACTACTTTGTTCTGTGTTTTATAGACAAATTAGTATGTTGGCTAATTATAAAATGTTCAAATTGTTGTTAAATAACTTTTGTTACGGATGTCGATATTTTGGTCAGGCTGGTGGTGGTTTTAAAACAGTCCCACTTCATTGTAACCACAAAGCTGACATGTGGCCTATATAAAAATAAATACATGTCTAGAAATGATCAATTTCAATAAAATGAAGTTCAAATAAACAAGGAGACAAGTTATTGTATACGCTATCAAGTGTCCATACCGCTTGGTTTCTTTGTGACAAAACAATGCATTTTAAAGTTTACAACTTATATTTTAAACGAAACTTTAGCACGTTTTTCTTTGCCGCCCACGAATTAAGCTTAATGTCCAGGCCAGCCTAAGAAGATTTTACAGGCCTGCTTGGGAATTCAAGACAATATCTATCAAGATGCAGACAATAGACACAGCTCTATCAGAAAATGAGAAAGACGTTAGACTCGATTTAACGCGTTCATATATTCATAATATCTTCTACGTAAAACAAAATACGACCGCCTCCGTGTGCTATTATTACCTACACTGTCGGTCTGCTAGTTTTAACTAAATTGTCTGATATTGTCACCTACACTATCTGTTTACAATTAAACAACCTGTAAACCCATGCCATCTGGCTGCAAAGCTCAAATACAATATTTACAAACAAAGGGTTCATCCATGAATGACGTCACGCTTTTTTGACGATTTTTACCTCCCCCCTCCCGTACGTCACGTCGGCACAAAAAGCCAGACCCCCCCCCCCCGCCATAAAATGACGTCATACCACAGCCTAACCCCCCCCCCCCCCCCCCCTCAAAATTGCTGTTGAATTTTTCTTAAAACATCAATATTTTTCAAAATCTTGTCACTCTGTCAGCATAGAGTATTTTAATCAAGTCATACTACAATTTATTAAAACCGTTTTCTAAAACTCGAAATAACGGCTAAAACTCGTTTTCTAAAATTGCTTTTTTTTAAATAAAATAAAAAAGTGACGTCACACCGTCTGAACTCCACTCCCCCTCATCACACACCGTCACAAAATTCAGGACACTCCTCCCCTCTACGAGTGTGACGTCATTTATGGACGACCCCCAAAGACAGCTTTTGTTGGTTTATCTTAAAGCTGATATTAACCCTTGTGTAGTTGTTAATTATAACTTGCCATAGAATCGATCGTTTTATATTAACTTACCAAGCACTTACAATTTATAATATATTGTAAAAAGTTATATTTAAATATATGTGTTGAAGCTGGAAGTAGTAACTTAGTTTAATGAGTCACGTTTATTAAAAAAAAATCAAAAATCTTACAACTACATCCCCCCATAAGTACTAAACGCAGACACTTAATCATATAAATTTTGTATCTTAATCTAATAACTACGAATATATTATTAATTTGGTCTTAAACTTAACTCATAGATAACAGACCTAAATCATACTAGTTGATCTTACTTAAAAACAAGTATGACATATTATTTTTGCTTTAGCGTATATTAAATACTAGCCATCGGTATCCGTTTCACGTGAATTATAGGCCTATATATTTTAAAATGTACTGATTAAGTGACTTAAATGATTCCGTTAAAAATCTAGCTATTAAGTAGTCATTACGTTGTTTTTAAGTAATTTGTATTAGTTTGACCGATACAATTGTATATATTTCTTAGCGTACGTCTTGATGAGTAGATCTATACATCTAGATCTAAATCAAATTTGAATGAAGTAGTTCCTTTCTTTATAGTCTAAAATCGGAAGATTCACATTTAAAAAAATAATTAAAAATTAAGTTTGACTTGGTGTGTCTCTATCGCTCACCACCTGCGTGGTATTAAGTACACTATCATCACAGCTATTAATGCACCTTATAAATCACGGAGAATGAAAGACGTATCCAAAAAAAACTAAACTTACGTGAATATGCCTATTCTTTCAAATTAGTTTTTGTAACCCAAATTAGCCAGTTCCATACTATTATAAGTTTAGGCCGGAAAATTTGTATTGTATACATTGCATAGCGTACGTAGATCTAAATCAAATTTTAATTAAATAAATCGTTTCTGTTTATTCTAACACGGCAGATGACGTCATAATTTAATATATAAACATTAGTGACGTCACTGTTTTATGCGTTCTTTTTCACCACTATAAACGCTTTTCCTGTTGTATAATTAAAACTGTTTTTCTACATTCGAATAAGCCTTTATTTTTTATTTTTCTTCTTTAAATAAAATTGTGGTTATACATTTAAAACATCTACCATATTATTTTCAACAAAAGTCCGTATAAAGTTCTCCATATATCGCTGCAGATTCTGATGTGATATCCGGCGAAAATATTTTGCGAACAGAGAGAGAGAGAGAGAGAGAGAGAGAGAGAGAGAGAGAGAGATAGAGAGAAGTGCGCACGTGGGATTTTATATATTAGGATGACTATATTTTATTTTTATAAAACTTTAACTGCTTAATATTTTCTCTCAGAATTATTAAATCTTACTTGTGATACAGGCAGTGGCGGATTAAGTGGAGTGCTGAGAAGGCTGCAGCCAGGGCCCCCGATTTTTAGGGGCCCCCAAATTTCCTTTTTCAATCATAGTAAATTTCCCTTTAAAGTGAAATTTTTTGACTTTTTTGTTTACTGTAAAAGCCAATGTTTTAATGTTTGAATCACAAGTTTATTTCAATTTTTGTTCAAAATAGCAAACTCGAGCACACAATTTAGAATAAATACCAGCCTGGACAGCGTTCGCTTATGACAATGAATTGGGCTGATTTTAGAGTTAAAAAAAACCAACAACGGTCGAATTCTGACACATAAATGACATGAATATGGTGTGAACACTCTATGATTTAAACTTTTAAAAACACTTATTGGCCTTTACTTTAATTTAATGTTAATATCGGGTGTACAGGCCAAGGATCACGTTTTTTAAATGGACGCCTGTGGAAATCCAACTTTTTGTCGGCCTCATAAACGGATGGCACCTCAAAGGATGGAGGTGTGGTTTTTTTACGCTTATGCTGTGATTACTGTTTAAGATGGGTCTAGTTTAACCTCTGTATGTTATTAATAATTTCCTACATATAGTGGCTTGAAATTCCCTTTTTACTTTCTCGTATATACGAAGTATAGAGAAAGTATTGTAATCGTGCACAAAAATCAATTGAAATTTTAACAATCGTCACCGTACTACACCTCAGTCCTTCATCACATCCGAAGTATAGAGGACTTATTTTAATCGGGCAAAAGTTATCAATCCAGATTTATCAAAATTAAGAGGTTTTATGCGTAATCCAGTTTGAAAAACTGGGCTTTGCAATTCTGTCCGTATGCCTGTGTGTCTGTCTGTCTGTCCGTGTGTAAAAAACACGATAACTTGAGTACCGTTACAGCTAGGTTGATGAAATTTCATATATAAGTATTTTATCAAAATCGTAGATCCGTATCAACTTTTGAGCGATTTCCAATAACCGGAAGTGGTATTTTTTCTACTTTGAATTTTTTAAAGCCTATTACTTGAGTACTATTTCAGATAGATAAATGAAAGTTCACATGTAAGTGAAAGATCTAATTCTCTACCTTCTGTTAAATTTTGAGTAATTTCCGTTGACCGGAAGTAGTAATTTACGCTACTTCCGATTTCTCAAAAAAATAATGTAAATTTTTAAAGTACTAATAATATTGCGCACTATTATGCACTTTTTTATTTGGCGTTCACTTGGTGTGCAATTCTTTGTCTACGAGATTTTATTCTATTTTTAAAACTTTAAGTATTTAAAATGGATTAAAAATCATGTCTATAGCCCGAGTTCCCATCCCCTATTGTTTTACATAAGAATATTCGAGAAAGTTTAGGGAAGATCACTCCCGATTTATTTCTCTTCGCGTCTGCAAGCAAACACGTGCCAACAGTCTTTAGCGTCTGCTCTATAACGACATTATAATATTCTCATAAATATTTATATTTGTTCAATGTTAGTCTGCATTTCCAGCTTTCTCACGACCAATATAAATTGTTGAATGACTGTTAAATAACTATCGTGACACGGATATACCGGCAAGAGGTTTGACTCCCATTTGCCAGGCAAGCCTCCAACAAATGGCAAACTGTGGACTACTCGGTCTCACGAAGATGTTGGTTTGAAACACTACATGTTGGTCGCTTATTCATCCGTAGGCTCTGACCAGGCTTTACTTCCCCCATCACCCGCCGCGGGACATCGTCTTACCGTCTGGTACCCGGCTAGGTCGGATGGCAGAGGTCCGAAACTTCTACAGGCCTAATGTAAACAGTCATATGTTTAGTACTGCTGACGCAGCGGATGGATCTCGCCTGTTTTTTGTTAGTGTGTGTGTCGTGGTAGTGGGTGGAAGCAATATAAAATCACGAGCCGACCCGCGGCGTATCACACGCCGCTATTTAGTTTTATTTTCTACTTTTCAGTAATTCATAATTGTGAATTCGACAGTACCAATGGTTGTGAGTGGTGGTAACAACGTTAAGGGTGTACAAAGACAAAAGCCGCTTGTGTTAATATATAAATGTTTATTTGTACAGTGGCACACGAGCACACAACACGTCGTTTGAGTCAGTAGTCCCTGGGCTTCCTATCCCCTGTCATAAATAGTCTGTCTTGGCCTTGGGGGTCAGGCCAGGTCAACCTACGGTGTCAGCCTGGGGTCAGCATCTTAGGTCTGCACACTGCGGTCATCTTCCCGCGCTATTAACAATCCGGTCTGTCCAGGTCATCTTGACCTGTGGGGTTTTCCCGCTGGTTCGTCCTGGTCTGTCATTTGATACCCATAGTACCGTCGAGGTCACAACATCTCCTTCCCCCATTCACTAACAAGTATCAAGCAAAACAAATGCAATGCCAGTCGTGCAGGCAGCAAGAGAGACGATGTGGGCAGTAGTCTTTATACGTCAGTCGAAGTGTAGTGTCCCAAGACTGTACATAGGTGGTGTGGAGTGTCCAAAGAATGTACGTAGGTGGTGTGGACACTGTTCCTTATACATGTGTCAAACGTAGTGTCCGTCGAGTTCGTTAAGTTCTGAACGTTTGAGTTCGATGATATTGTTTGGGTGTTGGTCCGTTGGAGGGGAGCATTCGTCTGGCGTAGTGCGTTCATCTTATCCTGTACTGGGGCCAGTGGGCGTGTTAGAAGTAGTGCCCCTTACGTCCTGAATATGCGACTACGATGGTGTGATGTTGTGGGCTGGCCGTCCGTGTTGGGCCCATCCGTGACGTAGCATCGCCATTCCACTTGGGATCCGTAAATACGTCAATAGTAGGTCACGAGTGCGCGGAGGTCGCGCTGATTGCAGGTGTCTTACAATGACAATATGGGAGAAAAGAATAGTCCCCGGGTTGGAGGGTAGCCCCTGATTTATCGTTGGGGCGGACCATGTGTTTATTATACGCTGTTGGAGTATGGCTGGTCCGTTTCCTTGACCTTGGAGACAGCAGCTGCTGAAAGTAGACACGTGACGTATAGATTTCTCGTGGATGCGGTTGTAACTTTAACACCATTATTTCGTACCTCTCCTTTACCCCAGATTTCCCCACCCCAATTTTGTTTGGCCGTACTTAACCCTCGGACACTTACCTGTTCTGTTCATCTGCGTCTATTACTTCTATATCTAGAGTGCACAACGAAACATTTTACAACAAAGAAGGACATACAAACCGGTTTTTTTTTCTTTTTTTTTTTTTTTGACGTCACTGTAACTATCGAGCAATGAATTACATCCTAGACAGCGTGTCCGCCAATACACTCTGGGAACCTGGTATTGGTTCGATGTCAAATTTGTAATCTTGTAAACTGAGTGCCCAGCGTGTCAACTTAGCTTTTGATAGTTTCTTGGTGTTCAAAGCTTTAAGGGGCGCATGGTCTGTGCGTAATGTAAAGGGTGCGCCTGCTAGGTATTTGGTTAACTTATTAATTGACCAAACCACCGCCAAACATTCCCGTTCTATTACTGCATAATTTCTGTCGGTCGGTGTCAATTTTCGGCTTACGTAAAGTACTGGGTGTAGGTGGCCTTCATATTCTTGCATTAAACATGCTCCAATACCGACCGAGAATGCGTCTGTGCACAATGTGAAAGGCTTTTGAATGTCGGGTAGCTTCAGTACAGGGTCTGATGCGGTTTCCAGAAAGAAGCGCAAAGGAAAAAAGCCCATCGGAAAAAAGCTCAAAACAAAAAGCGCAACGGAAAAAAGCGCATATGGAAAAAAGCGCAACGGAAAACAAGCCACACAGAAAAAAGCGCAAACAGAAAAAAGCGCAAAAAGAAAAAGGCGCATACATAAAAAAAAGCGCAAACAGAAAAAACGCAAACATAAAAAAGCGCAAACGGAAAAAAGCGCAAACAGAGAAAAGCGCACACAGAAAAAAGCGCAAACGGAAAAAAACGCAAACGGAAAAAAAGCCCATCGGAAAAAAGCGCAAAACAAAAAGCGCAAACAGAAAAAAAGCGCAAATAGAGAAAAGCGCACACAGAAAAAAGCGCAAACGGAAAAAAACGCAAACGGAAAAAAGCGCAAACTGAAAAAATCGCAAACAGAAAAAAGCGAAAACAGAAAAAAGCGCAAACAGAAAAAAGCGCAAACGGAAAAAAGCGCAAACAGAAAAAAGCGCAAACAGAAAAATGCGCAACCAGAAAAAAACACAACTAAAAATGTGCAAAAGAGAAATTTAGCACAAAGACCATATGGACTAGATGACAAATTTATACATGACTGTTAGGGCTGCTGTGAGAGTGTCGTGTTTGATCACGAGATCTACTACCATTTAAAGCGTACCACTACCATCTGCATTCCCATCACCACGATACAGGCGATAATCACTTTACACATAGCCTATTATTTTCTTGGTCAATAATTATTCAACTGCTATTCTCGTATAAATAAACATAAAACTATCCTTGATATCGACATTACACGAAGTGTCTCTCCCTAGTCCGAACTACCTAGCTTGCATACCATAACAACCCGTTCCTAACATGAATTCGTCATATTTCTCGCAACAATATTCATTCGCACCAAAATACCTGATAAAACACACATCATAACAATGATGTTTTTACTATTATTTCATTATGACGCTGTATCCCCATCCCCACAGTGGATCAAACTCTAAAGGAAATTACAGTGGGGAGTATTTGTACTGATGTAACTGTTAGTTCTCTCCCCTTGTCTACACAATGTAAACAAACACAATTGCGGAACGATTCCCGTCATAAAAATGTTTGAGTTAAGACTAGCATGTCTTGTAAACATTTTATTACATTTAAATGATTAAAACAAATGTTTTGATTGATTTAAACCTTTTAACCGTCAAAACTTGCAACTACCATAATGTATTTTCGGCACATTTCATGTTTAATGTTGTAAATATTATCTCTAACAAATTTCTATCAATTGAAGTTTAAATAAACTAAACTGATACCAGACACAACCGTTAAAATCTACATCTTGTGTTGTCCTACTCCAATAGAAATGTTTAGTGAGATCGGAATTTGTCGCTCTGATAGACTGACTCTTGTTTAAACATTTTCTTTATTCTTATTTCATCTAAATACTTTCACCATCTGGTGATAGAGCACTCGCATGTTGAAATGTAAGTCTCTCATTCCTAAGTTCATCCAGCTCTGATGGGTACCTGAGTAATTCGGGAAATATATACCCGGTTGTGACCACAAAATTGATTTGTATGTCATGTTCAAAGAAATATATTAAATCTATTTAATCTGCTAGATTATCTAGATTGACCTTCACATTTTAAAGATACCGTTACTTTTTTCGCTTTTATGGCAAAAGTTGTTAAATATTTGTAAAATTTAAAACCATGGTTAATGCACATAACCAACGATTCAAAATGAGCTCGCAAAAATCTTAAAGATTATGCTGGCACGGTTTATTTTTTAAGTATATTTTAGAGCTATTTTAATGCATCTAATATTGATCAAAGTAATTACAAGTTGCACTGATAAATATACCCGACATTTTGTCTGACAAGTGCAAGTTCTTTATTTTATAAGGACCAACGACCAACTGAATAGAAAAACGTTTACGGTCAAAGGGAAGCAACAATGAAAATGTTTTACAACTATAGATTTTCTTGATTATCTTTCTTTTTTTTAAAAACATGTTCCAACCGATAATAAATTTCGTATAACTGGAAGCAAAAATAGTATATTTCTTTTGTAATAGCATAACTGTTTTTGGTAGCATTTTTCTACTTTCAATACGTGACAACATATTAAAGATGATCACGCGATAATGAGCACCATATAAAACAGTAAAATATATATTAAAGAAGGTTTTATGTTGTTGAATCTACATTTCTCCTACACAGTCATTCTGTGTGTTGCTAGGTAGACAGAAGCTCTTTATACTTCACAGATTTAAATTTAAAAGAGCAAAATATAATTCATTAAACTACAATTGTATGGTTATGTTATTGTAAACATTTGTATTTGCAAGATAAAGCCATCTACGTTAAAATTATCTAATCCTGAATAAACTACTGTATATTATCCATTAACTACAACTCTACCCATGCTTGCTGCTCTAGCTGTACCATCCACTATCATCCACCAGACTTTCTTCTCCTCGACTATACCGTACTTAAAATGCAGACATTATCAGAATTATCTTCACTGTTGTGACACAATGTAACATGTAGTATACCAGGTCATAGCTTGTCTAAGCCTTTAGCCAGTCATAACGGTGTAATCAACAATGAGAGGACCAGTCGTAGCTAATCATTGCTAAAGACAGGTAGGCCTACTTGACTTGACATTGTTTTACGCTAAGTCTTAAAGCAATGTTTATACATTAGGTGCAGGTTGTAAATGTCAAATGTCCTATCAGTTTGAGTTTTTTTTTTGCTGACAGAAGAATATAACAGAGTACATTTAAAAACCGTGTTAAATCTCTTTATACTCAACAATGGAAGAAATTAACCTCCATCGTGATATGGGGACATTAGTGCATTGTATAAAATGGGTTACATTATATGACTTCTTCTTAACCTGTGTGACTTTGACTTACTTGACTTAGTCCTCTTTGCTCCTTATGGAGCATAGGGCCTCCACCATTTCCTTCCATTTCTTCCTATCCTCGGCTATTAATTTTGACATCTCCCAGGACATCCCTGTTGGCTTCAGTTCTTCAAGAAGACTCCGCCTCCAGGTCTGTCTTGGGCGCCCTCTCTTCCGCTTTCCCTGGGGGTTTCACTCAAGCGCTTGGCGCATAACATTTGTGTGAGCCTTTTGCAATATGTAATGTGTTATGTTTTGTTTATTTTTGTTCTTTTTGTATTATTGCCTTTGGCCTTTAATTTACGCAAGTAAATTTACTTTGAATTGACAACGTTTTAATGATCAAAGGGAAATAACAATGAAAATAATTCGCTTACAAACAATGTCATTGTTGTCTTTCTTTTTAGTACATTCAGAGCCGTACATTTTGTTGCAAACGTTATAGAATACTTGAATAAAAACAATTCCAAAAGAGATGCTACCGTATCAGCACCATTGTACGCGTCAAACCTTACAGAAAGAGTTTTTAAGTTGCTTTTAATACAATAGTGCCAAGCTGGGTAACAATGTCTTTTCTTAAAAAATTACGTTCAGCTACTAAAAACTAATAAATCGGGAGTGATCTCCCCTAAAGTTTCTCGAATATTCTTTTATAAAAAAAACAGGGGATGGGAACTCGGGATATAGACATGAATTTTAATCCATTTTAAATACTTAAGCTTAAAATAGAATAAAATCTCGTAGAAAAAAGAATTGCACACCTGTGAACGCCAAATAAAATGTGCATCATAGTGCGGATTATTATTAGTAGCCTACTTTATAAATTCACATGCGTTTTTCTTTTTTTTTTGTAAAATCTGGAACAGCGTAAATTACTACTTCCGGTCAACGGAAATTACTTAAAATTTGACAGAAGGCAGAGAATTTTATCGTTTACTTACATGCGGAATTTATTTATTTATCTGAAATAGTTCTCAAGTTATAATCATTTGAAAAATTGAAAGTTGAAAAAGTTCCACTTCTGGTTATCGAAAATCGCTCAAAAGTTGATACGGATCTACGATTTTGATACAATACTTATATATGAAATTTCATCAACCTAGCTGTAACGGTACTCAAGCAGAGTTTCTTCATGGCATCTCTTCGAAAAAAAATTAACCACCCGCCCCCCCCCCCCCCCCCCCCGAACGAAATTAAATTTATATAATTTATATAGAAATATATACTTTGGGGTATAATAGAACTGCGATATGATATATATATCAAACAACATATATCATCATCTTGCTTTTAGTAACGATTGGGGAGAGGGATTTCATCTGGAAAAGTATGACATCATTTATGGCCGATCCATTTAAGCCTAGTTGTTCATTTTGTCTGGGGTTTTTTGTGTGTGCTTTGTTTGCTTCCTACATAGCATTCATTTCAATTGAAATTAAAGATAAGAAGACGGCCATCTGTCCTAATTATATTAAACAAGACAGCTATGTGTATTAAGGGAATATGCGCGGAAAAAAATCACAAAATTTCTTGTTTTTAGTCATGATCGGTTTCTTACACTTTTGGATACTTTGTCCATTTTTGTATAAAGAAAATAATAAATTTAAAGAGAAAAAAATATTTTATGTGTTTGAATTACGATTTTTATGACCCTATTAATTAAAAAATAATTAATTTTTCCCAATCTTAAAAGCTCTCTATGAAAAGTTTTATATCCGTCATTAAATTGTATTTGACATCATTGGAAAGCTGGATTTCTTAAGTATCTAATAAAATTAATTTCCTACATCTCGGAAACACCCAAAACTTACAATAGGCTTTGCAGTTTACACAGATATGGTACTTTCCTGACCTAGTTTTCGTTACTTTTGGCTGTTTTTCTCAGTTCGCATGTTTTTAACACTAAAAAGCCGACTACTTTTTTATTTATTAAACAATGCCAACCATATTTTCAGTAATTGTTCTTCATGCAAAAATACAACTTTTGTCACGAGGGAATTGTGATTGCTTTAATAGAAAAAAAGTATTTGGTAATTAATATGCAAATTTTGAAACTTTTGAATACTAAAAAGGGTACAATATTTTAGACCTTGAAAATTTCTTACTAGATCTAGTAATTATTTCAAAAAGTTGTCGTGACAAAAGTTTTAATATATACTGAAATATAAGCAGTTTAAATTTGATTGCTATAGGTGCATAAATAAAAAAGCCTTAGTATTTTTAAGAGTACCGAAACATTCAAAATGGCGGAGGTTTTTTGGGTTTCCATGACAACCAAAATTGTTTTTGACCCTTTTTTTTGCTGTTTAATACTTACTTTTATATGCCAAATATGATAAAAGTACTCAAAAGGCTTTAGATCTTAAACTGTAGAAAATAGAAAAATACATAGCATATCCCCTTAAACGACAAAGTCAGCACAATATAGATCTAAGAATAGACATTTTTATCAAGGGAAACTACTCCAAATTTTAATTAGCAAGATGGCCGCTGTTTGGATCTACTAACATTTATCTCAAACTCAAACACCTTGTTTTAAGTTAGTTTATGATATTTTAAATTGTTTTGGTCACTGATTGTTATTTTAAATCGATTATCTGTTATATTTTGTACAATTTAACTTAAATATACAGCTACTTATTTAAACAAATATATTCATCAGTTACCTCTCCCGTGCATTTTTTCTGCAGCCGAATGGACACCAGCGAGAAAAGTCTCAAAGGTAGATTCTATTTGATTTGAGAGGTCCATAAATTAATTTTAAAATCATGCACGGCGTAGTTACAATTAATATGGTTATAAAATCCTGCCTGGATTTTATAACCATAAAAAAAAAGCAAAAACAATTTGGTTTTCTTCATGTGTTATGGCAACATACATAAACATTAAACAATGGCATCCTGTTATTCGGCCGCCATAAATTTTATTCTACACATTGTAGGCTAAAAATAGAAAAACTAGGTCATGGTGTTTAAATTTGCATTGTTATTTAAAAACTTGATCTGCAAAGTTTTGTAAACAAAAAAACTATAAAGTGGGGCTGTCGGAAATCGATCACTGAGTTCCTGTACAGCCAATCAATGTTTGTCTTACGAAAGTAAAACATCGGGTTATAACTTAAGCTTGATGAAAATAAATAGAAATGTAGCCTCAAACTCAACAAATTATTTTCAAGTTCTCTGGATCTGCAACTTGTATATAGCATTGATTCTAAAAATATTAAATTTCTGAATTAATTTTAGGCTTATGTTTTTAATAAAATTTTATCTTTTATTATTTTTACGGTCCTAAATCTAAAAAAGCACATTTTTATTCCATGTCAACAACATTACGGAAGGATCTTTGTCAACTCACTGGTGTCCATTGATTACTTAAAATTTAAAATCTAGACTCTAGATCTAGATTCTAGAAATCTAGACTAGATCTAGACTAATAATATCTTAGCAGTAAACTGCTTGAGTCTATTTATATATCATATATATATATATATATTATTTATTTTATATATAATATGACCTAGGGCCTACATGACTGCACTATTATCAAAATCTTGCCTTAAAGTTGTATTTTTTTTAAGTCAAAATTCTACCTGTAGACAACACAGTCCAGACTAGTAAAGTACTTGACCAATGGTTACTTATATAATGACTACCATTATGACTGATTATGAACTTAAATTCTCACAGATGCCCCTGTGTTCATCCAGTTTCAAAGTTTTGCAATTACATGCATTAACAGATAAAGACAGCTGAGTGTCTATAATTCTGCAAGTGTCATGGCTCATTGTTTAATTGATTATAACTTATTAGAGGACACTTTTACATGCTTATATAACCAATAGGATTCAGCATCTGTTTTTGCTTTAAGCTGTTTATGAGTCCTGAGTTGCCATCCCTCTTAATTTTATATTAGAATATTCGAGAAAGTTTAGGGGAGATCACTCCTGGTTTATTCTTCCTGTTTTGCCACTTATAAGCATTCAAGTGTTTATGACACAATGTGGTATATTATGTTTCCAGAGGTTTATTAGCTTTTAGACTTGTGTCTATAGTTGCAATTTAAAAAAATTGACCATTCATGTATAATAAAATACAGTGATTTGGTTAGCAGTGCCACACCACACCATCTGTTATAATGAATGTTTTTGTTACAGTTAACTAGTATAGTTTAGTATTCTGAAATTTTCAGATGTACCATGGTGACAACTATAACAGAGACCTGGGTATTCAGGTACAGAGGATTGGTGTTGTGAATGACTGCGGTAAATAAATTTTACTCATTTATTTTTATTGACTTTTTTTTCAGTACATACATGTCTGATATCTAACAATACTAATATCTTTAAAAATCTATTCTACCTCATGACAATAACTTTAACAATTCATGCTAGACTTATTCAGTCAATACAAAATAATAGTGAAGCAAATGTCTAATAAATATCATTCTCTGCCTGTATACTGTTAATTAGCTCTGCTTGATACAGTTTTTAAACATTAAATTTAAAAAGTAAACCTTTTTGAGCTGGCGATCCATGGGGCAGATGAAGTTGAGTTTACCTGTTTGTGCAAAAAAAAATAAAGTGGTCAGTGGTCAGCAATATGCCCATTCACTTTTACTTTCCTTACTGTCAGTTAGGTACCCATCCGAGCTGGACATCCTACCGACCCCACTTTACACTTTGGTTAGCAGTCATACACTCTATAATTTGGCCACACCATGTCTATTCCCCTAAAATTTGTCATATATAATTATGAAAATATTTTCAGATATCTATCAATGTCAGCACTGCAAATTGGATTTTTCAACACTCTTTCATTATAATTTGCATTTGAAATACAAACATGAAGGGGAAAACCTTGACAATAAGAATCTAGATTTCACAGTTGACACTAGTGAACATTCTAATCAGTTATCTAATTTTCATCAGCACCATGGAATTCATAAATGGAAAAAGCATTGTAAGTGTGACAATTGTGGTAAATATTTTACAAGTCTCCAATATTTAGAAGTACACCTTTTAATTCATATAGGAGAAAAGCCTTACAAATGTGGCATATGTTGGAAATGTTTTAGAACTCGTACTCAAATGTATAGGCACTTAAAAATTCATACAGGAGAAAAGCTTTACAAGTGTGACCAATGTGGTAAATGTTTTCGAAATCTTTATCAAATACAAATGCACATTATAATTCATACAGAAGAGAAGCCTTACACATGTAGCATATGTTGTAAAGGTTTTACCCGTTTGAGTAACTTAAAGATTCACCAAAGAGTTGACTCAGGAGAGAAGCCGCACAAGTGTGACCTATGTGGTAAATGTTTTAACCATTTGTGTAGCTTAAAGCAACACCATTCAATTCATACAGGAGAGAAGCAGTATAAGTGTGACCAATGTGGTAAATGTTTTGCCCATCCGTATGGCTTAAAGCAACACCATTTAATTCATACAGGAGAGAAGCCGTACCAGTGCGACCAATGTAGTAAATGTTTTACTCATTTGTGTACCTTAAAGCAACACCATTTAATTCATACAGGAGAGAAGCCGTACCAGTGTGACCAATGTGGTAAATGTTTTACCCAATCCCGTAGCTTAAAGCGACACCATATAATTCATACACGAGAGAAGCCGTACAAGTGTGACCAATGTGGCAAATGTTTTACCTATGCGTTTAGCTTAAAGCAACACCATTTAATTCATACAGGAGAGAAGCTGTATAAGTGTGACCAATGTGGTAAATGTTTTACATATTTTGGTAATGTGAATACACATCTTAGAATTCATCAGGGAGAGAAGCCTTAAAATTTTTATGTTATGCAGTAAATGTATTACAGATTCCTCACATTTCATTGAACATAATTTAAAAACCTCTACTGAAATAAATCCAGAATGACCAGACACTTATCTTTTTACTTTCTTGTTTACAGAGTTTAGAGCAGTGGTGGGTGTGGTGTGTTTGGGTCTGTGGTGTGGTGGGTGGTGTGGTGTGTGTGGTGTGTTTCAGTAAACACAATAACTTGAGTACCATTTCATTTATGTTGACAAAACTTCATAATGTTTGCAGTTTTCTGTCAACATTTGAGAGACATCAGGTAAGTGGTATGTACTGTACTTCTGGTCTCTTTAAAGCCTATAACTTAAGTACAATTTTTAAAAAGTTAGGTAGATTAATTTTTTCACATACAAGTTTTAGATTGTATGCGCAGGTTTTAGCCAACTTTTAAACAATTTCTGGTTATTGGAAGTGTTATTTTGTTTCTGTGGAAATACAATTACTTGAGAACGGTTCAGTTATGTAAACGGAATTTCATGTTTTAGACCATATATGTATCATAAAAAAGTTCAGGAGATCACTTCAGGATGTACGCGTCAAGAGTGGAGCTGATGTTGCTTCAGACCATTACCTACTTGTAGCTAAAGTAAAACTCAAACTGAAGAAAAACATGTTGGAAAACAAGGAAATACAGATACAATACAGGCCTGCTAAAGGACCCCTCTAAACTCAATGAATTTAAACTTCATATGTCCAATAGGTTTCAGGTACTACAAGAACTAATAGAAGAAGAGACGATAGAGGAAACATGGAAAAAACTAAAAGCATATAAAGGCACTGCACCATGGTAATATTAGGGACGTGTACAATACAATTAAGAAGATATCTGGTAAGTACAGTAAGCCAGAGACGCCAGTGAAAACCAAAGATGGAAAGACAATACCTGATGCGGAAGGACAGATGAAGAGATGGGTAGAACATTTTGAAGATTACTAAATAGACCAACACCATAGTGCACTGAAAGTGATCTCCTTATAGACTGCAACCCACCTTCAAAAGAAGAGATACATAAAGCTATAAAGCAGCAGAAAAATTGGAAGGCTCCTGGAATAGATGGTATACTGGCAGAAGCACTGACAGCAGATATAGAAACTAGCACCACACACTCTTCAAGAAAATCTGGGAAGATGAACAAATACCAGAGGAGTGGAAGTAGGCGATCTTTGTGCATGCTCTAACTATAGAGGGATAACACTTTTGTCCAACCAGGCAAAGTCTTCAACAGAATATTATTAAACAGAATGAGGGAAGCGATAGATCCCCAGCTCGTGATCAACAGGCGGGCTTTTGGAAGGAAAGGTCATGCATAGACCAAATTGCTACCCTGCGCATCATCATTGAACAGACCCAAGAGTGGAACTCATCTCTCTATATTAATTTCATAGACTATGAGAAAGGCCTTTGATAGCCTGGATAGGCAGTCAATGTGGAAATTGTTGAAACACTACGGGGTGCCACAGTTGGAGAGACTAGCCCTGGACGGGTCCGAAGAGCCTGGTACGTCGGACTCCCAAGTCCCCCACATTATAGCGTGGGGGAGGAGAGGTGCAAGACTAGGCTCAAAAAATGGACGAACGCCCCCCACGATCAAGCTGGGTACCAGGCGGTAGGACGACGTCCCGCGTCTGGTGGGTGGGGAAGGAAAGCCCGGTGAGAGCCAACGGAAGTAGCGACCAAGGTGTGGGAAACTCTTTAAAGGTCGGAGTTTGCTACACTGAGGCCTGCCTGGCTAATGGAAGTAAACCTTCTGAGCCGGTTTCCGTATAAGGAAGGAAGCCCTGGACAGAGACGTCTGGAAAGCTCTTGTCAGCGGACTATGTCCCCGTAGGGACGACAGGCAAACATGTCATGAACATGACATGATCTCCTCTAAACTTTCTCGAATATTCTTTTATGAAACAACAGGGGATGGCAACTCGGGATATAGACATGATTTTTAATCCATTTTAAATACTTACAATTTTTAAAATAGAATAAAATGTCGTAGAAAAAAGAATTGCACACCATCTGAACGCCAAATAAAATGTGCAAATTAGTGCGGTATATTTTTAGTACTTTATAAATTCACATGCGTTTTTCGAGAAATCAGGAATCGCAAAAATTACTACTTCTGGTCAACAGAAATTTCTCAAAATTTGATAGACGGCAGACAATTATTTCTTTTACTTACGTGTGAAATTTCATTTGTCTATTCTGAAATAGTACTCAAGTTATAGGCTTTTGAAAAATTGAAAGTAGAAAAAGTTCCACTTCTGGTTATCGCAAATCGCTCAAAAGTTGATACGGATCTACGATTTTAATATAATACTTATAATATGTTATATATGAAATTTCATCAATTTAGCTGTAACGGTACTTAAGTTATCATGTTTACACACACAGACACACACACAGACATACGGACAAGATTGCAAAACTATGTTTTTCTGACTCAGGGAGCCAGTGTTTCTTCCAGACTTTTTTCTCCGGGGGGGCACTTGAAATTTTCGGGGGGGGCGGTAGACTTTCTTCGGGGGGGGGGGGGCGGACACTGTTAAAAGTATATATTTTCTATATAAATTATATAAATTTCGTTGGGGGGGGGGGGCGGTAAAAAATTTTCGGGGGTCTTCGCCCCCCCCCCCCCCCCCCCCTGAAGAGATGCCTGGAAAAACTCTGCAGGGAGCTGTAAAACATCGAGATTTGAACAAAATCTAGAATTTTTTTTTTGCACGATTTCAAGACTTTCTCTGTACTTCGTATATAGGAGAAAGTACAAATATAATCATCGTCGTGGTTTGACACATTCGGAGACATGTGTGACGGAAGGTGAAAGGGAAGGGGGGTGTTAATTACATTATGAATGTTGAGTAAGGCTAACGAAATAATAAGCCTGCAGGGATGTGACTTTACACAATAATTTATAGCGTAATTCGAATTTTCATTCCGAACTTTTCCGCTGATATTTTACACTGTAATTTACTGTGACAATTTTTTTTATTTGGAAAAGACGTATCTGAAAGAGTTTCAGCTCTTCAAACGAAATGTACGTCTCCTGAATCCAATTTTTTTTAAAAATTAATATTAAATACATAGTAGTCTAGGTATAATTTACATACCGGTATTTTTAATTCACCAACCCCTCATAGCCCGTTTTTAAAACTACCCCACTACCATTGCGGCCTTCTTTTAATTTAATTTGGAAAACTCAAATAAATTGTGAAATCTTTGCTAAACGTCTTTTATTTTTAAGGACTAGATTAATCCGCCACTCCTTGTAGCAACGAACGCTGATTTTTGAGGTCAGCTTAACCCCATAATTGGTTTTTAGTAATTAGACTACTAAAGTAAGTCTATGTAATATAGGTTGATGACGAAATCATAAGAAAAGCCAATTTATGCTAGCAAGTAGTGTATACATTCATTATAAAAAAAAATTAAGTCTTGAAATTTCACGAAAAAAAAAACTTGTTCTTTTACGGAGTATAACAAAAACTAACAAAGGTATTCAAATAAAACTTAGCACCATTTTTTTAATCGCTTAATAATATAATACACTAAAAAATTTAAGTTGGCATATCAAACTTTATTTATTTATTTATTTTTTTACATTTTTGATAACAGGGCTTAAAATTAATAAATGTTGGGTCGAAGAAAAAATTGTTGTAATAAAATCTATAATAGATACAGCTATTACTTTAGCATACTTTGTTCTACGAACATACAGTAAAGTTTGTGCGGAATTTAGTATAAGTATATTGAAAATTGTAGGAGTAATGTACTCATGAATTATTTTTCAATGTCGTTTTCTCCAAAATTAATGACTAACTTTTTTAAATTGAAGTACACAATATGTAAAAGCAAAACGTGTGTTTCCTGTAAAATTTTACCACCCTACTTGATTTAAAATAAGTAAAGTAAGTCTTATTTTTAAAAAGTCAAATTATGGGGTTTAAGCTGTCCTTAAGCTGATATGACCAATTGTTCGGATGTTACATAAGCTATCTAGGTCTACTGAGTTCTAAAGTGATCTCGCCTTGACCGAATATTCTCCCATAGAAGTCAGGAAAAAGTCTGGAATTTTACTTACAAATAAACCGGGAATAACTTCCCCTAAACTTTCTCGATTATTCTTGTAAAACACTAGGGGAGATGGCACATTGCTATTTAGATATGATTTTAATGCATTTTTAATTACTTAAACTGTCTTAAACCATTAAAACATTTCATAAAATGTTTTTAGTGCATTATTACAAAAAGATTGTTATTAAAACGTTTTTTTTATGAAATTATTTTTAGTACTTTACATGTTTTTATTTACATTAGAGTTACATGACTAAAAACCATTGTGCGCCTATTGAACGTGATGACGCGCTTTTGTCATGACGACGCGTGTGGATATTTAATGTCATGTTGCGTTGTCTTCATGTCTTGACCCACGTGCATCCTACGAACCGTATATGTCAGGTAGAAGTGCCTGCAATTTCACTCGGCCGTTTCGATCTAGACAGACAGAGGAAGTGAGTTAAATAAAAGCTTGTAAACATTTTTCATAAAAAACGTTTTAAAAACAAGCTTTTATGTAATAATTCACTAAAAAGGAGAAAATAAATTATACACACATGAGCATCAGACGGCGCCCCGGCGGTCATATTACTCGCTCCAGGTTTCCCAATGTGCAATATGTCGTCTATATTCGTTTTAACGAGCGCCATTCACTAGGGATACGGGAGGGGGGCGGGGGGGGGGGGGGCTACTGAAATCGATTCTGTATACGAAACTACCTATTCAAATTACTTGTACCATTTGCAGATAGTTAACACGCCTACGGGAAATGCAGGCGTTTGGCCTACCTATATTCTAACTTAAACACATGCCAGTACATGTATTTTGTAATATATGAACACGGCTAGCATAGATGTAAACTCAATGTATGCTACGACCATCTACACTCATTGTATGCTACGGTTCACGTACATTCAATTTATGCTATCATGACCTACACTCATGTTACGCGTACGTGATATATATATTTCTTATACGCTACCTCCGCCACGTATCTGCTACCATCAAATTATTTCCCAATCTACACTATAACCTAGACTTCTTTCATCCTATTATTACTAACACTCTAATTGTGAGTTTCGTCCCATTATAGTACTTAACATATACAACAAGCTTACGTGTGGTCTCTGTATCATAGGTAAGTGTACATCACCAGCAATACATAAAGTCCAATATAAAACAGGTATAAGTAAATTTAATCTAAACTACTGGTAGGTCATTATCACTCGTGACTGATTGCTGAAATTACCATCGTCAACATTCACAGACAAGTACCATTTTCTCATTATCTTGAGCTTGATTTACAACAGAGGATTATACGGTACGTTTTGAATTCAACAAATTGAAATTGATCCTATCAACCAATGTGGGTTAATTTAAAACTGTCTAAGGTATAATAAGTGGTCGTTGATCCAGCCATACTTCGTATAGCACATTGCAAGTAATCGACTTGAAATAGACCTCTTCTCCATACGCCAAGTAAGCAATATAATTTTATTATGAACAATTCTATTCGTCTTATTACAACGTACATAAATGTATTCTTTATTTTTTTTTAAATTGGTTACAGTTGACGAAAATGATAAAAATGAAAATAGCAGTTTTACTTCTTATGATGAGTCTTGCCAATACTGTTGTATTATCAGACAGGTAGGTGATTTTATTTAAAAGATGAAAGCTACACGAAAGCTTTCAAAGACGTTGACATGTCTGCAAGATATCAGTGTTATTTTAAGCTTATAAAATTAAAAAAAAAGTATATTAGCATTAAGTTTTCTCAAACAAAATGTATATAAACTTGACTTAATTATGTCATTCGGTGTAAGAAAGTCTTAAATGTCATTCAACTATTATTTTTTGGCAAAGCTTTGAATATAAATTACGATCAAGAGAGGTTCTCAAATGATCGATCATGGTGTTACTAAACAACCAATAAAAGTTTGTCTTGATAAAAGAAAACAATTTAGGCTTAATGAAATTAAATTAAAATGTATCTCTAAACGCAAAACAAAATATCTTCTTTTGCAGCTTTTATAATATTTATTGAATTTATTGTTTTACAAAAATTAATTTAAACACAATATTTATCTTTTTCATTCTTACAACAAAAGTAAATTGAAAGCTATTTTTGATCAAGCAGAATACAATTACGGCCGGTTTTTCTTGAATTGCATGTTGCGACATAAAATGAGAATTTAATACTAGACGATCATATCTGGTAACTGAAATATCTGATGCAAATTGTTTGCTTTTTTCTACAAACAGTAACTGTACAAAGGAAGGTAGTTGTGACCCTAAAACTGGCAATTACTGTTGTCATGACTACTATTGTCAGCATAGGATAGGGTAAAACACTTTTATTTTGTATTCATTAAGGAATAAATATTGGTTCCATTCTGAACTTTAAACATAAACTTTAATTAATTTTAATGATGGGGCAGGTGAGTTCACATGTTTCAGGTGACATCGGTATATGAGTCGATAGTGAGGTGTGCACTATGCTAAACTGGCTTTATTTTCCCTAATGTGAAATACCTCAAAGACGTCCTACGGACTTGAACTCATATTCGAATTCTGGATCTTCGGGTTAGCATTCGATAGTGAGGTGTGCACTATGCTAAACTGACTTTATTTTCCCTAATGTGAAATACCTCAAAGACGTCCTACGGACTTGAACTCAAATTCGAATTCTGGATCTTCGGGTTAGCATTCGATAGTGAGGTGTGCACTATGCTAAACTGACTTTATTTTCCCTAATGTGAAATACCTCAAAGACGTCCTACGGACTTGAACTCATATTCGAATTCTGGATCTTCTGGTTAGCATTCGAACGCCCGTCTCTTCGGCCATACTGGCCCATATAATTTAGATTAACTACTTACACGAGAGATGAAGTTGGGAACTATTTACAAAGTGACAAATAAAATGCTTATTTTATAAATAATTTTATTTAGAGTAAAAAACAAAACGCTAAAATCAGTAATATCAACTCTCATGTTTTGGGAATTATTCTCGCAAATGTCGTTTTAATGATGATCATAACACGAAGTTGGCATTAGCATATTAAATGTCATTTTTATATATGGCCAAAAATCATGTCATGATGAAGTGAAAATGTAAATGGTTAAGGAATGAGCAGGAAGAAGTAATAAAGATACGATAACAAACAGCTACATAGCTGTTGGCTAATTACATATACATATATATGTATATATAGGTGTATACATATATATATATATATATATATATATATATATATATATATATATATATATATATATATATATATATATATATATATATATATATATATATAAAATTCTCTACTTTGGGACCATGCGGGACACCACCACCACCACGTAAACGCGTCTATCAGCCCCTCCCTTCCTATCTAGTCATATCGCTACCACCCTCCCCACCAGTGTGATGTGCTGTGGTTCACGCTAAATGTTTACCATCTTAGAGCCGGGTTGAACTAGTAAAAGTTATTAGGGGCAGATAATTTTGTTTTTAAAACGATTTGAAACTTAGTGGAGGTAACCAAGAGGAAGCTGCTTTCACGGGGGGGGGGGGGGGGGGGGTTAAAGGTAAGAGGAAGGGAAGGTGGGGGTTATCGTCCTTTACTGGCTACTGATAGTGTTTCTAAGCAAATATTTTCTGTCGCAGCATTGGTAGTGTCGAATTCACAAAATATGAATTACTGGAAAGAAGAAATATAACAATTAGGTAACGGCGTATGCTACGCTGTGGGTGGGCTCGTATGTAATAAAACGACTAAACAGTATAAATAAAATCATAGGTATTTTTTATAACATCATATCAAGTATAGTTTCTTTTGATTTCTTCCTTTTTTAGATTTCCAGATGAAGGAGATTGTCACTTTAAGTTCCGTATGTTATAGCATTTTCTAATATTTGTGACGGTTAAAACATGAATATTTCAATCTAAAAATAATCAATTACGATTTATTACTTTGCTCGACAAAGTATTCATTCTTTTACTTAAGTATCTTGTAAATTATATATATATATATATATATATATATATATATATATATATATATATATATATATATATATATATATATATATATATATATATATATGTATATATATATAAAATTCTCTACGTGGGGACCATGCGGGTCACCAACACCACGTACGCACGCCGACCAGCCCCCTCCCTCGCTCTCCAGGCATGCGGAACAGACTATATTGCTATCACCCCCACCCCCACTAGTCTGGTGAGCTGTGGTTCACGTTAAATGTTTACAATCGTAGAGCCCAGTAGAAATAGTGACGGTTATTAGGGGCAAATAACGTGGATTTTATAGGATTTGAATTTAAGGGGAGGTAACAAGTTCTGCTTGATCTATTCATTGTCGTCTGTGAACTGTCGTTACGGACGGTTGCTTCGCAGGGGCGGAGTACGGAAGGTGAGGATTATCGTCCTTTACGAGTTACTGATAGTGTTTCAAAGCAAAATATTTCAGTCGCAACATTAGTAGTGTCCACAAATTATTAAGTACTGAAAAGTAGAAAATAAAACAACTAAATAGCTTCGTATGCTACGCCAAGGACAGCTCGTTATCTATATTTGTCAATACGTTTTTCTTTTTATACATGATTGTATTTTCTCTTATTTCCCTCTAAAATGTTACTTGATACTAAAATAATTAATCGTTTTTAGTATTAGACTGTCTTCGAGTATATACTTTATGTTAATGACGAAGGCAGTTAATGTTATTTTTATAGAAAAGAAAAATTACATCAAACTAAATTAAAAACAACAAACATAAGAAAGCAAATATATGTATAACACGTTGTTGTGAACACACTGCTACGCCGTTACGAGTAATCATATAAGACAAACACCCACAGACGGCTTACAAAAACACCGGAATAAATAAG
Organism: Physella acuta; assembly: GCF_028476545.2. Lineage (NCBI taxonomy): Eukaryota > Metazoa > Mollusca > Gastropoda > Physidae > Physella > Physella acuta. The sequence continues at coordinate 1,690,215 of NW_026731669.1, read as the reverse complement.
ACAAGCGCCGTTAGCATTAAAAAAAAAGTTTAATACTATATATACTATCTACGCAAGCACAGTCTATTCTAAATACTAACAAACTAGTACAAGAAAGTGAGATATAGTGGCTATAGAATTACTGTATCAAACTTGACTGACGTTGTAGCCGTAACTAACTGAACTGAGGCAAGCAATTCATGTACTAACACCGTACACATACGTACACAAAGGGTTACAAACCTAAATATTATTTAGTTACTGACACAACTCACCGCACAAGGATTGAACAGGGGAGAACGGGACATAGCACAGCACAAACAACATTCACCCCCATTCATCCCCATTCCCATGTTCATTATTCACGTAAATAGCTATGGATAAGTAATTAGCTTTAAATTTAGATGAATTTCTTATAAAATAATATAAAATGAGACCACTGAATTTTTTTTTTTACAGTGTAAAGCTGAACAATGAAATAAAATTGGTTTCCAAGAAAATATGGTTTTCTTTTCTTTGTACTATATTTATTTCAGGGGCGTAGCGAGGGGGGGGGCGGGGGGGTGCGGATCGCACCGGGTGACACCATTTAGGGGGGTGACACCAAGGCAAAAAAAGAGCAAAATATATAGAGAAAAACTCGAGGGGGGGTTCAAATCGAAAGTTTGAGGGGGGGGGTGCAAATCGAAAGTTTGAGGGGGGGGGGGTGCAAATCGAAAATTTGAAAGTTTGTCCCTGGGAAGGGTCTCTATGCCTCTGGGGGGGTGACACCATTAAGTGCCGCACCGGGTGACACCCGACCTCGCTACGCCAGTGATTTATTTAATTCTTAATTTTATAAAAGCGAGGTAGTTCTAATTTTCAGAGCTAAGTTTACAAGTATGTTCATGTTTTAGAAATAGGACCAAGGTTCACACGTCTGTTGTGTTAACAATTGCTGTGCAAATATGAAATTATCAAATCAGCCTGTCAACTACTTAACAAAAAAAAAAAAAAAAACTAAACATCGGTTGTGTAAGCATTTAAACTTGCATCAAAGTTCAAGGAAGTAAAACTTTATTTCCCAATTAAATACTTTTATATGGAATATAAAACTTTAATTTTTCTTATTGTAAATATTCCAAAGTGCTGTTAAATCTATTTTGCAAGATGGCTACAAACCACAAAAAAACTTAAATCTACTTAACATGTTTCGGGGTGTATAATAAATGGTTATTAGTGTATAAACTACACACCAAATACGTTTAAGTTCATCACAAGCTTATATGTGGATGAGTCTTTTGACTAATAAAATACGTGTTGATTTATGTTGTAAGTGATATCACGTCCGTGTAGTCAGGGTCAAGTAACACGTTTCCTTACAGGGCCTAAATCAATACTTATCAGCTATCACATCTGGTATTAACATCCAATGTTAGTAAAGTCTACACGGAGCAAATGGCGTAGGCCTTCTCATTAACACATGTGTCGTCTACCGTCCGATGTAAAGTCTAATGAACCCGTTAAAGCCTATCAGAAATGATTAACTGGATTATAAACGTGGCCATTGATTGACTAGCGAGCAGGGGATGGACATTGGTACATTCTTCCATATGAGAGAAATCTTTATGAAACGTAGAAACGGTGTTTAATAGTAGTAGAATTTAAGGTTCTTAACAGTTTCCAATGCTAAACGTATATGCGCGTCTTTTTTTTTTCTTTACAATTAAAGGTCTTCAGCCTTTAGATTACTTATATCAAGTGTGGCACATGAAAGTAACTGATACACAATAAAAGGGGGTTCGAAAAAACTACTTCGGTTGTCATAGAACCCCGAAAAAACGTCCGCCATTTAAAAGTTTTCAGCACTACTAAAACACTACGGCTTCTTTTATGTATGCTCTTATAGCAATCAAATTAGGCTGCTCATGTTTCAGTATATATTTAAACTTTTGTTCCGACATTTTTTTTTATGAAGTTACTGTTCAGAAAAATTGCACTCTTGATAGTATACGAAAGTTTTTAAATTTGTATATTTTTATCATAATGTTTTTTTCTGTAAAAGTAATTACACTTGTCTCGTGAATTTTTTTATATTATTACACGAAAAACAAATAATAAAAATACGGTGGGATCATTAATAAAATAAATGTAGTAAGCTTTTGAGTGCTATAACTGCTAAATGAGAAAAACAGTAATCGGTAGCAAAAACCTGGTCAAGAAAATACCGTTTTTTGAGTAATTTGTAAATCTCACTGTAAGCTTTGGATGTTTCTCAAATGAAGGAAAAACAAAAATCAAATACATGAACATCCAGTTTTCCAATAATGACAAATATAACATGATGATGGATATTGAAGTTTTGTAGAGATCGTGTAAGATTTGGGAAAAGTGATTTTTTTTAAATTAACGCTGTCTTACCAATTTGGTATTAGACTCCTTAATTTTTTTTTCTTCTTAAAGATGTTTTTTTTTTTGTTTAGGGGTCGTCCATAAATGACGTCACACTCGTAGGGGAGAGGGGTGGTTCGTAATTTTGTGACGATGTGTGATGAGGGGAAGGAGGGGGTTCAGATGGTGCGACGTTACACTTTTGCATTATAAAAAAGCAACGTTAGAAAACCAATTTTAGACGTTATTTCGCGTTTTAGAAGACTGTTTTAATAAATTGTAATAGGAATTGATTAAAATACTCTATTTCGACAGAGTTCAAACAAGATTTTAGAAAAATATCGATGTTTTAAAAAAAATTCAACTGCAATTTTCAGGGGGGAGGGGTTGTATGCTGAGGTGTGACGTCATTTTAGGGGGGTCTGGCTTTTTGTGACGACGTGTGACGGAGGGGAGGAGGGAGGAGGTAAAAATCGTCAAAAAAGCGTGACTTCATTTATGGATGACCCCTAATACAAAAAAAGAAAAGGTTCCAAAAGTGCAAGAACCCCAGTATGAAAAAATAAATAAAGATTGTGTTTATTACTTTTTTTCTGCGCATATTCCCTTAACACAAATTTGGTTCTATAGTTTCAAAACAAAACGTTAAAAAGTATATGCAAATAAAGAAGAAAAAAAAACGAAGACGGGCGATAACTTTGTTTATGTAGTTACAAGATGGCTACATAGCCCACCTGGTTCAGGTGTAATGCATGACTAGGCAATGCGCAGGTTCAGGTGTAATGCATGACTAGGCAATGCGCAGGTTCAGGTGTAATGCATGACTAGGCAATGCGCAGGTTCAGGTGTAATGCATGACTAGGCAATGCGCAGGTTCAGGTGTAATGCATGACTAGGCAATGCGCTGAACTACTGAGCTCATAATTGTAATGTGTTTCTCTTAGGAATTTCTCAACGACGTACTCAAATCGGGCACTTGTATGCATGATTTTGCATTAATTTAAACTATTTTCACGTCACCCATTGAATATTGTCGGATCTTACAGCTCAGATTATACTACAATAATTGTCCTTTTCTCCAGGGTCTAAAATAATCTGCACGTTTTCGTTTAATAAATGGGTCAATCACTTGGGTAAAAAAATGGCAAGTGACTTACTAAATTATGAAAAATAACAAAACATACACTTTTTTTAGCACTAACATTGGCCTGTCCTTATGGTTTGTTCACTATAAAACTAAACTTCGTCAACCTCCAATAGACTAGTTGCCTTCAAAACAAACATAATACCTTTTAAAAATAAATAACAAAACTAGTTTGGAAATAGTATTAACTAAAACGTTTAATTCCTTCAACAGATGGTATTTGAATGCTATTAAATTGACAGCCAGACTCAAACTCAATCTCCTCACAAATTGAAATCAATATGTATTTTGCTGTTTTTCACAAGGCCACCTGTTCAAAATTCGTGTAGAATATACAAGACGCTAAAATAATTTCATTACGCTCAGGTTAATTTATTTTATAATAAATAAACACGTGTACCATTAATGTAAAAAAATAATCAACACTCACAATATAAAAATGTATGATATCAGTTGAGAAATAGATAAAGGATGGTGGTGTCGACCTTTTTATTATATTACTTACCATCATGCAACCATCATCTAAACTCACGTAATCTACTATCACCTACAACCGTGTAAGCTATCAATACGTAATTTTATGTATGCTACTATCACTTTCACTCAATATATGTTATTAATACCAACAAGGCAACATATGCTACCATCAGCTTAAATTAATGTACACTAAAACCAACTACACTTAATGTATGCTACCATTAGCAACACTCCCAATAACACTTAATCACCTACGATGCCTACCTGCTACCATTATCAGCTACACTCAATGTATGCAACCATAACAAGCACTGACGTTACTCTTCCACAACATACACTTTCCATATGCTACCGCCAACACTTATCTACTACCATCACATACTTTTTATTTTCTACTCTATCTTCTAGACTTCTTTTATCCTACCATAGCTATCGATCTTTAATAATGAGTTTCATCTGGCATGGCCTACATCCATTTAAACTATCATCACGTAAACTTATGTATGCTATTATCACCGTTACTCAATATATGCTACCATCACCTTTACTCATTATATGCTATGCACAATGTATGCTACAATCACCTACACAACGTGTATGCTACAATCACCTACACAACGTGTATTCTACCAAGACCTACACTCAATAAATAAGTCCTTATTGCTAAAAATACTTAAGTCAAAAAAACAACTTCTTGAGATAAATGAGTTCAAAGGTTAAAATTTACTATAAAACATTACGTTGTTATATTATTTCTTTGAGTGGAGGAGCAACTTAAATAAATTCTTCAGTATTACTATTTGTTTGATTTTCATAAAAATGTGACTTAAGTACTTTTAGCACTAGGCTCTTATCACTTAACATACCAACCTGCTACAATCACCTATACAATCAAGGTTTTTTAAACATTGCAATGCATCGTAATGGTTAATTTTAGAATGGCAAACTGATGCAGCTGCTAATACGTGTTGTAAACGTAGACACTACTAGACTAGTACAATAATGCTGAATTGCTGCATGAAAAAAATCTTGTGTTAACATAGATGTGCCGACCAAAAATATTTTTTAACAAATATCATTGTTTAAAACTTTGAGTTTAAAAAGTTTCCAAAAAGGCACCACTTTGCCGTTCCCCCTTCCCCCCCCCCCCTGCGTACGCTACTAGCTGCACCTAATATCTACATTTATAGACAAATATCTTTTTCTCATTATCTTGAGATTGATTTACGACAAAGGATTTTAAGGTACGTATTAAAATCGACAAATGTGTTTTTTTTAATAAATTATGGTAGATTCAGCCAGACTTCGTATTTCACATTGCAAGTAATCAACTTTATATAGACCAGTGTTTCTTCCAGACTTTTTTCTCCGGGAAGCCACTTGAAATTTTCGTGGGGGGGGGGGGGGGGCACTGTTAAAAGTATATATTTTCTATATAAATTATATTAATTTAATTTCGAAGATGATGCCTGGAAGATACTCTGATATAGACCTATTTTCTATATGTCAAGTAAAGATCATAATTTGATTATAAATTATTTTATTTCTATTTTTACAAGCTACAGAAATGAATTCGTTTGTTTTTAAATTGTCTCTTATCAGACAGGTAGGAGTTATGTGTTCTACTTGCAGTGGCGTAGCGAGGTCGGGTGTCACCCGGTGCGGCACTTAATGGTGTCACCCCCCCCAGGGACAAACTTTCAAATTTTCGATTTGCACCCCCCCTCAAACTTTCGATTTGCACCCCCCCCCTCAAGTTTTCGATTTGCACCCCCCTCAAACTTTCGATTTGCACCCCCCACCCCCTCGAGTTTTTCTCTATATATTTTGCTATTTTTTGCCTTGGTGTCACCCCCCTAAATGGTGTCACCCGGTGCGGTCCGCACCCCCCGTCCCCCCCCCCCTCGCTACGCCCCTGTCTACTTGAAAGTTCACATAGAAGTATACATGTTTTCAAACTAGCAGTGTAATTAAAATATTTATTTCTTAAAACTACCTTAGCTTTTATAATTGTGAAATTTTATATAGAAAACTTTGGTTTGTACATATTATAAATTAGTGCTGCAATGAATACTTTGTGATTCATCAGGTGTGGCTCAGGCTATAAGGTAACTAAAATAGAATTATATAGTTATATAATAATGTAACACTATTACAAACATTATTTCTCTAATGAAATCAAATGCGTAACCATAGTTGTTGCTGAGTGAAAAAAATTAGTAATATTCCCTTTCAATCCTGACGGTACAAAAATTAAGTTAAGCAGGCTATATATATATATCTATCTATCTATATATATATATATATATATATATATATATATATATATATATATATATATATATATATATATATATATATATATATATATATATATATATATATATATATATATATATATATATATATATATATATATATATATATATATATATATATATATATATATATATATCTATATCTATATATATATATATATATATATATATATATATATATATATATATATATATATATATATACATATTATATCTATTGTAACGGACACCTATCTACCAGCCAGATAGATGGTGAACGCCCCCCGGATTCTTTTTTCTACATGCAAATGACTTAAAGCCTAAATGAATGAACACTAACTCAACAACACACTAGGGCTCGATTTCGATGTCTAGGGAAAACTAGTGATACTATTGAAGTTAACAACTCATTCAATCTGCATACAACCTTTAATAAGCGAACACAGTTGTGGCAGAACACTAGGTTAAACAAGATAAAATATTTAATTTAGAAAATAGCAAAACCCAACTTACAAAGCGTAAGAAAAAATACTATCACAGATTCTAACACTTTATAAAAATAGCCACAGGTCACACAACACTGCTATAGCATCAAGAATCACTTGGCGACAAGTAATATAATACTAGAATACTAAAACAACTTAAGAATGCATAGCACACTCAGGACTTAAGTTCTCTCACGTTCAAATGGTCAGAATGAATTGCCGGACAAAATGGACGGCCGGGTCAAGATGGACTGCCTCGTGCTGCCTGTGTGCGATCTAGTTAAAGACTTAGGCAACAAGGGGAGATTATCCTCAACTCATGTAGCCATTGGTTGGGGTGGTCATCTGATCTGAATCAATCAATCAGATCTTGATGGAAAATTTCTTAGTCTTAGACACTCTTAATAAGACAGTGGAAAAAACCCGGTTGTTGCACCATCAATCCATATATGGTATTATAACACTGTCAAACCAAAAATAAAACATGACCAGACCTAAGTAGGTCACATCCCCTCCCTTTTTGGAAGTGACAGATAGGTTCCACAAAGACATACATAAGGAACCAATCTGGCAATGAAATAAAAAAAAATGTTTTACAAATGTAGGCAATCAAAATCTTAATACCAGATGAAAAACATCCATGGAAACCAAAGGGAAGTAACTCAAACTTTTACAAATTGTGAAAGGGGAGTAACCCTTCAAAAAATAATTATACATCAACATCCCTCAGAATAGGGGTATTACAATATTTCCATATCAACTGAGTCATATGAGACATTTTATCATAAAAGATTACATATAATCAAAAACCACCTTTAATTAAGGTTCACCTGAAAATAAACAAAATATTCAACATGATTGAAATTTTGATAAATTCAAAACTCATACCACTCACATTCATGTGAGTGTCACCTAAACAAAACTTGTGTATGGTCCTAATGAACCACAAAACATGTCACATGATCAATGGGTGTAATAAGATTTTACATCCTTGACAAACAATCAGCCACAACATTATCACTACCCTTAATGTGTGAAATTTCCAGATTGAAATTTTGGAAATATAAACACCATCTCAATATTCTTTGATTCTTCTGTCCTAACTTAGAGGTAAATTTCAGGGGATCATGGTCAGAAAACACTCTGACTGGATTGGTTGAAGAAGAGACATAGACTTCAAAATGTTGTAAGGACAAAACCAAAGCTAAAGCTTCTTTTTCAATAGTAGAGTAATTCTTTTGGTTCTCATTTAACTTTCTGGAAAAAAAAGCAATTGGATGGTCAATTCCCATGTTGTCTTCTTGAAATAGGACTGAGCCAATGGCTAAGTTGCTAGCATCAATGGCAAGTTTAAAGGGCTTGCTGAAATCTGGTGCAGCCATAACAGGAGCATTAGATAAAAATGACTTAATGGTTAAAAAAGCTTCATGACATTTATTTGACCATTCAAACTCAACACCCTTTTTCAATAATGCAGTAAGAGGTTCAGCAACAGCTGAAAAGTTTTGACAGAACCGCCTATAGTAACCAGCCATCCCAAGGAACTTTTTGATTTCTTTACAATTTTTGGGAGGAGGCAACTTTACAATAGCATCTACTTTAGCTTCAATGGGCCGAACTTGGTTCGTTCCCACTTGATAACCCAAATAGGTAATTGAACCTTTACAGAAATCACTTTTATGCAGGTTTACAGTAAAATTAACTTCAGACAATTTTCTAAAAAGGTTAGTCAACTGAACAATATGTTCTTCAAAAGTATTAGAAAATACAACTATATCATCTATGTAGGCCTCACATTGGTCTATGTCAGCAATGACAGAGTTAATGACCCGCTGGAAAGTTTGACCAGCATTTCGCATACCAAAGGGCATACGTTTGTATCTATAAAAACCATTAGGGGTTACAAAAGCAGATATTTCTTTTGCACGGTCAGATAATGGGATTTGCCAGTATCCTGAAAGTAAATCAATTTTGGAAATTATCTTAGCTTGACCAACTTTATCAATAACGTCTTCTATTCGAGGTAAAGGATAGGAATCAGCTTTGGTGAGCGCATTTACCTTCCTAAAGTCGGTCACAAACCTGAAAGATCCACCGTCTTTCGGGACTAGAAGACATGGGGAACTCCAGTTGCTGAAACTGGGCTCAATGATATCATTCTTGAGCATATAATCAATTTCATCTTTTATCAAAGCAGCTTTTTCCGGGTTAACTCTATAGGGGTGTTGTTTGATGGGTTTTGCGTCACCTACGTCTACATCATGAGGTGGAACCTTCGCTTCTTTGGGGACATCCCCAAAAATAGAGGGAAATGTCTCAAATAATTGAGACAATTTATGGCTTTCCTCTGTGGACAAATGCATAAGGTGGTCATCTAGATGATCTAAAAAGGAAGAATTTACCAATTTTGGGGGTTTCAATTTATCATGTATCACATCATCAGAAACATTTGAACATACAGGTAAAGTAATTTTAGCTGTGGAATGAAAATTGTTACAATTATCATAATACTTTTTCAGTGAGTTAACATGATACATTGTCTGTTTCTTTCTTCTGTCAGGCGTATTGACAACATAGTTCAAATCACTTAATTTTGAATGCACAGTAAAGGGTCCACAATATGTTAAGGATAACGCATTGTTCAGATTAGGCACTAGCACAAGAACCTTCTCGCCTGGATTGAATGTTCGTTTACGAGAACTCTTATCATACAGTCCTTTCATTCTCACTTGGGCCTTTCTTAAGTTCTTGTGAGCCATTTCGCACACGGCTTTCAGTCGAACGTGAAAATCGTCAAAGTTTTCCACTGGATGATCACTGGTACCTGTCCAACGTTCGTGGATCAGCTTCAGGGGACCACGGACAGAATGTCCAAACACAAGTTGAAAAGGAGAGTAACCTAAAGCTTCCTGGACACAGTCCCTCGCGGCGAAAATAATCCATGGAACAGTCTCATCCCATTGGGTGTTACTTTTAGCGAATGTTCTTAGCATGGATTTTAGGGTCTGGTGGAACCTCTCAAGTACGCCTTGAGACTGAGGGTGGTAGGCTGAGCTGGTGATGTGGGTAACGCCTAGCTTGGCTAGCGCTTCCTGAAAATGGTGACTGGTGAAGTTGCTGCCTTGATCTGTTTGAACGATTCTAGGTAATCCAAAGGTAGTGAAGAACCGGGTCATGGCTCTGACTACAGTCTTTGCCTTAATGTTCCGTAAGGGGAACGCCTCGGGAAAACGGGTACTTGAACACATAAAGGTAAGTAGGTACTCGTTGCCCGCCTTGGTTTTAGGCAAGGGACCTACACAGTCCATAATGATTTTAGAAAAGGGTTCTTCTAATACAGGAATCGGACTCAAAGGGGCCTTAGGAATTTTCTGGTTTGGCTTTCCGGCCAACTGACAGTTCGTGCAACTTTTGCAGTAACGCGACACATCATTTCTCATTTTGGGCCAAAAGAACAGTTCTTTGATCTTCGCCACTGTTTTAGTGACTCCTGGGTGCGCTGACATTGGATGGTCATGTGCCAGTTTCAGTATTTCATGCCGATAAGGTGGAGGGACCCACAGCTGGTTTTTACCCAACCATGGTTCGGCTGGTGAGGCATCCACTGGTACAGAGCGACGAAAGAAGAGGCCGTTCTCGGAGAAATATTCCCCATCGTCAGATGAGAGAGATTTTTCGACCATTGCTTTGAGTTCCGCGTCGACTTGTTGAGCTTTAATGATGTCTTCCTGAGATATCCTCAGGGGTAAGCCCAGGCTTGTGTTTTCTGGAAGCATAGACTCCAGTTCGGGAGATGGATTTCCCGACGATGATGGTAGGTGTGGTTCAGACGTTGTGTTAGCCAATTGTTTGGTCTGGCTTCTTGTCACCACACATGCAGGATACAGTTCATGATCATTATCTGGAACTGTTGACAAAGGGTTTGGAACCGTACAGGGGTATACTTTGCTTCCCGCAAGGTCATTCCCTAGAAGTAGGTGTACTCCTGGGACAGGAATACTATCTATCACACCTAAAATGACCTCACCTTCGACGAGATGATGTTTCAGGGAAAACTTGTGTAGAGGGACTACAGTAGATTTTGTCCCCACTCCCTGGATAATGGAAACATTTCCGGTGTTCGTCTCCGGTGTAATGTCCATTGAACTTTTCAAAAGAAGTGACTGTGACGCTCCGGTGTCTCTTAGGACGGTGATATTCCGCTGAGACAACGGATCACCTGGTTTGCTAATGGTAGCTTCTGTAATGAAAGATGAAAAGTCAACCTTTCTCGATCCCTCGAGATCGGTAGACTCGGAAGAAACTGGATGGTGGCGTGAACAATCAAAATGTGACTGCACATAATGTGTGGAGACTTGACTGCCTTCTTGCGGACACTTAGGGTTAGCGTCCCTTAGAATTCTAGAGTTCATATTTGAACTGGCTGCTTGAGGGGATAGAGCATAGTGCGCAGAAGTACGCACCGCCTCTCTGTTAAATTGAAGACGCTTGTAGCAGTCCTTGACATGGTGACCAGGTCTTTTGCAGAACTGGCATACTGCTCGACGATTGAGAGTTGATCTTGTTTTCTCTCTGGACTGTGATGCCTTCACGTGTTGGCCAACAGGAGGATTGCTGCCAAAAAGGGGAAGCACGGGGTTGAGGCGGTTTCCTGACACTGGTGGTTTCTTATGCACCAACATATATGTGTCAGCCGACTCAGCAGCCTTCTGGATGTCAATTATCTTGTTATCCAGTATGTGCAGTCGTATGTCTTCAGGCAGGGACTTTAGGAATTCTTCCCTTAGGATAAGTGACCTGAGCTTCTCAAACTCAGAAACTTCCTCAGAGTGTAGCCACCTTGAGAAAATTTTCTCTTTTTCAAAGAGAAATTCCACATATGATTGAGTGGGTAACTTGCGGAGTGCTCGGAATTTCATCCGATAGGCCTCGGGCGTCAGTTCGTAGGCCTTCAAAATGGCAGTCTTGACCAAACTATAGTTATTTTGAACGTCGTGAGAGAGTGCCTGGTATGTTTTTGCAGCTTTCCCTGTAAGGACCGTGCTCAATAAAGCAGTAATGGAAGTTTCGGGCCATTCACATGTCTTCGCTAAACTCTCAAATGAGTTAAAGAAAACGACCAAATCTGTTTCATCAAATTTAGGAACTAATTTCCCAAATTTGGCAATCACTTGCCCCACCGACAACTTTTTGGATCTACCAGAGAAGTGACTTCATTAACTTTACCAAATTCTAATTCCAACCTCCTCTTATCTAAAGCAATTTTAGCCTCTAATTCCTGTTCTTTTAAAGCCTTCTCTAAAGCAACTTTCTCCTTCTCTAAAGCAATTCTAGCTTCTAATTCTACCTTCTCTAGAGGTTTCTCCTCACGGAATAACACACCAGCCAACAAACTTTCATCAAATACCCCTTCATTAATAAAATGAACAACAATTTTATCTCTCAACACCTCTGATTTCTGCGTAACAGAATAATCCAATATCAATTCCTTAACAACACTAATCAAAACTTTTCTACTCAACTTCTCTACCTCCTCAACAGTGGGATTAGCCAAAAAAGATTCCATTTCACTAACTTCAAAATCACAACAAGCCTATATTCTCTAAATTAACACGGAGCGTTGGGCCGTGTACTTGACCTTCAATCTAGGACGTGACACGTCTGACTTTTGACCTAGATAACTCTATGCTTGCGCGCGTTTTAATAACACGGCTTCACTGGATAGAAAAACAACTAAATCAAACTAAACTTAGTGTTTAACTGATATAACCAACAACTGGAACGACAGATTAAATCTCGGCGAGACCCCACTTTGTAACGGACACCTATCTACCAGCCAGATAGATGGTGAACGCCCCCGGATTCTTTTTTCTACATGCAAATGACTTAAAGCCTAAATGAATGAACACTAACTCAACAACACACTAGGGCTCGATTTCGATGTCTAGGGAAAACTAGTGATACTATTGAAGTTAACAACTCATTCAATCTGCATACAACCTTTAATAAGCGAACACAGTTGTGGCAGAACACTAGGTTAAACAAGATAAAATATTTAATTTAGAAAATAGCAAAACCCAACTTACAAAGCGTAAGAAAAAATACTATCACAGATTCTAACACTTTATAAAAATAGCCACAGGTCACACAACACTGCTATAGCATCAAGAATCACTTGGCGACAAGTAATATAATACTAGAATACTAAAACAACTTAAGAATGCATAGCACACTCAGGACTTAAGTTCTCTCACGTTCAAATGGTCAGAATGAATTGCCGGACAAAATGGACGGCCGGGTCAAGATGGACTGCCTCGTGCTGCCTGTGTGCGATCTAGTTAAAGACTTAGGCAACAAGGGGAGATTATCCTCAACTCATGTAGCCATTGGTTGGGGTGGTCATCTGATCTGAATCAATCAATCAGATCTTGATGGAAAATTTCTTAGTCTTAGACACTCTTAATAAGACAGTGGAAAAAAAACCGGTTGTTGCACCATCAATCCATATATGGTATTATAACACTGTCAAACCAAAAATAAAACATGACCAGACCTAAGTAGGTCACACTATATACTTATTATATCTATATACATATATATATATATATATATATATACATATATATACATATATATACATATATATACATATATACATATATATATATATATATATATATATATATATATATATATATATATATATATATATATATATATATATATATATATATATATGTGTAACACTGCCTCAGTGGTGGTGTGGTATGATGTCAATCACTGAGTTGGAGTGTTTTAGGGCAGAACCAAAGAGGAAACACACAAACGAGATGACGCTTTTTGTGATAGATCCTGTCTTTATTTTATATACAGCAAATCCGTATACAGCGATTTTATGTAAAGTATTTGTATAGTAATATAGTTTCGGTAGAGTCTTGGTACAGTCTTTGTACAGTACATAGCTCTCAAATAAATGTAAACACTACGTTACATTTATGAATACAAATACCCCACAACGTGTAGGCTATAAAATAAATACACGGGTGTAATAAAATAGAAGGGTACGGTCAGTATACAATATTGCCAAAAAAAATTATAATTATAAATACTTCACCTAACTAGTCCGCAACATGCAGAACTAGTACGAATAATACAAAATAAGTAATATAAATAATATACTTCACATACCTAGCCTGCAACATGCAGCACTAGTATGATAATCAAACAAATAATATAACATATAATTTACAATAACATCATTAGGTCCACATTACTTAGTTAACCTAAGCTACTGCACTGTCCATGTTATTAGCAGTCTGGGATTTTAATGCCTCGGACCAACTACCCAGAGTCCCAGAGGTTACATGCCATGGGAACACGGGGAACATGGCTCACAGATGCCATGGGAACACGGGGAACATGGCTCACAGATGCCATGGGAACACGGGGAACATGGCTCACAGATGCCATGGGAACACGGGGAACATGGCTCACAGATGCCATGGGAACACGGGGAACATGGCTCACAGATGCCATGGGAACACGGGGAACATGGCTCACAGATGCCATGGGAACACGGGGAACATGGCTCACAGATGCCATGGGGACACGGGAACATGGCTCACAGATGCCATGGGAACACGGGGAACATGGCTCATGGATGCCATGGGAACACGGGGAACATGGCTCACAGATGAGCATAAAAAATACATCAACAGTTGTGGTCTCACAGGGGCCGCAACCAAATAAATTACACTTTATCCCCCCTGGCTGGTAACCATGGTATGTGTTATTATTTGTTTTGTACTTCAAGAAATAAGTACCAATATTAATTAGTCCTATTCCTCAAGTAATTTCTCAATCATACTTCATTTGGGATCTTTAATTTTATGTATTACAGTATTTTTAAACTGGTCAATAGCAAATCATATCAGCCCTAAATAAATATAAATTTAATATTCACTTATAATTTGCATTGTACTTAGGGTAAGAATAAAGTTTATTTTCTCTCCAATAGTATTGAATAGATGTAACATTTTGTTTACAGCAGTGGCGTAGACAGGGGGAGGTTAAGGTTGTATAACCCCCCTATTTACCCCTCCGTAAAAAAATTACTATCATAATAACACTACTACTTATTTAATTTAATTATGAATCAGTATATATGTATCATTGTATATGTTTGTTTACAACATTCATCTAAAAACTGACGCTATTTTCATTCTGAGTTGGTTATCCACCAACCCACCTCACCACCACAATTGTGTAGAGAGACATTAATGTCACACCTAGGTATACTCTAGGTCGGATAATTGACCTAAAGTGACTGGACAATGGTGAATGAAGTTTAAACCTCTCCTCCTCCAACTCACCCCGAACTGATCTGTTAAGTACAAATGGAAAAACACGTAATGATGTTCCAAACTACTATGCCGCCAGAATCATAGCTTTTGAAACGTTAAACTCTGTGAATACTGTTTTTGCAATTACCAGGAAAAGGCGTGAGAGCAATACAGTGATCTAACCCATACCTTCTCATTATCTTTAAAAATATCTTTAAAGAACATAAAAAAAGCAGTGGCTAATTAAAAAAATATATGATATGAACTGCAAGACCGATTTTTAGTATTATGTAGACTATTATTCCGAAAGTTTTATCTTTCTTATTGAAAAGCGTGTTTTTATATCAACTGATTTTTAATACTACTTTCATTATGTTGTAATATTTTAGCATTTGTAATGGCAATATATTTAATTTTGATTGTAGACAACATATTTTCATATAAACGAATTTGTCCTATTTCGCACTAATATACATGCGTCATCACGTTCATTAGGTGCGCATTGGTTTTTAGTCATTCAACTCTATTTTAAATTTAAAAAAATTAAAGTACTGAAAAAAATTCATTTAAAAACGTTTTAATACCAAGCTTTTATGTAATTATGCACTAAAAAGTAGAAATAAAATTCATTGCTGGTAAGTGGCAACACTATAAAAATAATATAATATAAATTTTAAAAAAATAAATCCATCATCATTTTACTCTTTGAAACCGGATCCTCCAATAAACAGAGCGAATAATAGAACATTTGTTGAGGAGCGGGGCAGATGTGTGCGTATTTCTGGGTAGGCAGTTGTTATTTTCATAGTCATTTCCGTGGGTCGCTAATGTTTTGGAAGTTACCCACGCATTTCTTTATAATTATTTAAATAGTAGTGTATTTAATATTTAAAGAACATCTTTTATAATCTACTTTTTAGTGCATTATTACATAAAAGCTGGTTACTAAAACGTTTTTTATGCTTTTTTAACTGTTGAAGTTGAGAGATCTTGTTATTAACATAAGAGAAAAAGAGTAACATTAAAAGCTAACTTCTTAGAGACGTAATCGATAAAACTCTTAAGTGCGTGTATTGTTTTGTTAGTATTCTCGAATTTTCGAAACGTCCGTCTTACGTCCCTACTCCCGTCTATCTACCTACATATAACCTACGTTGACTCCACAACCACATGATAATATCTATGTTCCACACAAAACATGATATCTCTAAAGACAGAAGTCTATTAAGATACGCATCAAATATAGAACTCTTTAGAATTGATAAAACCCATTTAAAACAAACACTCTCAGCAAAACCAGACATGAATAAAACAACACAATGAAATAATCTAAAGCAACATTACAGCTAAAACAAAAGTGTCACACGCCTTTTGTGTGACTGGGTTCACGATATAAACTTGTCACAGGCCTTTCTCCTACCTTTTATATTACACATGTAAAATCAAAAGACAAGCCTTCTTTGCAGTTTTTCATATTTATTTTGTTCTCACAGAGGCAGCGTGTTCAGCCAAGCTACGCCATCTTCTTGCGTCCTTTTTTTCCTTGTTCCTTTCGCGCATGCGCACAGCCACCGTCTCCCTGATTCAATCTCACACACACACTCCCAAGATACGATCCACCAATATTTCACTGTTATACGCCCTTTTTCCCGTTAAAAAAATTAATTTATTATTTTTTTTTGTTATATAGATCACATTCACTATAAAATCTTCATAACATAACAGTGAAATGAAAATCATGTGGAAAAAGAAACTTGTTAATAAACATCCCAAGTTATTTTATATGTACACTTAATTAAAACAATGATATTCATAAAATACATGGCAAAGTGTAAAGCGTCACTTATTTTATAAGTATCACCATTAAGAAAAATTGTAACTTAGGTAAACCTTCTTAGTTTAGTAAGAACAAATGACTCTAACTAAGGAACATCTCCTCTTAGTGTAACAAACAAAAATCATTAAACCTCACTAAGGAATATTGCCTCTTAGTGTATTTCAAATAAATCTAACTGAGGAAAACTCTATTTTAGTAGAACAAAATTATAGCTATGCAATAGCTTCCATGGGCAAATCATCTCCTTGATTGCCCTACTTCACTGGCTGAGGTAAACTCCTCATCATAATATATGTAAATTACCACATCTTATTACATATAATTACCACATCTGTCAGGTCATACTGCCATAATCATGGTCATTACTTAACCAGATATACAGTTTACATACAAATCATAAAAATACAACAAAATGTATGTTCATTTTCATTACTAAATTAAAATAGTGGTAAAACATCTTTATACAAGTCATTTTATGACTTATTCCTATCTTGCTCACATTTTTAAAATGTTAATGTTCTCTGGAAGTACACATCACATACTACATTATTCAAATTTTCCTTATAAGAATTGGCTGATATGTCTCAGGTCATTATTTTCTTTAGTCAGTTCCATGTTTGTTTTTTCATCTTCAATCTGTCTTGATAAAAAATCAGCTAGTGTATTGTGCAGTCCCTTTACAGGTTAGCTTTTCTTGACATAATGTTCTTAGACAAATCCATTTTCCTAATGAAAGCAATATTTACCAAGTCAAAATTCCAAACACATAGTTAAGCTCTGTTAATTGAATACAACTTGAAACAACAATAGAATCCATCAGCATTACCATATAAAGTGTAAAAGAAATACCCAACTGTTATGTTCATAAACATCAGTTAACAAAATACAAGGCCCAATAACAAACTAAACATTTGTTAACAAATTATGATAACAAACTGCATGCTTTAATTTAAATGGTTTTCTAACTTACAAATTCCCGCAAAGTCAATAACATGTAAAATAATGTATGTTAGTAGTCCTCAGTGTTGGTAGCTATACCGTATATCACTGATGCTTAAGTACCAATGCACACAACATAAAGAGTAACAGATTTTGTTAGCCAAAAAGGAATGTGCAAAGCCAATCAATGAAATTTTTTTTTTTTAAACTGTTGAGGTTGGTGATACAACTAAAGTGGTTAAAAATTATATTGTTACATCCACTAAACCAGGTTCTATATGTATGATAACTGATGTTATATATTAAAGCTTGAAAGTAAAATCTTAAAGGAGTAGTAAGTTCAGCATATTTATCCACAAAATATTATAAAAATTGCATAGTCCAAACAATGATTTCACTTCTTTCCTTGTACTAGTAGTTTTGATATTTAATATTTTGTCCCTGTTTCCTTCAGTAGGTCTAATTTCTTTATTTCCAACCTTGAATCCTAAGAATTCTACTGTATGTACTCCCACATGCAGTTTCTGTCCTTATTCTTTCTAGGAGTTCTTTTAGTGTCTCTATTTGTTCTTGTCTCAACCGCTGCTCCAATTTGACTTTCCCATCTATCTCTGTCTTCCTCATTTCTTTCTTTCACCTCCTTTACATTCTCAATAATCATATCTGCTATTGGTTCTTCCATGACTGCCACTTTATATTTACCTTTCAGCCAAGCAGAATCTATATCAACTACTGCCATTTTACACTCATCCTTAAATTTCTTGTTGGCATATGTCATCTTCATTATGCCAGGAATGTATTGTTCTGGTCTTACAAGACTTTTCTTAACAATAATGCATGTGCAACCTGAATCTCTCAGGCACATTATTCTGACATTGTTTACTTTAGCTGGGAACATCTTCAGTGTTGTATTGCTTTGACTAACAGATGCCACCATCTCTGACCCTTCTACCCCTGCTGATATCTCTTGATGATTATTTCTACTAATTCTATTTTCTCCCCTGTTGTCAAAAATGATCTGGTTTATGTCACCAGTGTTGTTGATTCTAGCATCTCTTATAGTCTTTCTGTAATAGTCTTCTGTCTTTCCAAAATGTTTCATCAATCTTTCTTTTACTAGGTCATAGTCTTCTTTTTCAGCCTCAGACATACTTGCTATTATGGCAATAGTCTCTCCTGTCAAATTAGTCAATAAAGCCTGTGCCTTCCCAGCAGATGAATAATTAAAACTCTTACATCTTTGCTCAAAGTGTATTAAGTAAGTTTCCACACTTTCTTCCTGCGGTCTAAATGCTCTGAATTTAGGCTTCCAATAGTCCGATTTGTTAACAGTGCTGTCTTGAGATCGATTAATTTTATTTTTTTCTAATTCTAACTCATATTGTCTCTGTTTTTCTCTATCTTCGAATTGTCTCTGTTTTTCTCTATCTTCTAATTGTCTCTGTTTTTCTCTATCTTCGGCTTCTATTTTAACTTTTTCATTCTCAGCCTCTATTTTAGCTTTAGCTACTTCCCTCTCGGAAGCTCTTTCTTCCCTTTGAGCTGCATCCGACATTTTTTTTTCTGCTATTTTATCTTCAACCCATTTGGCCTTTTCTGCCCCAGTGTATCCAAAAGAGTCAGCCAACTCCATGTATTTAGCATAGAGATCGAACTCCATCGTAATGATGCAAGCACAGTTATTCAGTTACAATACTAAATCTGGATTTAATTCTTTCCTTCACGGTGTTGACCACCGACCACTTCTGACACCAAAATGTCACACGCCTTTTGTGTGACTGGGTTCACGATATAAACTTGTCACAGGCCTTTCTCCTACCTTTTATATTACATATGTAAAATCAAAAGACAAGCCTTCTTTGCAGTTTTTCATATTTATTTTGTTCTCACACAGGCAGCGTGTTCAACCAAGCTACGCCATCTTCTTGCGTCCTTTTTTTCCTTGTTCCTTTCGCGCATGCGCACAGCCACCGTCTCCCTGATGCAATCTCACACACACACTCCCAAGATACGATCCACCAATATTTCACTGTTATAAAAAGTTATAGGTTAAATTTTGAAAACAAACAAAAGTTCATACAATTAAATAGTAAACAATAATCCAGCTGAAATATATACGTTTTTGTTTTTAAACTCACAGTACATAAAGTAGCTTCATTAAAAATGTACGTGTAACTTTTGCAGGCCTACTTTATTGTGGAACAATACAAAATATACATTTTTTGCAAACAAACATGTGGATATTTTTTCTGATTATAGACCCAAGTATTCTTTATTCGGACTAATAAAGGTAAATGTAATAAGCCATATGCCTCCCCGAGTAATATAAAATGACAATAAACACCACCATCTTTAACATTAAAAAATACTATATTTTTTTTAGAACTATATGTACATTTTTGCCCTTTCCACTAATATTCTTAACCTTAATGTCACTGAAAATTCTAACTTAAAAGATAATTAAGACTACCAAATTATTCTCCACATTATACGCTAATGAAATATATTTCCCAGTTTTTAACTTATTGAAATCCCAGTTCATCATCGCTTTTCTAAACATGTTATAATCAAATGTATTGCAATAAGAAAGTTGCGAGAGTGGTGTTGAGAAAGTAGGTTTTTTATAATTAGTAATTTCTACACTAGTACAAAAATATTTCAATGCTCACTTTTGGCATGAACATTACTGTAAGAAAAGATTCAGCAGCTAAACTATACGCACATATATTTTGCTGTATTTGTTTCACTGGTTGATTTGAATAAACTATTTCTATACAAAACATAATCAATAAATGTAATTGAAAACTCTATTTTAAAATATGTCTGCCGTATAAACAAAAGCTCGTTGTTTTCTATTACAACACTAAAATTGTAACAATTGCGTCAACTGGCCATTGTGTGTCGTAATCATTTTTATAATCTCGCTTAGCTTGAAACTATTCAATATCGCTGTATAATAATACAATAAATGTGTTCTACTTGGTTGAATTCTTAAATGAAACGAACTTGGTCTTTTGATGCCATCTTAATGTAACGTGATGTTACGTTTAACTTTATTATCGACAGTCAAATAATCAATTAATATTAAATTTTACATAAAACTATTTAACAAACACATTACTGACTTTAATACATCGTTATGTTGTGTCTTTTATTCAGTGTTTTAACAAGTGTACATTTTTAGCACTTCTAGCTGTAGGAAAACTATACATGTTAACATCATGCACGCCATACATTTGTTTGCGATTCTTATCATTTTACATACCAAGTGTGACATACTGTCTTCCTTAGCAGACGATACTCTATTTAATGCAGCACTTTACAAACCAGCTTTTCAATCGTCGGTGTTTCAAGGCAATTCTGCTGAAAGAGGAAATGATGGTAGGATGCGAGGCGAGATGAACAGTGGAAATTGTATGCACACATTGTGTCAGAACAACAGTTGGTGGATGGTGGATCTCATGGACGATTATGTCATTCATGGAATTTTTCTCACCAACAGGTAATCCAATTTTATATACATGTATTCAAATGTTTTAGTTCTTATTTTATTTATTTTTATTTTAAAAACCACTTACAAGATAATTATATAAAGCGATTAAATTTCATACATTTTAAAGATATAAAAGAAATTGTTGGTGGTATTTAAAACATTATAAAATTTTCATATTTGATATCTCTGTCTGATAACTAAAAGACAAAATAAATATGTTTATGTTTATTCTAAAATGTATTATACACATCCACACATCCACACTCGATACACACAACCACACGTATACACACTCAGTATTATACTTCTCCTCAATCTGTATTATGTTATAACCCCAGGGGTGACTGGTATGCAACAGCCATCAAGCTGAACAATTTCCAGATTGACGTGTTTAAAACAGACCCCAGACTAGCACCGCCCTTCCCTTTAGACTCTGGAGACATTTGTTACAACCAGACAGCACCTGTTGGTACAGGCAACTACACCTGGAACTGTGCCAGACCTACTGTTGGTCGTTACCTGCGCCTCATTAAGTCAGTCGTTTTGTGGTTCTGTCTACAAACAATTTTTTTAATGAAAATTTGAATTAAAATGTCTATAGTTTTTCAACTGCCAATATAAAATGTTACTATTCACACACAGATCCAATGATGAATGTCTCCATATGTGTGAGATGCAAGTGATGGCCTCAATTTTAAAATCACGAGTCAGAAATTTTAAACTTTACCAAAACAAGAAACTAAACATGACGTCACTACTTAACCTTACCGTGTCCAAACCTTTGTTGTGTGGCTCTCAATGTTTACAGAAACACTTCACGGGCGGTTGTACTGCTTTCAACTGGTTCCCTGCTACACGACTGTGTCTATTGTTTTATCTTGATCCTAGAATAACATCACTTGTATCTCAACTTGTGTCAGTGTCTGGTGCCCAGTTCTATATTATGACTTACTAGACGACAATGAAAAAATTACCTTGTAACAAATTTGCTAAAACTTAGTAGGGGACATAGTTTAAATTAAACACTGTAGTGTCAATTTTTGACTTGTTTAAGAGTTTCGTGTCTCGAGAGTTTGTGTAGCCTTTTTTCCCGTATTTTGTGATTTTATTCAGTTTAAATAAATTGGAAAAACCCTAACAGCAACAAATATTTGTGTATAAAATGTCTCCGCAACACATACCCTTCTTCTTTACTATTCTCCGCTCTTCCATGAAAAGGTAGACCAACACTTGTAAATTGTTTGATTTTTTTCAATTTATCCACGTCACTCAAAATCAAGTGAAATGATTGATGTATTATATTTTAGTACTACAATAAAAATTCTAAACAAAATCTCTCAAAAAGGTTTCGAAGGGTCCACGAAATATTTTTAAAAAATCATATGCCGTGCTATAAAAATAAAAACTGTTATAAAATTTGATGTTTTTTTTTTTGGACTTAACAAATAATTTTCATAATTGACGTTTTAGTACATTAGTAGCTAAATAGAATTTTTAAAAGGCAACATCGGTAAATCGTTTTTTTTCATAAATGTGTTTAACACGTATAATTTTATTCAAGATATTTTTATCTTTAAAGTTTTGATAACACATAATAAAACTTGAGCGTTTCAAAAATACGACTATGGAGTTTTTTTATATAGCATATCAATTTCGTTTAGCTTTTAGTGATTGTTCTGACTAACATTAAGGATTGGATATCATTCGTAGAAATGAAGCTTTCAGTGCAAATGAAAAAGACCCTGTGATGTAAATGGATTTTCAAATTTTTAATGTTATAACACCTAGATATTTATTTGAGTTTTGTGTTATTCGCTCTATACATGTAAACTCTGTAAGTTTTATTTATATTGTAGTTATAAACAATCAATAGCTAAGTGCAAGCTCAATAGCAATTGTAATATATGTCAAACATTTGCAAATGGCTGTGGCGATAGATAGGATAAATAGAATGGTGGCGCTACAAACGCTCACTGAATTACATCAGGCGTGCGATTTCACTGCAAATAAAAATTTCAGTTACGGCCCCCAAAGGCTCACATAGGCCGCTGAGGGCCATGTAATACGTTTTGGTTTTAATAATCAGAAAAATTAACCAAGATTAGATTATTAACTGGGATGTTTCATTTTCTCCGTAAAAAAATCTAAACAGTTTTGTCACTTTGCGAATGATGCAATTAGCATCTATTTTTAGACGATCTAATCAGAAATTAAAATTGATATTCTAAAAGTACATTAGTATTGCAACACATTGCATAAGTCACACTGATGTTTATAACACGTCAAATATTTTTTTTCTACGTGTTAAAGAAAAAGTCCTGTTGATTTGCGTAACTTTAGCGAATGTTGCAATCTGTATCATTGTTTCAGGATGCTATGTGGCGCTCTGGGTTATCCTGTGAGTATTATGGCGCCTATGTTAGTTTTAAGGAGCCATGGGCCGTACGCGGCGTCTCTGCGGTAGTGTAATCGGGGGCTCCAGAGAGCGCCCCTATACGTCACTGACATATGGGCGGTCAGCGAAGTCTGTTCTACTTCATTTTTTCTGTTAGTGATTAACGTACACTCAAAATTTTCATGCGGTAGTGTAGGAAAAACGTGTATATAAATATAAATATATATATATATATATATATATATATATATATATATATATATATATATATATATATATATATATATATATATATATATATATATATATATATATATATATATATATATAAACATATGTATATATATATATATTTATATATATATATATATGTATACATATATATGTCTATATATATATTGAAAAGGAAAAAATAAGTTATTTCCATTACACTTAATCAACTGGTCTGAAATAAAATCG
Organism: Physella acuta; assembly: GCF_028476545.2. NCBI lineage: Eukaryota > Metazoa > Mollusca > Gastropoda > Physidae > Physella > Physella acuta. The sequence goes on along the minus strand of NW_026731669.1, from coordinate 1,665,998 downwards.
ATTTAAGGCGTTCAAGCTTAAGCTTTTTGTTTCTCCGAGTAATGCATTGATTGCACTCATGCATCACGAAACAACGTTAAATAGAAGAATAAAATTAGTGTTTCGATGGTTAAATTTTCTTTACAACTATTAATTGATTCGGGGAATTCTTTTTTTTACGAGGCTCTGAAATGCTGACGTATGCGAAGGTAGTTAAGCGGGTAAAAAAATCATTGTTTATTGCCTTCACCGACACCAAAGCGGTATCAATGTTTATAGAAATCAGTACGTATTTGGCATAAAACACACAGCACTAAATGTTATATCGCTGGTTATAAAAAACGAAGCAGTGTGTTTAATTCTCATTTTATAGTTATAATTATTTGTTACACGGTGTATCGTTTTGATTGTATTTTAATATCTACCTTTGCTTACTGATGTTGTCAAACATTAGTTTTGCGCTATTTTAGATAACTATTTAAAAAAAAAAACACATTATAAGTAAGAATGAATCTAAAAGCTGTAAATACGTTTAGGCCTGTTGATTCACTATTTCCCTCCCTCCCTATACTCCACCATGTTTTTTGTTATCAACAGGAATCCCGTTCAAAACAATTAATTTAGTTCGAAAACTTTTATTTCCCCCTGGCTAACAAGACTTGAATTAACGAGAGAGAGAACGAGAACTTATAAGTTCTTTTGTCTCAAGAGTTAAAATGAGCCATACCCACAGCATTTATAAACATAGGGTAAAAGCTGAATGATTAATTCAATAACAGCTATAAAATCATAATATTTTTATCCAATTGAGTAAAACAAACATTATTTAAAAAAATAAAACAATAACATTTACAGAAAAAGGCCAGAAATAGTCAAATCTGAGTCTGATATACAAATATCATATTAATTAAGCATTTAATAATGTATACGTGTTGCTAGTACATTTATCTAAAATCTAGTGTTTATAAAATATCTCTTCCATACCCTAATTATTTGAATTACATTATTTGTCTTTAATCTGGTATTTGTCCTTATACTAACAACCAATAGAGACCTACGTGAGAGAAAATATTTTAAATATTTTAATATCTTTCTTTGACGGTCAAATTAAGACTTTTGTATACACGCACAATCCATGAAGGCTTATAATTGGTTTTATAATATGGACGAATATTTTCGTATAGTATAATTTACTCAACGTAACATTATAACCGTAATGACAAACCGACATACTTGTATACCATATGTAATTGAATTTAATTATTTACCCTCTTCGATATAGTCAACTAATATCTATATAATTAATAGGCGATTGAAATCTGAATCAGAATATGAACATTTTAGGCGAATGTAGTTCATGACCACAGACTGAACAAATATTACAAGCCATGTATAAGCCTACTGATAGTATGGTCAGATCTAAAAATAATGCCTTCAGATAATGTCAAAATAAGCTAATTACTTAAAGGCAGGTTGTCGATAAAAATAGGTCAGTATTAAATAAGATTGATTCTTTTAGCATGAAATACTTTCGACACAAATATATATATATATATATATATATATATATATATATATATATATATATATATATATATATATATATATATATATATATATATATATAAATCAGAATACAATAACTCTTACTTAATAACTCTTATCTTATTAATAACTAAGATCACATGTATTATTATTATTATCATTTTAATGTCAGATTCGAACCTTGATAGTTCGAGCCAACAATGTTATATTACACAATTACAAAGAGTAGTCAAATTGTCCAAATACTAAATAGAAATATACATTGATATGTCTGGCTATTATCTTAAAGTTAGGCACAATCAATATACTTAGAGAAAAGTACATGTAGAGCTCGTAAACGGCATAAGAAATGTTAAATACTCTATGAGTCAGAGAACACTAAACTCAATCCCTAGCGTTTGTACATTGTTTTGTTTGTGGAAGAGTTTTCTGTGTGGTAAGGTGCACTTGGCACATTCTAGGGGATGGGAAAGGGGGATCTGTGGTCGGAATTCTATATTTTCTAAAAACGTTATAATATTTTACGATCACGTCCAGAAGACGGTAGACGTGCTTAGGGCGGGGTAGATGTTGTTTGATTTATAGGCCTACTATTACACAGTAATTGTTAACATCGTTACTGCTTTCGTTTTATTTTGTTAACGTACAAACAATGTCTAAATGGTTCGGTAACCAACAATAGAATGTCGCTGGAGAAAGTTTATGTTTTATGATATAATTTAGTGACATTTCAGTGAGCGATACAGCTGGTTAATCCAGTATAACCCAGTTAGGGACTAATGATCATGTTAATTCGACTAATTATCTAAAAGTATTTTCTGTTAGTGTTTGTAGCTGTTTACAAAAACACTCACATAAATTACAATTGCTGTCCTTTTAATATAGTATTTAGCATGTCTCTATTAATCACAGACCTCAGTTTTTTTAACTATAATTTAATATTACTAACAATCGCAGTTATATTTTAGCATAGATCTTCATTGAAGTAACCTTCCTTGGAAATTATGAATACTATACGGTTTCATACATTGTGTTTGTCAGTTTTGTTTTATGCATGTATCTGCAAATTACATAAACATCTATCATGTGTATAACATAGTGATGTAGTTGATGTGTAGAAGTTTAAATTTTAAAGTATAGGTTTGTTGAGTACATACATTCCAAACCTCTCGCAATTAGTAGACAGATGTCATAAAAATGTAATGTATACAATGTCAGTGCGGATTTGGCAAAAGCAGCACGTACCACGACTAGCTCTAAGAGAAACAAAAAGCGACATCCACATTTGATATGTCAAGAAAAGATTATATAGGTAATACTATACCCATTTCTCTTTAAAAAAATAAAAAAATAAAAATAAAAAAAGAAACAGATCGACTTCAAACTATAGTGTGAGGATGCATTAGCATGTAACTAGACAAGTTAGAGCTTTTAATGTTCGGTTCCCATTCAAAAAAAAAATTCTATAAACTATTATGATCCGATGCGACTCGTCGAACTCAGTTGGGTCCATTGACGAACCTGAAAATCTCGCTAAGAATAATGTCCTGCTTGATTAAATGACACTATCGATCTTTTGCTTGCTTAGACAATCCAATGTATCGAAATATAAAAATCAATTAAAACACTGTGATGTAAATTGATTCTAAAACTTTTAATGTTATAATAGCTATCTATTCGAGTTTTCATGTTATTCGTGCTACACACATAAACTCTGGAGGTTTTATTTATGGTTTAAACACAAAACAATCATTAACTAAGTTCAAGCTCAAGCTCAATAGCAATAGTATTGTGTGTCGAATATTTGCAAATGGCTGTGTTGTTAGGACACATGATGCATGTTTGCTTGAACAACTTATACAACGCAGCTCTTTACAATCCAGCTTTCCAATCGTCGACTACTGGGGCTGGACCTCGATGAAAGGAAATGACGACGGTTCCAGAGTGGCAGCAACTGGTGCACAATAGAATAATTTATCTCGTCTTTACGTTCAAATATATACGTATGCATATCTTAATCTAAATCCTTATTCATATTGACATCCTCTCACAAATCAACACCATAATCAACATACACATCCACAATAACGTGCATATGCACACGTATATACACTTACAATAGTGCTCGCACATCCACATCCACGTCCACAATCCATATCTACAATCCACACCCATACCCACACCCACACCCACACCCACACCCAACACCCACATAACACTACTCCCAAACCCACAAGCACACCCAAAAGCACACCCACACCCACACCTACAACTATATATATATGTATTTTGTATATATATATATATATATATATATATATATGATTTATGTGTATATATACATAACGTATTTTTCAGGTATTTATCTCCGCCTTCTCAATAGGAAAACGATTAATTTACTTTTACTTTGTATATACACACACCCTTTACACTATCGATTGTAAATGCAAACGAAAAGGAAAGAATAAGTTATTTCTATTACACAAACTCAACTTGTCTGAAATAAAATCGATTTCAGACGCTCTAGCTTAACCTTCCTGTTTCTCTGAGTAAAACACTCATAGCACTCATGCATCGCTAAACATCGCTAAAATACGTGTTATGGATGGTTAAATTTTCTTGACAATGATTAATTCATTTTGGAATTATTTATTTATTTATTTATTTTTTTGGCTACACGAATAACGAGGCTCTGAAATGCTATTTCATGTATAGACTGCTGACGTAGGCGGAGGTTGTTAAGAGGATTAAAATGAAATTATTGTTTATTGCCTTCACCGATCACAAAGCGGTATCATTGTTTATAGAAATCAGTAAGTATTTAGCATAAAACACACTGCGCTAAATGGTATATAGCTGGTTAAAATAAACTGAACAGTGTGTTTATTTCTTATTTTATGGTTATAATTATTATAAACGGTGTGTCGTTTTGAATACAAAATTGCATTTTAATTTCTACTTTTGCTTACTGATATTGTCGAACATTAGTTTGACGCTGTTTTTGATAACTATTTTAAAGAACCAACACACACACACAGTAACAATGAATCTAAAAGTGTTAAAGCTGTCCACACGTTTAGGCCTGTTGATTCACTTCTTCATGGCGTCTTTGGGACAAGATGCATTATTCAACGTAGCTATTTTCAAACCAGCTTTTCAGTCGTCGGTGTACCTTGATTGGTATGCGGAAAAAGGAAATGATGGTAAAGATATAAACTATGTGAACTGTATGCATACTATCAATGAAAATATCAGTTGGTGGATGCAGGGGCGGAACTACAGTGCCGCCAGACCCCGCAATGCGTGGGGGCCCACGCCATTTAGGGGCCCAGAGCCGACCATAATAAATTTTTTTATAGTTAAAAAAAAAGTAAATTTTCTTTCATTTTTGACTTGATAGTTGTTTTGTAAAAAATTACCGTAGCTGCGGTTGGATTATCTTTATTCTATAGACACCACCCCACACTCTTGTATCTTCTTTTTCCCTTTGTTTTTAAACAACTTTGAAAGCCGAGTCTTTCATCTACAATTAAACGTATCAAAGATAAGCAAATGTTCAAACCATGACTTATTTCCCTTTTTAAAAAATAGTCAAATAGGGGTGATCATAAGCACGTTTTAATAGATTTGTACTAAACAAATTAAAAAGCAATTACTTCTCTTAATTATTATTTTTTTTTTAATAAGTAATTACTAAAGAATGATAATGTATAAAAAGGAAATGTATTGAGATGTATTAAATCAATAATATTTAGAAAATTAATAATATAACTACAAAAAAAAAACCAAAAATAAACATAACACGAGACACCATTACTTATACAAAGCTTTCATGTTTTATATTATTTTGACCGACGAGTTTATACGAGGACTTCTATTAAAAATTAATTAACACTGGTTTTTCACAAAACACGCTAATGCACTTACACACATGACATGATGTTGAACATTTTTATAATTGATGTTTTTTTCAAATTTCGAACAGGACAGCAACGAGTATCCTATGTTCGTATTATGTTATTGTATATATATATATACAATTTTTTAGGCCCCCCATATATATATATATATATATATATATATATATGGGGGGCCTAAAAAAATTTTTTTGCGGGGTGGCCCTTTTTTTCTAGTTCCGCCACTGGGTGGATGGTGGACTTGCTGGACGCTTACGTCATCAGCTCAATAGTTCTGACCAATTTGTAAGTTGATGATATGATTATAATTTTACTGTTATTATTTAAATATATATTAGGCCACGTTTCAGACCACGTTTAATCTTATTTTAAAATCATTGAATGCACTGATTTGCTTAATAAATTTTACCTAACTCTAGGAGTTTAAATAATTTAAAAAAATAGAAACTATTTTGATAAAATTTAGTTTTGAAATAACATTGTTGAAGTAAGAAAAATTAATAAAATAATAAAACAAAAATATGTTTATAACAGAGGGAATGCATGCTGTATATTTCTATATGCAAGATAGAAATAATTAATACCGTGAGAGTATAAATAAAGCCGTATTAGTAATACAGTAATATGTCTACGTTATTCAGAGACAACGGGGCTGGTATAAAGTAAGATAAACTACTGGTCCATATAAAAATTATGCATCTATAAAACTATCTACCTGGCATTTGACATGTATTTTGTTATGATTTCAGAAACGCCAATAACGTAACTGCTGCCAGATTAAACCATTTCCAGATTGATGTGTTTAAAAAAGATCCTAGACTGGTCTCAACCTTTCCTTTAGAGTCTGGAGACATTTGTTACAACCAGACAGTTCCGCTTACAATTGGAACCTTTACATGGAACTGTAGCAAGCCACTGGTTGGTCGTTACGTGCGGTTAGTCAGGTTAGTTTTGTTAAGTCAGTTATATCAGAAATTACCTTAAATCATGTAACTCTTGTATTTTATAAAACGGATACAATATTCAACTTCTAAATGTGTATCTTAAGTTTAAAAAGGTCACGTTCAAATGACCCTTCAGATTTTAAAATGGAACTTTATTTTTTTATGAAAGTATAAGCTATTGAAACACGCGTAACAATAAGCCCTATGATATAAACGCATGTGACAAAAAAACCACTCTGATCAATTGGGCAAAGGCGTTTTAATTAATAAGCGTTTTTCTATTCATGTGGGCTATCTAAGTTAGGGTACTTAAGGGAAAATATTTGCATGCATCAGGGACTCTTCTTAACATATGGTTGCCATGGAAACGGTGGCCATCTAAAAAAAAGAGTCTATGTATTTATGTCGCCACTTCCTGATTCGTGTCAAAACGCGCCTTTTTTGAAGTTTAAAATTACACAGCAACATGATGTATCTATCTATATTCATCAGATACACCAAAGACGAGCTCAATTTTTGTGAGCTGCAAGTGATGGCCGCCTTAACAACACTACAATCCTGCGATTATAAAGTTTACGAAAACAAGAAACTAACCATGACGTCCATAATAAACATGACAATGCCCAGCCCCTTGTTATGTGGCTCCCAATGTCTTGAGAAACGTTACACAGACGGCTGTACTGCTTTCAACTGGTTCCCTTCTACACGTCTGTGTCAACTGTTGAATGTTGACCCAAGAGATACCACTGTTGTAACTAAACTTGTCTCAGTCTCTGATGGCCAGTTCTATATTATAAAATACTAAACATGATGCAGCAAGTCTATTTATGAAGATAATATATTAAAACTACAATGAGCGGACGTTGGTGCAGACCAAACTCGAGTTTAAAAAAAAACCAGTTAGTTCTTAAAGATCTGGTTCGCTTAACAATAAATCTTCAAGTATTGAGCATGTAGTTTTTATATTCATATTTTCGTTGTTTTTTTTTTGTTTAGTGTCTGTAACTGTTTGCTTTCAAAACCGTAAGAAATCCTTAAATTTGACGGCCTTGTCGTATGGTAGAGATTGTTACTTCTAAACCAGAAGTACCGATTTAGGCTCAAGGCTCAGAGTCTGTTCAACGTCCCTGAGTCCACCCTCATGAGATGGATCCTGACACATGTTAAGGGAAAATAAGGCAGCAGAGCAAAGCGTTGACCACAACTTCTTTCATATACTGAGGTTCTGAAGCACATCCCACCACTCACCCACTCTTCCACCCATGCACTCGACCACCCATCCATATATGCATATCTATAAAACTATGTATTGTAATAAAAATAATGAATCATGCTAGTTAGTATATGTTGATGTATAGATTGATTGATTAGGTTAAATGTAGTGTGAAAGACCACCGTGAGGGGTAAGCCACCACCATGCGACACTTAGCACTAGACACACAACTATGTGGTACACAACGACCCTAATGAAGTATTAGGAATGATTTTGATTTTAGGAAAAAGGGTGCTTGAAAGCTTTTTTTTTTCCTGCTGTGATTCTTTTTCTTCTTCTGCGTTCTTGGTGTTGGACGAGATTCCCGGAAGAAATTCATTCCAACAGAACTTAGTATATGTGTCAACTTGTTATGCGCCATATAGGCCGTGGACGCCACTTTCCCCCTGCTTTCATTTTTTTTGGATTTGCTTCTATATCCTTTGTCCAACCAAGAACAAACTACAAGGGTTCGAACTCGAGACTTTTCGGTTTAGCAAGCACGAGCTTTACCGACTCGACCACGCCGACCACTCTCTGCTGTCATAAAAACAAAAGACATTTTTGCACAGTTTGCTACCTTATCTCACTTATCGCTGAAGAAGCAAGGATTCAGTAAAACTTTATATGCATTCGTTAACTACTGCATTCAATTAAGGTGCGACTTGTGCTTAGTTTCAACAAAGACGCTCCATGGGTATTTATAGCACAAGAAATCAATAAGCCTACTGATTCATATAAGACGAAAAATGTAAGCATTTTAATTGCTGGTGAAAACAGACAGCTGTTTGTTAGTAGGAATTAATATCAATATGCAAATATATACATCTCCGTTTTATGAACGTTTAAACAGTTTTACGTTCATTTTCTTTGTTAAATGTATTGATTTTAAAACGAAAACGTAACATTTTCCGACAGGTGCTAATTAAGAAAATATTTTATGGCAATGTACATTGGCGTCTTGTGGGGGGGGGGGGTGTAGGCTGGCATGTGGTAGTAGGCTGGTCAGGTGATTAACGCACAATAACTGGTAATGTCGTCCGCACATGTGTATCAGGGCCGTCCGCACATAAGTATCAGGTTACTGTTGCTATCGATGTACTCATCCTACAAAAGAAAAAGACGGTGAGTGTGGTGCCTGTTGTAGCAACACTGTCTACTTGATGTAAGCTCAAGGGTCGGTGTGGCTAATCTTGCTGTTATATGGTGTTTCTTTTCAGGAGGAATGCTGGTGATGAAGGGGAGGGGGTAAGGGCGGACGCACATAATTGTACTAAATCTGAGTCTGATATTAATTAAACCTTTAATAATGTAAACTTATTACAAATACATTTAACTGAAATCTAGCAGTGTTTATAAAATATCCCTTTCATACCCTAATTACTTGAATTAAATTATTTGACGCTAATCTGGTATTCGCCATTATTCTAACAACCCAATAGAGACCCACGTGAGAGAAAATATTTTAAATATTTTAATATCATTCTTTGACAGTCAAATTAAGAGTTTTGTATATATGCACAACTCATGAAAGCTTATAATTGGTTTTAAAATATAGGCGTATATTTTCATATAATATAATTTACCCAACGTAACACTATAGGCTAACTGTAATGACAAACCGACAAACCTTTATCCTATATATAATTGATTCTTATTATTTACCCCCCTCGACATAGGCAACTAATATTTACATAACTAATAGGCAAGTGAAATATAGCTTAGAATACGAATGTTTTTTTTATCGATCTTAGATCATGACCACAGACTGAAAATATGTTACACGCCACATATCAGCCTATTGCTAGTATGGTCAGATCTAAAAATAATGCTTTCAGGCAATGACAAATTGAAAAACATTTTCGCCGTAATCAAATCTTATTTTGATGTTCCTATATCCTACGTAATATTTGTATTATATATATATATATATATATATATATATATATATATATATATATATATATATATATATATATGGAATTCCCGATTAATAAAATAATAGCTATTTTGTACTACCTTTATCAGATAATGTCCAAATTAGCTGAATACTTAAAGCAAGTTGTCGATAAAAATAGGTCAGTGTTGAACGGTATTGATTCCCATTAGCATGGAATATTTTCGACACCAATATATATATATATATATATATATATATATATATATATATATATATATATATATATATATATATATATATATATATATATGTATTTATATATGTATTTATATATGTATTTATATATATATATATATATATATATATATATATATATATATATATATATATATATATATATATATATATATATATATATATATGCAATGGCATGTAGTTTTTACTAGTAAAATTAGGCAATATTTATTTAATATTTATGTAACGTATCATCATCGAGAACAGATATACAACTGATGTCTTTTGGATTCATAACTGTGTGCTCCACTATGCAGTCCAGCGACCTAATTAAATGAATTGTATTTGTCGCAGTATTAGCGTGCTACAGGTAACGTACTAGGCACACTTTAAAAGACTATTTAAGTGCTGACCTCATGATAACCTGTAGGCAGGCTGATAATCCATTGTGGCTTCGTTCAGGGTAAGCACACAATAACACTGAAACCATATTAACATCACAGGTAATTCTCAGTTTATTGATTTTTTTATCGAAGCAATTTAAATTATTTAACATTACCTCAGTTTTGTTATATTGTGTATGTATAGACCTACAACGTAATCAATCCTAGTTTTTTAAAAATCACCACATAGTCAAGTGTTTTATCTATTTGTTGTATCGTTTGCAATATTGGGAGCAATATATTATCTTTCTAAATCGTGTGCAATAGATAATTGTCTTTACATCAGGTTCATAATTCAATCGATTGTTAATGGTTATTATACAGAAAGATTAGAATATATTTACATATATTTACAATTTTTATGTTAACTTTAAAAAAAAATGTATTCCTGAACAGAAGCTGAATTTCAATGTATAATTTCAGAGGTCGAAGTCTAGTTCTAACAACAGTTTTCGTTCCTATGACTTTCACTCTAAAGGAAAATAAAGTGTAAGAATTCTCTCATGGTACGTTTTTAAATTATTGAATCAGTATGTTCAACATGTACTCTTTAAATTAAAAGAACATTTTTTAAGCCTTAAATTGCTCTCAACCATACGACTATTATATTTTTTTTATTAAATAAGCTTGATTATAAAGTTTTCTAATTTTCTTCATTTATTTAGCTGAATTTTAACATTGAAACAGTTATGTTTGTATCAATACTTTTTCGACTTCACAATGAAAAGTCTTAAAATGTCTACAGTAACACGGGCCATGTCAAACTCAAACAAAATGCCAAACAGTAAACTGGAGACATCAAATAGAAGTAATATATTACTTTTTTTAATCAAGCAAAATACTTATTTTATTATTATTAAACATACATTCTAAGCAAATGGTTAAAGATATGTGGTAGTATCAAAACTATAATCTATATATTTATAAATTTTTTATGAGACAATTCTTATAGATGCAATTATAAATAATAAATTCTAGTTACATTATTATAGTCTATACAATGAAAATAAAAATAGTACGTTAACATTAAAATTGTTCTCATTTAAATTTCTAAAATAAAAATGTATGTTTCTTTTTGACTGTAGGAAATCATGAAGCTGAGATGTGCTATGAAGGAGAAGCTGATCTACACAAACATGTAGCAGAATGTCAGAAGAATCCAGGTCACAAAGGTTTTATACCGCTTAAATATTTCAACAGAAATTGTCTTCCTGCGCGTTACCGTGACGACGGCCTTATGTCTGGGACAATCAAAACATTGGCAGCCCTAACTGTCCAGGTAAAGACTAAATACACCAGTCTAGATAGACCAGAGTTTTACCCAGGCACTCAAGAGCCGTATCCGTTTTATAGTGACAGTGGAAGTCACGTGATGAGGTTAGCGACGGGGAGGGTGAGGCGAGTAGACAAGTACACAGAAGGTGCTGTGACTTGTCGTTGTGCCAAGTGTCAAGTCTCTGCCACACCCAGCAAAGTGTGGGGGAAGGTTTCTGTGGTGACAGCCACACACGTGGTGTTTAATGACAAAGAGGCGAGACAGACCAGGTGTGTTTTAGGTTATAATGACAATAAAAGTCCAGTGGTCAGTCTTGATGGCTGGGAGGTGGTTTCGGCAGATATTGATGGTGACTTGTGTGAGTTGAGATATGTGACATGCGACTTAAATTTGGTTGACGAACTCGAAATGATGTGTCAGCTTTTTGACAGGTTTTGTACTGAGGTTAGAAAGAAATACAGTAGATTTGTTGATGTGGACAAGTTGACCGTTATTGTGTCCCATCCTCATGGCTGTCCTAAACAGGTCTCTGTAGGACAATGGACACACAAACGTGAGAGGGATGACTACAGGACCAGGTACGTGTACACAACATGTACATGTCCAGGCTCCAGTGGAGCGACTGTCTACAGTTTGGAATATATCCGCTCGTGGGACTATCAACATCTCCACAGTGGATCAAACGATGAAGGCAATTATAGTGGGGAGTGGTTTTTCTGATGGAAATGTTTTAACTTCGAGTTGAATCATTGAAGGTATAAAGTTGCTGTTAAAACAAACATCTGGCCAACAAACAAACTGTATAATCCAGTACAATGGGTTCAACTTGAATACATCGTTGGAATTGTCTGATGACTTGTGATAAATTTGATAAATATTTGTTTCAAACAATAATCTTCTACTTATTCTTGTCACAACTCACCACAATTGGCCGACTCCCTCCCTTACATCTTAGTAGTGTCGTGACACTGCTAATAAGTTACAGTCATTTTGAAATTTTAAAAATACCATGTAGATCGACAATACAATAGTTTTATCATTGCAAGTGTAACTGTTTAAACCTAAGATTACTGTACTAGCTTTGATCTCAATACTAATTCTATCTTAATTTGTGTACAGAGGCGTCGTGAGGCGGGGGATAGGCTGCATACCGCAACGGGTGACACCATTTAGGAGGGCGGTGACACCAAAGCGAAAAGTTGCAAAATATGTAGTAGATACGTTTTTGCCATTTTAATCAGAGGCGTAACGAGGGCGGGAGGTGCGGACACCATTTTGGGATGGTCACACCAAGGCAAAAAAGCATATACACATACATGTTCGCGTATGCGGCATATATTTAAATTGTATGCCTATGTAAGAAGATATATATATATATATATATATATATATATATATATATATATATATATATATATATATATATATATATATATATATATATATTAATATATGACTATTTAGACATCATAAATACATTTTATTTTGTTGCAGGTTGGGGGGGGGGGGGCGCACCGGGTGACACCCAACCTAGCGACAAAAGTACTTTTAAACAACCCTAAAATATGTATTTAAACGATACACTACCTATTTTTTGCATCAACCACAATTTAGCTTAACTATAAGCCTTACTTAATGCTAAGCAATTGTATTTTTTAAACATACATATAAAGTAGAAATATAAATGTCATTTCCGATTTTTAGCTCAATGAAAGAAAAAGCAGACAACAAAGGTTGTTTGTGTAAACGTTACAATTTTAATATTTTAATATTCTGTGATATAAAACTTGCAAATGAAGAGAACCTGAATACATTTTTGTGTGTGTTTATTTCGTAAAAAAGTCGATGGCTTTACAAAAACTCAGTCATTGACCTTCTGAAAACACCACTTTCTAATAATTTGAACAAAAATCGTTGTGGAAGTTTTTCAATATAACGTTTTTAACACTATATGGCATATAAAGCCATGTCTTTGTAAATTTTCATTGATAAAATGTAAACAAATAAATTGTTTTTTTTGGCTTTTTACATTTTTTTGTTTTTGTTACCAAAAATACGAAAAATATCAAACACATATGACCATTAGTAAAGTTCAACAAAATTCAAACAGTCAGATTTTTGGAACTATACTTTATTTTATTTAAATTGCACATGATATATTAAATATTTAATAAGACTTTCGAATAATTTTGAGAATGTTCTTGGTTGGGTCCACATATATACTGTTGATTAGCAGATGTTTGATGAAAGCAATATAAAAGTTCAATGTTTATTATTATAACACCATAACGTCAGTACCGTTGTATGTTTCAGTACAAAATGTTTAAAACATAGCTTTTATATCTTGAGTTAGGCGATGTGATCAAAAGGTAGAGCGTTCGACTGCTTACTCGAAAGTCTCGAGTTCGTATCCCTTTGTCTTCAGTAGTGTTTTCGCTGTTTTGCGTTTTTGTTTTTGTGTTTACATGTAAGCTGCGTCGTACTGTAAATCATTGCTTTGTCATATTGTTGCATTTTGTATTTGTTGTGTTGTGTTTTCACAATTTTTGTCGTTTATATTTCATTATATTTTGTTTTAATTTGGTTATTTTTATTTTTTAACTTTGTCTACAATTAGATTGTATGTTTGTTGCGTAGTTTTGTGCATTTAAAAATATGCATTCCTTACGTTTTATTTAACAAGAATAACATTTTAGCACAAGCTCATACTGTAGTTTATAAATTCTGATACAAAAGTATATTCTCGTATGCTTTAAAAACTGTCAATAAAAAAGAACTGTGTTTATGCTTAGCTGCACGTGAACTTGGACGAATCTGGCTTGACACCCTTAATGTCCTTCATAATGGTCTTGGAGCGGGTAAGCCCAAATATAAATACACCAACAGCAATAGAAACTATAGCGACCCCTCTTAAAACGTGAACTAGTATAGCCTGTTTCTCGCCTGATTCTAGTCTCTCCTGCACCGTCTTTAACAAACACAGACCTGGGAAAATAATAAAACAAATCTTATCTTAAAACAAATCTTAAACAAATTCTTATCTTAGAATGTATCATAATACGAATCATTTACCTGGAAATATAAAAATAAACGCTCCTGCAAAAGCTCCGAGGATCTCTATGACCACGCCTATATTCGGAATAAAAACTGAAAGTATCAAGGTCAAGGTGAACCACACCAATGTCGTTATGACGCGTCTCATCTTTTCTTTATACAAAATTTCTTCTGGGCTCATTTTCCACACCATGCTCCACACTGTGTAAATAGCGGCCCTGTGTACATATTTAGATAACGTTGGACTGTACAGTTAAACTATACATCTCATATTACCTGGATATCTATTACTACAAGATAATGCGTTGTGAGACTTTAAATTTATATTTAAAATAACGAACCAGATTTTAAACATATGTCGACTGATATATAGAAAACTATGACAGTGTACTGTAATGTGAAGTATTGATTAAATATAATTTTAAAGTGTACACTTTACTTATCACTGAATCAGTATAGTAATTCATACCATTGCAATTATTTCCAGGGAATTTAGTTGTTTTAATGCTGCTGTTCCTGGTTGGCGTTTTAATTGTTTGTACATATAGTCTAAGCAACGTTACATATACCAACTAAGAGCCTGAAATAAATTTAAAAAGTCTTTTTGACCTGCCTTATTTGACAAATTACAGCATTAAATTGACGTAACCACTGCTAAATATACTTTTACAATAACATAGTTTTCAATTGAAAGTTTTGTTTCACTTAGTTTTAAAAATTCATTTATTTACGTGACGGCGTTTGTCAAACAAAAGAGTCTGCAATCCCGAAGGTCTCGAGTTCGGATATCTGTGTCGGACTTGTCAATGTTAATGTTCCTGTGTGGATACAGCTCTGAAAGTTTCGCCACATACGTTGGGGAAAGTAACTGCTGGGAATATGCTAATCATACCATAACTTTATATGCCGAGGTAAAAAAAAAATATGAACGGTACTTAATCTAACGAGAAATCGTATGCATTTAATTTAATCATCTGCAATAATATAGAGATCATTTTAAAAAATTCTGATATTTCATATAATTTGCATAACTCGATAATATATTGATCCCAAATCGTGTGTGACTTACTTTCCACAGAAGCAATGTATGGGGTAGGTGGTATATGTTTTGACCGCAAAAAGAACTACAGCCACCATCACATCAGCCGTTGGGTTAAATGATAGCAATATGTCATTTGTTACATTATCACCAAACTGAAAAAAAAATTAATTTTTTGTTTTAACTTTCTGTGTATTTGAAACTAAGTTAAGTATATCATAAGTAAAGTTAGAACCTAATTAAGAATTCAAGAGCCTTAAAAAACGCATTTTAAACTTCATTTGAAACAAACAACAAACTTCATATGTTGAACGTTAAACAAAAACACAAACACTTTTCATTTTATATTACAAAACCTGAAGATATCCCAGAACTGCAGTGACCGTGTATGTTACGACAAACAATATCATGGCGAGTGTTACTGTTTTAGAGAACTCTCTCATGTTACGCTTAGCCATACATGAATAGATAGGGACTAAGCCGATGTGACACTGAAATTAGTAACATAAGGACACAATTTTATTTTAATAGTGTATCGTAGAGAGCTCAGAAAACAAGTATAAATATTTAATTACAATTAAGACTACAAATAGGAGAGAAATAATACACATATAGCAAAATAATTTACTTCATCCTACCAATTTGTATTTTATTTTTTGTTATTAATATGTAAACACACTTAAAACGTGTCCAAATTAGTGTCATTGTTTATTTATTTTTTTATGTGGCATATTTATCTTTAAGCTAGATCTAGATTTAGAAATGTAAATATATATTGGCTTCAATCTAGAAACTAGACTCACCTGATATGCAAAGCAAAAATCTGGGACAACAAGTATAACATCGATCCAGGAATGTGGACTGAAAGTAAAAACATCAGGACCTAGCATGGATACTTGGATATATATATATATATATATATATATATATATATATATATATATATATAGTTTTCTACGTCGCCCAACCATACGGTTCTATTTAAGTAATTAACACATATAGCAATAAAAATTTCTATCCTACCGGGTAGCAATCTTTCCTTGGTTATCGTGAGCTTGGACATATTTGACAGCAACAAGTACAACAATGTAAAATACACCAACAATACCGACGATACTAGATTGGAAGAAAAAGGTTGGTTGACATCTAATTCCTTTAAATTTCAATAAGTTTACTTATTAATTTACAAGGGTAATGTTGCGCTGTGTTATTTTAAACATCAATTTATTAAGCTTTGCAAATATTTCACACTGACCACTTTATTGACATAAGGATTGACTTTTGTTCGTTTGTTATCAGCTAATACCTAACACCGTTGATATCATGTACAAAATTGCAGGGTTTTATGTCAACAAAATAAGATATAACTTACTTGCATCCCACATTAGTCAAATAAGCCTACGTTCAATTATTTTATACACTGATTTTGAATTAAAAACAGTCAAGTTAAAAAGATTGTCAAATAAATATAAACTAAAATTTTACCGGGCAAAGAAATTTGAAAGCTAAACTTTACCTACCTTGTATATCTTAAAAAATCGATTTTTTTTAGGAAAACACATTGGCAGTATAAAGACTATAGACGTGACTGATATCATAAAGGTTCTGGTTATGTAAAATGGATTTGTAGTACAGTAAGTGTCATGGGCTATATTTAGAAAAACTGAAAACAAAAATTGTAAAAAATTAATTATAATCGATAAAAATGTAAGTTGTTATATTTTAAAGAATATTATTCTGTATTGTTATACCAAGCATATTTTGTGTGCATAAAAAAGGGTAATTAATTATTCACACCGGTAACTGTTTTAAAAAAATGCTTATCTTTAAATTTGCCATTGACTTAGCTTGCACTAAATATTCTGATAAATGAAAATAGATAGAAATTTCTTTTTTCCTTGTTTTTTCTTTATTACTTTTATTTTCACTTAAAACAAATTACAACATGTGATGTCTGTGAATACATTATTCTGGAGTAACATCTTAAAAATTTACACCAATTTAAGTTTCATAAGCATAAACTATTAGCTTTGTTACTTCAACCAGTATTAAGCTACAGATGAAACTCAAGTCTTGTAAATATTTGTTTTATGATTTAATTTATTGTGTTCAAGTCAAGCTTGTCAGATTCTAGAAAAAGGAAAAAAAACTCACCAAGCTCCCATATGTCACCGATTATAACCAGAAACCATATACAAGTACAAAAGACTGTCATTAGTACACAAATGGCACAAGCCAGTTGGGCTTTAGGGCCACATATAGCCAGGACCACGTCTTGGTAGGTGTTGCTTCCCTTTATATCAGAAAGGTAGATGAGGGTGTACACAGAGGGCAGGATAACCTAGAGTAAAATCTGTCATTACAATGATAAGCAATGTTTTGTTCAGACTACTTTCTGCGGGGGGCACTTGAAATGTTGTGGCTTATATTCTATATACTTATAAATAATTATAGTTCTTGATAATTATAGATGTTCCTAAAACAATGATAAGATAGAAATGTTTCTAATGTGTCTCTTATCCAGTGAAAGTAAGCGAAAGTACAAAATAATTTGTGATACTTAATATACAATATTTACTTAACTCAGGAGTATCTTCACTTCAACAGTGTTTTGTTTTTCACTTTTTACATCAACAATGGCGGCTTCAAACGAATATTTTGTTGTCTTTATTAAGATGTATAAAGCATTATAAGCTAATTTTCTGTCGGCTTTAGCTTTAATCATACATCCGTTTGCTGTTTTTATTACATTCCAACACGTATATCAATTTTCATCTGTCCTTTTCTTTTAAGTATACAATAAATTTCTCTAGACATCTAGATCTAGAATCTAAATATCAGCTGTCAAAGAAAGTTATTTATAGAACTAGATCTAGAATCTAGGTCAAACCAACATAAATTAGTTAAAAATACAATCCATTTTAAAATCAGAATACATTTCTGAGTTTCTTGATTAAACTATCATAATCCTTAAATACTTGATATAAATCTTCGCATCTTAGCCTCAAGAATACAAGACGTGATTTATCTATCTAGGGTCTATATTTAACAAGAGTTACGATAAAAACTAGAATTAATCAAACCAGTCGTAGAATCTAGATAATGAGTTTCTATACTAAGCTATTTGAGACCTTCATTATTTTATATAAATCTCTATTTGTTTAGCAAATTTAAGATAACATTTAATTTGAAAGATACTAGATCTTAATCTAGGGCCTATGGCGTAAATCGTTTCATAAGGAGACTAAAAGAATATAGCACAAAAAAAACGTCAATGACGTCACGAATCTAAATCGCTAAGTTGTTAGTGTAATAGGCTTCAATGCGGGTGGCACCGGTTCCAGACACATCATGTCAATGTCAATTTTTTTGTCATAATTTTACGTCTTTTTGAATGTGGGGTCTGGTTATTTTGTGATGATAAATGACAGACGTGATGTCATTTATGGATGACCCGCGAAACCCACAGTTATCTAACTAGATAACGGGTAGTCTAGTTACTATTAAAATAGTCATCAGTATTATCATCGCCATTATTATCAGTTATTCTATCTCTTAATCTTATTCCAAATCTTTTCCCTAACTCTAACTTGAATGTTCAAGTTAATACCTAACTGTATCAATATCTCAAAAACTTATCCCTAAACATACCCTAACCATTTTCCTATACCTATATCTAATCATATAACTAGGTAGCTTGGAGCTATATCTATTGCATCATATACATATCGAAATTATGGAACGATATCTGCGGGTAGTATGCTGCAGTATTTTTTTCGCTATGATAATAAACTTTGAGTAAATTACAAGTGGAATTGCTCCGTGTGCAATTACTAAAAGGATGGCACCGATGGGGGAATATTTGATGTCGGGGTTTTTAATGTCCGGATGCCAAGCCAACACAACTTATGTCAGCCTACGGAATGTAAATTTAGACCTAGTATCAACTCACGAGTTGTAAAAATATTCCAATGACCACCCCGCCAGCATGATGGTAGGAGATGGGGAGGTTTAAAAGTGCACCTCCTACTGTACCGTTGAACAGCAGAAATGCCAAGACGAACCATCCTGAACCTGGTAGCAAAATATAATGTGTTTTTTGTTCTTATTAGTTTTGCTTTCTAATAACGTGTCCTAAAAGTTCAAAATCCATTAGTGCGACGGTTCGTACAGAAGGTTGTTTTGTTTTTTTTATAATAGAAACTTATAATTAGACTAAAATGCATTTTAAAAAATTAAAACATTAATTTTAGGGTTCACTAAAAAGAGCTCATTCGGCTAATATTAAAATTTTCAATGTCTTTTAGAATAAAATTATAAATAAACCAGAAAGTAGTCGCATAGTTTTTAAAAAATAAAATCCAAAATTTTGGACATCACATTAAAAAAACTAAAATAAAGCGGGAGTGATCCCCCCTAAACTATTCTTATACAACACTACGTAGCATGATAACTCGGGATATAGACATACTTTTTAATCAATTTTTTATTATTTAAAGTTTTTAAAATATAGTAGAATCTCGTAAAAAGTGGACAGCAAAGAATGCGTGTATAATATTGCGCAACATTAGTACTATATAAATACGTATGGGTTTTTTGAGAAATCGGAAATAGCGTACAGTACTACTTCCGTTCACCAGAAATTACTCAAAATTTAATAAAAAAATAATGATTAGATCTTTTACTTATTTTGAAATTTTGCCTTTCAGAAACAGTACTCAAGTTATCGAATTTTGAAAAACAGAAAGTAGAATAAGTTCCATTTACGGTTGCATACTTATGTACGCAAATGTATCAACCTAGCTGTAACGGTTCTCATGTTATCGTGTTCACAGACACAAGCACATACAAACATGTACACACACGCACACACACACACACACACAAACACACACACACATACAGACAAAATTGCAAAATTATGTTTTTCCTACTCAGGGTGTTCTAAACCGCTCAAATATGTGAAAATAACGTTTTCATTTTTTGCACGATTATGAGGAAGTAAAAAAAAAACATCACCTAAATTGTCATTTTTTCTTTCATTACATCAACTGAGCTTTCCCATTTACCATTGTTTACTTGAACGCCCATAGTTTACCTGCAATAAGTAAAACTAAAATAGTAATACTACCATTAAACTTGGATTTTCAAAAGCGTAAACGATATATGTCTATTTGAATTAACAAGACTACGTTGGCGTAGTCGAGCCGGTAGCGTTTATATTTGCCTAATTGAAAAATCCCGAATTTAAACCCCAGTAGGGGTCGGCGTGGTCGAGTCGGTAAAGCTCATGGGTTTGAGAATAACCCATCAAATATTACAATTCAGTTTGAAGAAAATAATGCCTGATGTGATGATTGATAACAATAGTGTATTTTCATATAGTTAACTACGTATTTACTGTACGTTTTCTTTATAAATTTTAGTGGAACACACATGAAATCATTTACCAGACCGAATTACCTTCTGTTTTCACCTGCATTTAGCTAGGCTAGTACATTTCACTGGCCGTATTAAACTATGTAAGTAAAACAAACCTGCTATTGTAGCCGTATAATGAACAAAACACTACAACATAAATAGCTTAACAAAGCCACGGTATAACCACACCGGCTACGTCCAAGTAATTCACCAAGATAAATATTACAATACAGAAACAATAACTCTAATTTGATGCAGTTTTCTTCTTATATCGCGTCAAATACAACCTCCACGAGATTAACTAATATTTCTTACACTACGTTGACCTAACTGGACACAATACCAACAGCTAAACTACGTTGACCTAACTGAACACATTACTAACAGCTGTACTTCGCCCTGCTGATATACTTACACCTGGCACCACCCGGCTACTGTTCAATGTGAAATTCTCTCTTTCAACTCAGCCGGCCTTGTCATCTTATGTATCGAACAAAAAGGCTTAATAGCTCGCATAATTATGTAAAATAATAATAGCTAATGATTAATTAATTCGATTATTTTACGGCAGGACATTCGAGTGAAAAAAAGTGGATGTACAGGTAAAGTAGTGAAAATTCCAATATAAAACTAGAGAATTGTTCAATATACAAATATCAAAACGACAACAAATCTGTAAAGTTCTTTAGTTAGCAAGTATATGCTCTACAGCTCAAACACATCAATATAACTGGACCAAAACATTTTTCACTCGCTTTTCAGTTAGATGAGCGAAATTGTATACACATTAACAACGTCTTTTTTTTTAATTCTTTCAAATTTAGAGTGACTCATAGTTAATTTTAGTTTTCCTAATATCTCAAAATATATCATTTCTCCCTGAATGATTTGTTTAAACTTAAATCAGGACACCAATAGCAAATTTTAAGTAAGACGCAGCATTTGCTGTGACGCTAATAATGTTTATTGTTTTGATTGCATTTAGTACAATGGCTCAATACGTGATTGCCATTTTGTAATTTGTTGTAGCATAGAGGAAGTATTTAAATCGTGCAAAAAAAATCGAAATCGAGATTTTTACACATCATAGTTTTGCAATGGTGTCTGTACGACTGTGTGTGTGTATCTGTGTGTGTATGTCTATGAACATGATTACTTGATTACTGTTTGAGCAAGGTTGATCAAATTTCATATAGAAGTATTATATTAAATTTGTAATTCTGTATCAACTATTCAACTATTACCGGTAACCGGAAGTGTAACTTATTCTATTTTTGGGTTTTCAAGGGCCTATAATTTGAGTATTGTTTTTAATTCTTTGCCTTCTTTTAAGATTATAGTTATTTCCGTTGATTTGAAGTAGTACTTTACGCTATTTCAGATTTCTAAAAAACAAACGCATAAGAATTTATAGAGCACTTATATTCCGCACCACTGTACACACATTGCTTGCTGTATACTTGGTGCGCATTTCTTTATTTTACGTGATTCTATTCCACTTTAAAAAGTTTAAGTAATCAAAAATGGATTAAAAATCATGCTTGTTATATGAGTAAATTAGAGAAAGTTTAGTGGAGATTACTCTTTTTTTTTTTCTAAACTGCACTGACGGTATAGTGTCTGATGTATTGAGGGTAAAATTGGGTTAGTGGGTTCTATTTTGTATGGCTTGGAATAACATAGGGGGAGCATTGCCGTTACATGCAAGGTAAGGAAGAAGCTATTTATAGAATAGATAAACAATGTCTTTATTGAACTACATATTATGATTTTAACCAAATCTTGTTACAGATTTATTTGCATTATATATATATATATATATATATATATATATATATATATATATATATATATATATATATATATATATAATATAATATATAATTAACTTTAATTTTTTTTTAAATAATTAAAATTAGTCAACAGAAAAAAATATTCATAGTTTTCTTATTTTAATTTTTATTAATTAAAAGTATAATATCATTCAAAGAAATTATAACTATGTAAATACCTTTTGTTTGAAACATTTTTAGTGCTACTTCCCCTGCCTGTACAACTTTTTTACCTCACTATCTTCTCGATGTATGCATAACGATTACCACTGTTTCTACTATTATATGTTAACGGTAGTTAGGTTATTGTATACAGTATCAATAACATTAAGATTGTTTTGTTCTATATGGAGTGAGGGATGGGGTAATTCTCAGCTAGAACTACTTTTATAGAAATATAATCAAATATGTGTTCACTCTACTATCACTTACCCTAAGCCACAGGCAGTATACTTTTGTGAAGTAATAATAAAGCTAACAACAGCAAGGAATAATACGTAATAATTAAAGTATATATTGGTGTTTATGAAGAGAGTTTTTTTATGTTATAGGTTACGGTGATTCTGTTAATGTGTTGGCCTACCTAGTGAGTTTCAAATACAATTTGTATTGCCTTGCCTGATGAGTTTATTGGTGCTTTTTTAATTATGAAGGTAAAAACTCTATTTTTTTCGCCGCCTCGACAACCACCTCCGATTTTGTACACCGTCCATTGCTAATGCTTTTTGTTTTAGTCCATTGGCCTGTGGTCATCCTACATAGCGGTCACTTGCACTGTCCCACAAGTAATACCGATTGTCCACGTGATTCAAACTGAACAGTTGAAATTATGGGAAGAAAACCTAAAGCTTTTCTTTTATCTTACTCTTAATTTAACAACTTTGATTCATTTACACATTTACTTCGCTATTTTAACTTACGTAGTTTAAGCATCCTTTAATATTATAACATGTTTTCAGTGTTCTTGTAGATGACATACAAACAAACATGTTTGGCTCCATTTCAAAGCAAAGAAAAATTAGACATTCGTTTTTGTTATCGACAAATAACATTATCTGTTATCATTATAACTAGCTACCTTTCCCGTGCGTTGCTTCTGTTTAAGAAGAAAAGCAGACACTTTTTAATATGATTCCATCAATGCGTCACCAATCCTCCATTTTCAGACGCGCGACCTTGTTATGTAAAACTGAATATGAAAAAATAAACTAAACATAATAATTGTCTTTTTTTTTCTCATACTAGTATCTTGCGTTTGTGATGATATTAAAATCAAAAACATCCCAAACACATAGAGATGTATACAATCGTACGTCATGATCAAGTGACCGACGGAGTAGACAGAGAAAAACGAATATTTATATTTAACTGCCAAGTTAAATACCAACTTGACTATTAAGAGCTGATCCTGGCCGTTACTTTAGCAGTTTCTAGGTGTTTGATTGTTATGGTTATTAGATCATTACAACACCCTCAGAAATAATGTTTTTTTCGAACTTTAAAGAAATTATTATTAGTTTAAAGATATTCTCGAAAGCAATTCGGAATGTAATATAAACTTTTATGTTTTCAGAGTAAAGGAAAGTTTATAGTTCCCAGCTAAATAAAATTGTTTAACGAGCTACATCAAAAAATGAAAATTAACTTCACCGTTGTCAATTTTAATGTAAAACATAACAGATGCTGTAAAATCAAGAATAAACTAACAACATACAACAGAACATTAAATTTTATTGTCCGGAATTTCCTAAGAAAATTCAACGTTTTATCAGCATTACAACCATCCATAGTACAGATAGTAAAAAGATTAATAAACCTCCAATATTTCGGAACTCACGCGTTGTTTTTCTTTAAATAGCAGGACTAATTGAGAACATCTAACATAAATGTAACAAATAGTGTATATTACTCATTCTTGCTAAAAACTAGAATACCTGACTTGTTTTTGAGAGCATTTCTTAGGGTAAAAGATTTAAAATGATTTTCATTTACATTTAAAATATAAACTTACAGTACCTATAGACCTAAAGGCGTTTCAAGGAAAATTTCATTTGGAGAAAAATCATATTTTAATCACCAAAAATCATCACTTTAAAAATTTAATTACCTACGTTATTCTATTTTTAGTGTTGGGCATATATTCAGATATATAACCAAGAAGGGTAAATTCGGCGACTGAAACCTATTTGGGTAACCAGTCTTTGAAAAAAACTATGAATAGCTGGATGACAGGCGTATGTATTGCAAGGTGACCGATGCATCTTTTAGTTCGATGGTAAACCTATAACTGACAACACATATATGGCTATATCTTTAGCAGGCAAAAATTAATCTATATATTTAAAAATATCTTCTACTGCTGCCAAAAAAAAGATAATAACTTAGAACTCATTTTCCAGTTCAGTGTATCCTATAACTGTTTGCTATTCCCCACTTCCATATAACCGGAAATGAAATTACCGTGGAGTGCTTATTACACAAATAAAAGTTCACTACTTGACCTTTTTACAGAATTCGACCCGGAGTATCCGCTGTCGGTAAATGTTTTTAACTACGTTAGTCTAATTCTACTAGTTTTTTTGAGTGTCATTGGAATTATGGGAAATGGTTTGACAATAACGGAAATGGCCATTCGAGAAATCAGAGAATCGACAGACGTTATTATAACATCGCTATCGGGTACACATATGTTGTTCTCTGTGACTGGAGTTTTAAATGTACTCTTAGTGATATGTCCCCAGCACTTTGCTATTCTCTGATGTACAGCACACGAGTTGGGTATCTGAACTTTGTCATTTTTCTAAATCGTTGTGCGATTCTCGCAAGTTTTCATCAGGTGGCTTTGATAGAAGTTCAGAGATTTGTTGTTGTTTGCTTGCCGTCACGTTTTTCAAGATTTTTCTCTGCTACACGACTAAAGATTATGGTCGCTTTAATTTTCATATATGTGATAGCTGCATGTTTATTTGAAAATAAATTCACTGAATATTATTTAAATAAATATATATTTAATTTTGACAATCCTGAAGTTCTGAAACATTTGATGCGAGTCTCAAGTTATTTTAATTTTGATCGATTTGTTCTTTAGTCAGCAATACCTTTTATTATTATCATTGTGTGTACTTTTCTGACTTTACTTAAGCAATTCATGATAAGCAAACAATCGAAAAAAACCTCAGAAATTTCTCTAGTGTCTCGGAAAATTAGAGACTTAAAAATGAACAGGCTGTTGGTCACCGTATGCGTGGTGTTTGTTGTTCTTTTTATTCCCTCACAACTTCTCAAGGCATTTTATTTTGCGCCTAACACCTTAAACCAGTTCGACGTCATCATATGTATCGTGACGTCAATACTCTACCATCTTAGCGCAGCTGTTGATTTTGCTATTTATGTCACAATGAAATCTAATCTTTTGGAGCATTTTAATATCGGCTATTAACAACAAAATATGTTGTAAAGTATTCACTACTGTGAAATAAAAGTGTTATAGGCGTTTTTTTTTAATATTTAAACATTCAAAAAATTCCATATTTTTGTATCGAAATAAATGCTTTTCCACTATTCAGTTTATATTTTTTGTATGTCACAATATGTAAATTTATATTTGTGGAAAAAAAGTATTCGAATATTTCATAATAAATCGATAACGAAAAACTAATTATTTTTAAATCTTAAATTATTTACTGCTGTGTTCCGTCTATTTATTCATCAAAATGTAATTTTTCTTGCAAATATCAGGAAGAAAATAAAAATTAAATTTATTTAAATCTTCAAAAGTGTATTCATATTACATAGTTTAACTTTCAGACATTGGGTGGACTGTTTGACACCAATCGCGCAGAGAAATAAACTAAAGCGATCTCCTTCCTTGCTGAAATATTTATTGTGTATTTGTTTAACCCAATTTGAAAAACAGTGTTTGCAATGACAATATTTACCATAGAAATCGCAATATATAGAAAAAAAAAGAATGACAAATATGAAGGGTTAATAAATTTATTTGCAAATTTTAATAATCGAAATCATCGCACTAATAGCCTAATAACAGCATCGATTTTGGGAGCCCACTGGAATTTTTTCAGTACTCCAACTCGTCCATTCATGATTGTATGCAATAAACGAGTTGAATTTAAATTTAAAACCAATTCTAAGGAATACGATTTTCTAATAGCGTTTATGTCGTTCAAATTCTTAATTTTCATGGAGTATGTTGTTATTTAAAAAGTTCTTTTCACGAAGTATTATTATAATACATAAAGTAAAGAAATAATTATTTAAGTTTATTTATGTATGTTTTATGATTACAGAATACGACCATGGAAAATTAGGAAGAATTCTACCCTGCATGCTATTGTAAACAATGACTGAATTTATGGAAAGCAATGGAAGTTATGAAAATATAGTATCCGGAAATGTAACTACCACAATCAAACCAATTCCAGTGTACATAGAACTTGATGACGAGCGTGCACTATCAGTTTTGTACCATATGGGGTTGGTGTTCTATTATTTTCTCGTTGGTTTCGGATTTTTTGGTAATGTCGCCACCATTTTGGTTCTTGCCAGGAAAGGGTTAAGCTCAACAACCAACATTTTTCTTCGCTCGCTCTCCGTCTTAGATTTACTATTTACTGGGAGCTACCTAATGGAACACTGTTTTTTTCTTAACTAATAGTGAGTTTAGCCTGATACGGTTACACTCAGAAAAAACCGAGTTTTTGGAAGTTTTGACTCCATGCAATTGGTTGTTTATAACCTTAAACTACCACCTTGTTGCTTTGATATCTGTAGAAAGATTATTAGCCGTCTCTTTACCCCTGTGTTTGCATAAACTCAACACACCTTTTCGAATGAAGTTTATTATTTTACTTATTACTATTTATGTTGCAATTATCAACGCGTTTCCCAATAGATACACGGCTTTTTATTTAAATAAATTTATTTCCAACAACGATTTTTCAATGATCGGTTTAGCCAGTGCTGTGACGTTTCAAGTAGTTTTTCAATTCTATAGTCTGTGTCTTGTGTCCACCATCCCACTGACCGTTGTCCTGATGTGTACGTCACTGACAATTTTAAAACTGTTTGTGTCTTCAAAGAAATTTAAGTGCATGTCCACTGGTATTAAAAAAAACACGGTCAAGGGAATGAAAGTTGTCAGACTGTTGTTGACCGTCTGTGTGGTGTTTGTAGTGCTGGTGGTTCCTGTGACATTGTTACACACGTACAGTTACCTTACTTTCCAGTTCAACCAATATGTTCAGTTAGCCTGTGACATCCTACACCAAATGATGGCCTCTGTGAACTTCATCATTTACGTCAAGATGAACGCCAAGTTTGCTAAGACTTTTTATAGCGTGTGTAAAAATGTGGAGAACTAAAGATTGTTTTTAAACTAATTATTCGTTCATCGTGGAAGTAAGATCAAAACCATTTTTTCATTACTTCCCCGTTAATGAATTTTTAGAAGTAATCGTTTTTTTACGGCCAATTTATTAGCAAACTGAAAAAGTAATTAATATTTTTTTATAATATTACGGTCCATACATACGAACGATTAAACGTGTTATTTTTTTTTTAAAGTTGACGATTAATTGAAAGTGTAACAGACGTATAGTACATTTAAAAACTAAGATGCTTGCATATACATTTGTAATAACTAGCTGTAAAGAATACTCACATTTTGAACGTAAACAAGGCATTATTATCTCGTACATTAGCAATTAATCTAATGGCACCAAAATGACATACATTTAGCACATTACCTTCGGAAGTTCAAGAAAAATTGCAATTTACTCTTTCAAACCAAATCAGATAGATTCAGCGTCAAAATTTATCAGGATTGCTTGCAAAATATATAATTCTAATCACTTTATATTTTTAGATTTTAATAACGACTTATTTATTTTTACAATGTTGTATGTTGTAACCAAGTAAGTATTTTTAGAACAAATATTGAATTTTTACCTAGAGCAATGAACAATACAAAGGGGACATTGCTACCTTTTCCTAAAATATTGCAGTAAACTTAAATTACAAATCTTGATATCATAACCCGTAATGCATTTGGGAAAACTGCAATCCTGTATGTCAACGAATTTCAGAACTTTAACATTTCAAATAATATGAACGAAATTAGTTTTCGCTAGTGTTCTAACAACCAATAAACCGTGAACGATCTAACCTAAACTTTCTTGAACATTCTTATATAAAAAAACAACTCGGGATATAGACATGAATTTTAATCCATTTTAAATACTTAAACTTTTAAAAATAGAATAAAATCTCGTAGAAAAAAAATTACACACCAGTGAACGCCAAATAAAATTCATTTATCTCGACATTAAAAACCCCAATCGAAATAATGTTGTATAATAACTAACCTACAAACGAGACCGAAGCTTTGATGGAAATAAAATGGGGGATTTTTTAAATTTACTTTAATGTAATAGGTCAACTGTATCAATTAATCTTTCATTATTGTACGTATGCTCCCACATAAGGTAATCTATTCACTTTAAAGATTTTAGATGTTTATACCGGCTATTTTTAGAGAAAGGAAAGGTCATTACACCAACTTGTACACTTTCCTTTTACTGACAGTTGTGTATATATAGAAGTTGGTGTCTAGCGGCCAATAAAGAGTTAGTAATTGCTCAACATTAGCCGCTGTCTGTGTAATAGTGTGAAAATTTCATGTTGTCGAAAACTTTAAAGCGCTAATATTTTTTTGTCTGAAATACGTTTCCTTACATATTTTTGTTCAGGGATTATTTATCATTTTGCCATAGAAAATAGATGTTGCGTGTCTTCTACTTTTTAATTTGTTTGTGCGTAATTTCGTACATATATTTGTTTACTAGGAGTGGGTATTGTCTCTATATTTCCTTTAAATGTTTTAAATATGTGTATAGTGTAAAACGTGAAAGTAAAAAATGTGTGTTTTTTAACCATTTATTCTTATTTGATGCCACACATAAAAGTAATTAAACAAAATGTGCAACGTTTTTTGTCATACAAATGGCAATCTCAAGAAACAGAACATTAAATATATTTTCGACCACACCGTGTCCTATTTTGTGAATTGTGTTCCCCAATGTCAAAAATTGTAATAGGTATAAGTGCAAGGTGTTTATTTTTCATTTAAATATATTGCGCAATTTTAAGTTTCAGCTTTGTCGTACTCTAGATGAAGTAAAAGCATACTTAGCCATTACTTGGCGTGTATATCGTGTTTAGTCATTGTCGAATTTTAAACCTACATTGTCTCTCAATGTCATTTGTATTCATTCTCTTTAAAAAAAATGCCATTACGCCCATTTATAATCTTCCCCTAAGTGGTATATACATGTGAATTCTATTTCGTATTGTGTTCAATTTACTAATCCCCTTATTGGAATTATCAACAAGGCTTCATAAAATCTAAATATTCGATAATGTCATAGAGTACCTACGTGTTTTCTTCTGAAAACCAAATGTCAAACGTTATTATTAGAGGTTCTTATCTTTTCCTTACACCATGGAATTTCACCAGTTAATTTTTTTTCTTTCTTATATGATGTGGTGAATGAGTAAAAGGTGATGAATGGGGGTGAATGTTGTTTGTACTTGGTACCCTATACCGTGCGTCATTGTTCAGTTCTCGTACTGTGAGTTGTAATAGTCCGATTTGTACCAGTTTATGAAATGGTATGTAAGGTGTATGCGAACGTGTGTGATGGCCTCAGTTCTGTCCAGATATTATTAAATTTTTTTTAGTTTCAACGAGCCTTTGTTTCATTCAGTCTTGTTTTGTAACCCGTTTGTGGTTGTCTTATATGTTCCGCTACGAATCTGGCCACCTGAAAAGCGTGTCCGCGTGTTCACCACAAATAAACATCTTAACATTTTGTCGACAATATTTTTTTTGTAAAATATCGATTTATCGAACTTTCATTTGTAAAACATTTTCCAAACACAACTCAAAAACAAAGCAAATAGGAGCTCACGCGTGGAAAAGATCGATTTGTACAATTGTTACAAATATTCTAAAGTCAATGGAACTACAATGCTGACATTAAGAGTTGACATTTTTATTTTGGAATTGTTTAGTTATACGATAATGTCAACACAATACTAAGGTTTGAATGCTAGCCTTTAATGTAAGAAGAGTATATTTCGTTAAATGACTTCTCGATTAGTTCGATATTTCTTGTGTTTTATGTTGACACGAGAAAGGCGCCGATAGAAATCAATAATTACTTTTTAATATTAAAAACACTATGATATTTAACTCGTTGATGGAAACACGCAAAGATGCAGGTAATTTCATAAAAAATTATGCCTTATTACTTTCACGCATACAGAGTATAGAGGAAGTTTTCTAATCGCGCTAAATAAGTACCGAATATTTTCACAGTTTTCAGTTTTATACATTTCATGTATTATCGGATAAGGAATATAAAGGATGTATTGTAAGCTTTAAAGTTGTTTCATTTGTAAGTATTATATCGCATTGTCGTTCTATATCAACGTTTGAGAGATTTTTAGTAATCGGAAGTGCTACATGAATATTCTACGTCTAGTTTCTCAAATGCCAATAACTTGAGTACAAACAAGTATATGACATTTTACTCATGAGTATTAAATTGTATGCGAATTTTTATTTCAAATGTTGAACAATGTTTGGAAACCGGAAGTGGTACTTTAGTCTTGTTTCCGTGTGAGTACCATTACATAAGTACTGTTTCGGGTAGGTAGACAAAAGTTCATATTATTATAGAACTATAAGATCTTATATTTCGATTACGTTCAATTATTGAATGAAACTGTACGCTTTTTTTTGGTTTTTAAAATACTGATAACTTAAATACCCTTTAAGTTAGGCAGGAAAAAAAAAAATAGGTAAAAGGTGGCCTGTCGCTTGAACTTTTTTTTACTGTCGTCATGGTAATGATGGCTGCCGAAAACGACGATACCGTTATTCCGTTTTTTAACAGTGTTTCATGGTCATTTCAGAAATATATACTTAAAATCGTTATTTTTCCATATTATTCAACGATACCGTTCTAGTTTTGACAATAGACGAGTACTATTAATGCAAACTTGCCATTTGTACTTACATTTTTTGTCTAATTGCTTAGAAATTGAGTAGAACACAATAAAAGTAAGTCAAACGTGAATTACTTTATTTAATATTGTTTTAAACATATTAAAAATATATTCTATTCTAAACTATAGAAAATAACAACTTGCTTTCGACTAATTTAATGTCATTAATGATTTTAAAATTATGCGGGCTGAAAACAAAATCTATAAAAATAACTTGATCGAGGCAACAGCTAACTAAGCCCGCCCTTTTCGCCAACCGTGTATTTAAATGGGGAGAAATCTAGAAGACGACACATTTCTGCTGAACGGCAGTGAACGATCAATCGCGTCACAACAAAATCTCTTTAAATACTTTCCCAATAATCAGTCAGATCATCGTAGAAATTCAAAAGCAAATGCTTTTTTTTACAAATCATTTTCTAGACTACCGATTAAATTTGATAAATCAATTTGATAGCTAATTAAAGGTAAATAAATTTTGTTTTTAATAATTGGTTTAAGTCTTCTTGAACAATAATGAAGTTTAAAATCTAAGGCGACACCCTATTATGAGGTCTTTTTTTCTTGGTTACCTCACATTTTGTACGATTTTGGAGAACGCAAGTATTAATTTACGCTATTTCGTATTTTTTTAAAAAATATTTCTTCTGCAGGACCGAATTCTTCAAAACCTTTTCACGTAGGTCTAAAATCGATAACAATGCATTATGACTTAAAGTCTGTCTAACTTAATTGTTTAATAACTTAAAAAAAATGAATAGATGTTTTCCTTGGTAAAGCACTAACTTTGTGCTGTGTTCTAAATAAATTGTTTATGTTTGTTTCGTTCGTAATTCTTTATTATACGGTTTTTTATATTTAAGGGGAGATTATTCCCGCTTTACTTTATATTTGCTTCTTTTATCATTTCTAGATATGCCTTGCTAAATCTTAACTTGAAACAACGAAAAACATTTTTACAGCCACATTTACAGCCATCTACATTGTTTTAGACCTCAACACAGAAAAATAAGTGTAAAATTATGAAGATCTTACCATTGTGGCTGTTGATGCAATACCTCATGTCTGCTTCGGGATCTGATACATTTTACAACGTAGCTCTTTTTAAGCCAGCTTTTCAGTCATCGGTGTACAAAGATTGGACTCCGATAAAGGGAAATGACGGTGGCACGAAATTTGCAGACCTTGGTGGACAGTGTGTACATACCTCGCTACTCAACAACAGTTGGTGGATGGTCGACCTTTTAGACAGTTACGTCATCAAGTCCGTTGTTCTAGCCAACAGGTGGGTTCACACTACTTTTTATGAAACTATAGTCTACATATTTCTAAAATTCAAGTTGTTTACAAGTTTGTATATTTCTTTTTTTTTGTTTGCCTGTTCGGCTACATGAGAGCATCTGCACTCTGTGTAGAATTGTAAAATACGTATTTATGTAGAAAATAGTGTGCTTTTTTAACAAACCGTTAATCGCAAATTCATTTACAGCTTTCAGTTAATGTATTGTGATATTCAGAACAATTATTTTATTTTTAGTGAAGTCACATGATTCATTTACTCTTTTAACAACAAGCATGGCAGCTTCCATACAAGATCATGTTGCCTATTCAAAAGTTTAACGCATTTTAAAGCTAAATTTTCTGTCGGGTATAGCTTAAACCATATGTCCGTTTTCTATTTGTATTAGGTTTCAAAACTATTATCAATTCCCAACAGTTCTTCTAATTCGGGTTAATAA
Organism: Physella acuta; assembly: GCF_028476545.2. Taxonomy (NCBI): domain Eukaryota; kingdom Metazoa; phylum Mollusca; class Gastropoda; family Physidae; genus Physella; species Physella acuta. The sequence continues at coordinate 1,632,333 of NW_026731669.1, read as the reverse complement.
TATTTTTGGCTAGATCTACAGATAAGCTGTTGGAGGAAGGGAAAGTTATAGATCTGGATCTAGAATCTAGGTCAAACCCAAATTAATTTCTTAAAAATAAAACAAATTTAAAATCACAATAAATAATAATTTTTATTTTAGCCCTTAAATATTTGATATAAATATTTACTTTTTAGTTTAACGGATAATTTATATCTAGAATACAAGGAATTTATCTAGATCTAGATGGCAAAAACTAGAAAAAAAAACCTTGGAAAAACTAGACAAGACAAGCCAGCCGAAGATTCTTTATTTTGATCTAGATATTGTAGATATCTAGAGCTAGCTCTATCTAGGTTTAGAATCAAAGCAATAATGAGTTTCTGTACCAAACTATTTCAGGCCTTAATTATTTTATTTCATTCTTTGTTTGTTTAGCTAAGGAATTGGACCATTTGAGATAGAATCTATAAATCAATCTGAAATAATATGACCTATTCGTGTAGCTCGAGTTTCGTATGCTAACTATCCCACTAATTTTGCACCTAATCAGAAGTGCCGAGCTAGCCGAGATGATAGTGTAATAGTTACCATGCGGATGTTACTGGTTCGAGAAACATCATCTCAATGTGTTTGTTTTAGATGTGAATGATAAAGTTGCCTTTCGAGACTTGGCGGGACACAGGGCAAGTGAAGTTTAGTTCACCCGTTTGTGTGTCATCAGCATTTGGAGGGATAGTGTGGTCAGACCCATGATCAGCCAAAATTGGTGTTTTTAAAAGACAATAACATGTTGCCTGAGTTGTGACGTCTTTCTGAGTGTGGGGTCTGACTTTTTGGGCAGATGTGTTATAAAGATATGTATTATTCCCAAAACACACGGTTATTCAAGTATAATGGAGAATCTAGTGTTATTTAAAAAAGAAAGTCCAAATTAAGTTACTCCACTAAAGATTCAATTCTATCCTTTTTCTAGAAATGATTATCTGGAGGCATCTATGAGATTACGTAATTTCACGATTGATGTGTTTAATGACGATCCCAGACTGGTGTCCACATTTCCTACAGTTTCTGGAGACATTTGCTACAACCAGACTGAACCTGCAACGAATGGTACCTTCACGTGGAACTGTAGTAGACCTCTCGTTGGTCGTTACGTTAGAATAATCATGTAAGTTTTTAAAGATTTAGTGAAAAAAAAAAACTGCTGGAGTATACTAATTCAAAGTCTAGAAATTCTTAATTTAATTTTTTATGTGAAAAATTAAATGATTATCTACGTTATATAATATATTTATATTTTTTCGATTACAACATAGTTTATATATATATATATTTTTTTTTTACATCAGGCAAACTACAGAAATTCTAAATTTTTGTGAGCTGCAAGTGATGTCCCCTCTATCAACACAAGCCAATGAATTTAAAGTTTATAAAAACCTGAAGCTGAACATGGCGTCAATGTTTGAACTCACCGTGTCAAGGTCCATGATGTGTGTTGTCGAATGTGTAATGAAACGTTACACAAACGGTTGTACGGCTTTCAACTGGTTCCCCTCTACACGTCTGTGTCAACTGCTGAATATTGATATGAGAGTTGTAAATGTTGAGGCACAACTTATTGCAGCACAAGATGTCATTTTTTATGTTGTTAAATATTAGAGAATAATGTGCCAACATATACCTGAACCTCGCAGAAAGATTGTGCTTACATAATAAAATCATAATGCAACCCTTATTTTTTATATATCTGAGTGGGGTAGGGTAAGGACCACATAACACCTAAGCACAATACCACCCACCAGACCACTGAACCTACACAGTAACCCACAACATACACCACACTTTAAAAGACAAATTCCATTACACACATTTTACTAAATCACAAAGCAGAACAAATGTGTTACTCCAGAATACACAATACTCCTATCCAATACATATACTCCATTCACAATATACCCCGCACGGAAACACATAAGCATAATAACACAAGCCTAAGACCAAGCGCCTCATCACCACACCATGCTCGCCAGACAACATCACACACCTCACTGCCTGTATTAACAATACCATGAACTATAGAAAAAAAAATATCGCCCTCTACACCATCTTTACACCCTACACAACCACGCACATGAACACTATCTTCTTAACCAATACAACACCTAATAACACAACAATCCACATCCAAGTCTTCACGCCATACACACTACTACCCAACCTTCATACCTAGCCAAAAATTCTCACATACATCCTATAAGAAACATATGTTGTAGAACCACCAATTACCACAACCCAAACGATAATTCTTGAACAACCCGAGCCTACACTAGCCTACACTACATCCCGACACGAACTACGCCTAAACACTCTATCCATCCCGCCCACCCCCCCCCACAATACACACATACACACTTATATGACATGGCACCTCATAACACACTTTTCACAACCCACATTGCACTAACTACACAACACCCCACACACCCTATAATACACAATCACTCACATCAGTGCAAACTCAAAATTCCTTTCATAGTGTACAGGCAGTGGCATTCAGTGGGGGCTGGGACGTTTGGGTTGGGGTCGTCGAACAGGGCCCACTCGAATTTTCGTGTGTTTCTATAAAGTCTCGAGTTGTACTAGAATTTACTGAAAATTTTAGTACTGACACAAATATTTAAATATGCATAGGATAAAATATTATTACTGTAGTTTATTGCACATATTTTAATGCCTACATTAATGCTGATGGAATTTTTTTTTATTTGGAAATAAATGTTTTTAAAAAAAATTGCTATCCAAGTTAAAGAATGCTTAGTAAAATAAGTGTCATTTGTCAGCTATAAGCAAGACAATTTCTAATCAGCTACTGGCGTGAATAATTAGTTTACCTCTCTTTAATACATACAAAACATGAGCGATAAAATAATATTGAATATATTTCTTTAATATTTAACACATTTTCTAAATTTAACCCGTGACACTTACTCTACTACAAATCCATTCTACATGACCAGAGCTTTTATTATATCGGTCACGTCTATAGCCTTAATACTGCCATTGTGTTTTCCTAAAAGAATCGATATTTTTAAGATACACAATGTGGGTAAAGACTGCCACAAAGTTTGATGTCCATTCTACATGACCAGAGCTTTTATTATATCGGTCACGTCTATAGCCTTTATACTGCCATTGTGTTTTCCTAAAAGAATCGATATTTTTAAGATACACAATGTGGGTAAAGTCTGCCACAAAGTTTGATGTCCTAGTCTAACACACAACGTAACGCAGCAGAGCGTGTTAGCGTTATCAGCACCACATCATACCGCATACCACGTAATACGTCATTAACAGAGAAGATTAAGAGACAAGAGTCACGTGACTTGCTTTTGGAGAAACTGGTTGGGCGTCTTGGTTACGATTATATAATCAGGTAAACTGATTAAAATGGTGATAAATATAAAATAGGATAGACGGGTAGTCAAACCTATTGGCTAAACGTAACTTTAATAATAATAATCCAAGCCTTAAAATTTCAATTTGTCCATGTAGCAGACGGTAGTTTAAATACTATGTTTGAAATGAAACCTGTGTTATAGTTGAATACCTGGACATTGTCCATGCTTTTTGAAGGTCGTTGTAAAATTATTTTTTACATTGTAAAATCACAATGGATTATGGGCCCCTAACCAACGCTGTTAAAAAGCAAAAGTCGTCTTAAGATCTAGCGGCTTCTTTTCAAAAGAATTTTGCCGACAACAGCGTGTGTTTGATTGTATAAAAAAGAGGACTCGGCTTTCATAATAGTATAAAAGCAAAGGGAAAAAGAATATACAATAGCGTGGATTGTGTCTATAGAATAAAGATAATCCAACCGCAGCTACAGTATTTTTTTAAAAAAACAACCATCAAGTCAAAAATGCAAGAAAATTAATTCTTTTAGGTATAAAAAAATTGATTATAGTCGGTTGTGGGCCCCTAAATGACGTGCCGCCCCTTCCCCCTCTCCCCTCGCTTTTCGGGGTCTGGCGGCACTGTAGTTCCGCCCCTGCACGTGGACAAACCATCTGAGGTCAAACTGTCTTTGGAGAAAACATGAGTGGCCAAACGCTCTCTAACCAAAACACTTGTGGTTATATCTCAGCGTATCACATGACTGTGGTAGTGGGATGACTACCTGACTTATCTCGCCGACAAGATCACGTACATGTGTGTGACAAGATCACGTACATGTGTGTGACAAGATCACGTACATGTGTGTGACAAGATAACGTACATGTGTGTGACAAGATCACGTACATGTATGTGACAAGATCACGTACATGTGTGTGACAAGATCACGTACATGTGTGTGACAAGATCAAGTACACGTGTGTGACAAGATCACGTACACGTGTGTGACAAGATCACGTACATGTGTGTGACACGATCACGTACATGTGTGTAACACGATCACGTACATGTATGTGACACGATCACGTACATGTGTGTGACAAGATAACGTACATGTGAGTGACACGATCACGCACATGTGTGTGACACGATCACGTATATGTATGTGACACGATCACGTACATGTGTGTGACAAGATCACGTACATGTGTGTGACAAGATCACGTATATGTGTGTGACAAGATCACGTACATGTGTTTGACAAGATCACGTACATGTGTGTGACAAGATCACGTACATGTGTGTGACAAGATCACGTACATGTGTGTGACAAGATCACGTACATGTGTGTGACAAGATCACGTACATGTGCGTGACAAGATCAAGTACATGTGTGTGACAAGATCACGTACATGTGTGTGACAAGATCACGTACATGTGTGTGACAAGATCACGTACATGTGTGTGATGTGTAACAAGATCACGTACATGTGTGTGACAAGATCACGTACATGTGTGTAACAAGATCACGTACATGTTTGTGACTAAATCACGTACATGTGTGTGACTAAATCACGTACATGTGTGTGATTAAATTAAGTACATGTGTGTGACAAGATCACGTTCATATGTGTGTCAAGATCTCGTACATGTGACATGTAATCAAAATACGAACACGTTATGGAGTAACTTAGAATGTTATTATCGCTGGTTCACTACAGACATTACATGCAAATTCAAACACACATTCATTTAGAGATGTGTCTTTATGTGTATGGGGCCAATATGTTCGTTACACTGTTTGTTACAGATCAGTTGTTACAGCTACACACCTTCCAGTATCAAATTAGTTACAATTTCAATCATGATATTTCAAGCTATCTCAAACATATGACTTTAAGAAAATATTTGAAGTTTGAAAGTAAGATTATTATGACATTCTTTAACTCAACTTTGGATGAAGTTTAGTTGTGATTTATATGATAACTAAAAACTTAATTAACGTTAGATTAAAGTTTATCCGGCTAGTTTTATTGTTTTCGTAATTTAACTTTATTAATTTAAATATTGGAGTTATTTTCTTCCAACACAATAGAGTGTTACTTGTGAACATGTTATGAACGTTTTGGCGTGTGACTTGTAAAAGCTATAGAGCTCTGGTACTTAGTTTAGGTTTGCTTGTCATCCCTCCTAGGACATAGGCCACTGATAACAGCTTTTGAGGCGCCTTAGCCCTGGTTTAGTCTCTCCCACTGTCCCTAGGTGTATTCAATCTTCTTGGTGTCTTCTTTCAGGTCACGTCTCCAGGTCTCTCTTGGACTGCTTCTCATCCTCCTGCCCTGTGGTGAGGGCCTGTCCTGCTATGCTGGATACAGGCTTCATGGGTGTGTGGCCAACCCATTTCCATTTTCTCTGTAGGATCACTAAGTACAGCTGGCAGTTGATTTGTCCGTTACCATAGAACATCATTTCTGGTGGTTTTACGACATCGAATTCTCGGGATCTTTTGAGGCATGCGTTTATAAATGTATTTTCTTCTTATTAATTGTAGTTATTCTCCATGTCTCGGCTCCATAGAGTAAAACAGATTTTACTAGTGTGTTGAATATCCGAATTTTTGTTCCAATGGTAAAACTCCAGAACCCCAAACATTATTTGGTTGGTTAAAGATTTCTCTTGCCTTGCCCGTCCTTATTTTATGTCTGTTTCTGTTTCATCCTGCTTATCAAAAAACCACAAGATAGGTGAATCTATCAATTTCTTCTAGGGCTTCTTCTGTCTATGATATAGGGGTGCTGCTTGATGCATTGACTTTGAGAACTTTACTTTTCCCTTTTCCCTTTCGTGGATGTTCAGTCCCAGACATGTAGAAAAAGTAGCAGCACTGCTGGTTTTATTGTGCATTTGTTGTTGTGTGTGAGAAAGATGGGCCATGTCTTCAGCAAAATCCAGGTCATCCAGCTGGCTCCACCGTGTACTCTGTATTCCGTTTCGCTTTTTGTCTGTTGGCATCTTCATAATCCCAGCAGGAACAGGAATGGTAAAAGTAGGCAACCCTGCCGTAATCTGTTTCGTAAACAATTTCCACATTGACTGTCTATCCATGCTGTCAAAGGCCTTCTCTTAATCTATGCAATTAATATAAAAAGATGAATTCCACTCTTGGGTCTGTTCAAGATGATGCGCAGGGTAGCAATTTGGTCTACGCATGACCTTTTCTTCTTAAACCCGCCTGTTGATCTCGTAGCTGGGGGTCTATCGCTTCCTTTATTTTGTGTAATAATATTCTGTTGAAGGATTTGCCTGGGAAAAACAAAACCGTTATCCCTCTATAGTTAGAGCATGCACTAAGATCGCCTTTATTTGGAAGTTTTATAAGTAAACCATCCTTCCACTCATCTGATATTTGTTCCCAGATTTTCTAGAAGAGTGTGTGTATATAATTGAACAATAGTGGGCAGGTTTTCATTAGGTTTTATCAGCAATTAGATGTTCAAATAAAGCAAGTGACCTGAATCAAAGAAATAACCAATATCTTGTTATAAATGTTTCCAATATCATAATATTTAATAATTTTGATAATTAGAAAAATAAGATATAAATAATAAGTAATAAATTATAATAATAATAAATAATAACTAATACATTATAATATTAATAACTGTTAAGTCATAAAAATATTAGTTTGAGAAGAAATAAGTACAATAACATTTATTTTAACTGCGTTTTGCTTTAACAATATAAATGAAGATTGCACATTTTAAATGGATTGAAAAATTTCTAAGGCGACCATCTTTTTATACTATTATCGTTCGCATAACACCTTAAATTTCAACTTCAAACATGAGACTAAACGATCCATTTTTTTCATTTAAGAGGTAACGGAAATAGTATTGTGTTTAATTGAGTTTAGCCAATCGTATCAAATCGATAAGGTCAAAACAAAACACTATTACGTTTGCTATTTGATTTTTTGTAAAACACATCTAGGGTTATTATTCTATAGATTAGAAACATTCTGCTACTTTTAGAGCGCTGTTAACATTAACTAGTTAATTTGTTTGGTTAAGTCTAGTATTTGCCGTAACTCTAGAATCTAATTCTAGATCTCATCTAGATCTAGAACCTAAATAGATAAATCACTTGTATTCTTGAATTAGATAATCCGTGAAGCTAAAAAGGAAAGATTTATATCAAACTAGCCATACTGCATAGCTTCGCTTTGGGTTTTTAAAACATTTGAGTATTTGAATACTTAATTATTTAGCGATGATAAGGTGTGGAGTGCTTAAATTTAAACAGTAATGCTTTTTTTTTGCCTCAGACACGTAATTTACAGCGTCAGTTGTTTGTGTTCGCTTTAGTATTACAGTTTTCATCACCGGCTTGTGAGGACTGATACAGATTTACAATAGTAATGCTTCTTTCTTACTTGTAGCCTATTTTCATTCATTTAAAATGGTTTAATTATACACAGATTCAATACAAAACGTCTAAACAATAAAAAAAAAGTTAAAAACATTAAAAAAAAATAACCCAACTTGAAACTGAAAATGCAAATGTGTAATTATATGATGATGCTTACTTTAGAAAATATGTTGTTTGTATTTAAATTCCATTCGCAGAGAACATACAGGAAAGTACGCAAACTATAACTAAAATGGAATTAGAACTACACAGGTTCCATGAACAGTATATCTCATAATTTATATTACATTGTCTTTTAAAATTTATTTATTTATTTAATTAGGATACGTAATTAAATTAACAACTTAATTTTGTACTAAAACAAATACTATACTTCGTCATTTTCTAAATCTGTTTAAAATAATGTACAATTATTTGAAAAATAATAATTTTAAAAACGTTACCTCCCTTGAAAACTGAACGTATGACGTATGTCTTTATTTACTTTTTAGCGCAATTTCCATTCTGGAGAGTTGCGATTATTAACTCGTCATTTCTGGGAATGGATGGATGGATGGATGTCCGCAGCTTTAACTCGTATCTCCTCCTCAACGAAGCAATATCGAGGATTAGTTCCAAAGCAAATATGTTAAGCAAGTTCCGAGGATGATTGTGGGTCAAAAAAATTCCCGGAATTCCTTCCTGGATTTCCCGGAAAAGCCAAATAACCTCGAACAAATGCCGTTTTTGCTCCATATCTCAGCAACCAGACCACTTAGCGACTTGAAACATTTACCAATCGATTCATGCCATAATTTAGACCAATATTGCCGAAGAAAGTTTTCAAAAATATCCTTTCGTTCGGTCACAAATTTTTTTTTAAAATTATTTAAACTGAGCATCTTGTAGGCCTACTAAAACAAATATTTCTACCACCCTAATCCCTTTGAGTCTGAACAACAGTTTTTTCATACGGCCTAGTCATCTATAGTAGTGTATGCAAAAACTTAGCATGATGTTTAGACGTTAAGTAACCTAAAAATTGTGTTAAAATTTCCCTTTTTTTTGCCATAAAATACAAAGATAATATAGGGAAATACGACTGGTAAATTTGACCCATTTTCCAATTTTTCCCGGACATGGCGAGTTTTTTGTTACACCCCAAGGCATTCTTCTACCACCTCACAAAATTGCTAGGGGGGGTCGTCGGAGGAATTTTTTTTTTCGTAGTAGAGCTCATATAAAGAGAATTTCACTCGCGGTCACTTTTTAGCCCTCTTCGAGGGTTATGAGTAAAACCGACAGATTTGCCCTACGGCCAAGTCATTTATCTATAAGAATGCCAAACATTAGCCAGATGTAAAAATTGTTCTTAATAGAGCTCATATTAAAAGAATTTCACTCGCGGTCACTTTTTGGCATTCGTCGAGGGCTTTGAGTGAAACCGACAGGTCTGCCCTACGGCCAAGCCATTCACCTATAAGCATGCTAAGAATTAGCCAGATGTAAGGAGAGTAGGTGCCCTAAAATCCGTGTTCAAATAATTTTTTTACGCTCTGTTTTTCACATAAAATACAAGGATTATATTGGGAAATACAACTGGTCAGTTTTGACACCTTTACGAAGTTTTCCCAGATATGCCGAGTTTTTTGTGACACCCAAAGGCGTTCTCATACCGCCTCACAAAATTTCAGGGGTGTCGTCGGAGAAATTTTTTTTTGTAATATAGCCCATATAAAGCGCCGGTCAGTCGAGGTCAGCTTTGACCTCCTCTCCGTAGACTTTTCGGCAAACCGTCACCGGCCCTCGTGTTCTATCGCCCCAAGGCACTATCGTGCCAAATTTGACGCGCCTGCGTCGCCGGAAAGTGCCCTATCGGGCACTTGACCACTTTGCTTTATATATATGGATATTTAATTACTAAAATAGTTTAATAAAGAAACTCAATAAATTATTCTGATTTTTTAATAACTTGGTTCGACCTAATGAGTTTCTGTACTATTTCAGACCTTAATTATTTTACATAAATATTTGGAAATAATATATGGAAATTGCTAAATCTAGGGCCTATTCGCGTAAATCAAGTTTGTTACGCACGCTACAAGTAAAATATATACTTTAATACTATTGAAAATGTAAGATCCTAGGTAGCTAAGAAGTTAGTGTACTATGTTACCATGGGGGTGGCAGCGGTTCGTGAGTCATCATGTCAAAATTGTTTTTTTTTTTAAATTTGGTTTCGCTTTTCATGTTGTCAACTAGAGTAGCGTCTCTTATTTAGTTGAAGTGTTAATGTGCTTTTAAAAGATAGCATATTTACAAGGAATGTAGTCATTAGAAATTTTTACAAAACATTCAATTTTGTTGTTTGTGGTCTTCTAGTTTTAATGTAGAAGTTTTTAGCAGGAAATAATTAGACTTATGTTGCTATGGTGTAGGTCTAAACAAATAAGTGGATCTTATATGCAATACAGGTATTTTTTTATGCAAGTAAATATGATTTAACAATTTCAACTTAAACAACTTCTTAAAGTTGGTCTTTTAAAAAAATTAATTTCCAGTAGTTCAATATCTCTGATGATGCGTGAATAAAGTTCTAATCAGTACAAGTTATTTTATTTATTTGACCATCAAATGTGTAATTGTGAATATTATAGCTTTTACAAGGCCAGCAAAATGTCATATTACACATTTTTTTTACTACTCTGATAATAATAGTTATAATAATAAAAACATGTATTTTAACTAATTTATTTGAAACCATTATTAAATGGCATACGTTCATTTTTTTTTATTATTCTGTCATTATAAAATAAATCATATAAAGGTATCGTTTTTATCGTCTATGTGTTGTAATTACATTTCGTTTTGTTTCTTGATTAAACATTCACAAACATCAACTTTAACATATAATATCTTTTAACGATTCAACAGAGTAACATATTTTTTTTTCTCATTAGGACATAAAGTAAAAAGCCCAAAACACTTAAGTCTTATTTCAATCAGAGAATCTACTCTACTATAAAGTGTACTTAAAATGTAATGTCGACGAAATAGTTCTTTTTAGGCAAATTGGATACAGTGCAGGACCATTACCTTTTTTATAATAGCCGTTTTGACAAAAAACCAAACTGGTTCTTATAGTTCGCATAAAAATATGTGGTGGTCAGGCTATTTGTGATGTGGGAGGCGGGGGGGGGGGGGGGGGGGGTGGGGGGGTGGAGACATTAAAATCGTCACAAAAAGCGTGGAGTTGTATTTGGATAACCCGTTAACCCACATTTATCCAAAGGATGTAGGATGGTCTAGTATAACAGAAATTATCTATAAATATATAAAGCAAAGTGGTCAAGTGCCCGATAGGGCACTTCCCTGCGTCGGAGGTGCGTCAAATTTGGCTTGGTGACGCCTTGGGGATATAGAACACGAGGGCCGTTGACGGTTGGCCGAAAAGTCCACGGAGAGGGACGACCCCCTTAGATATTTCGTGAGGTGGTAGGAGGTGGTAGGAGATTGCCTAGGGGTGTTAGAAAAAACTCGAAATATACTTTAATAAGTTATCATTTTTACTTTCTCGTATATACGAAGTATAGAGAAAGTCTTGTAATCGTGAAAAAAAATAATCGAGATTTTTACAAATCTCGACGTTTCACACCTCAATGATACGGAAAAACATAATTTTGCAATCTTGTCCGTATGTCTGTGTGTCTGTCTGTGTGTCTGTCTGTGTGTCTGTCTGTCTGTGTGTAAACACGATAACTTGAGTACCGTTACAGCTAGGTTGAAGAAATTTCATATATAAGTATTTCATCAAAATCGTAGATCCGTATCAACTTTTGAGCGATTTCCGATAACCGGAAGTGGTACTTTTCCTACTTTGAATTTTTCAAAAGCCTATAACTTGAGTACTATTTCAGATAGATAAATGAAATTTCATACGTAAGTAAAAGATCTAATTCTCTACCTTCTATTAAATTTTGAGTCATTTTCGTTGACTGGAAGTGGTACTTTACGCTACTTCCGATTTCTCAAAAAACTAATGTAAATTTTAAAAGTAATAATAATATTGCGCACTATTATGCGCTTTTTTATTTGGCGTTCACTTGGTGTGCAATTAATTTGTCTACGAGATTTTATTCTATTTTTAAACTTTTAAGTATTTAAAGTTGATTAAAAATCATGTTTAAAGCCCGAGTTCCCATCCCCTGTTATTTTATATAAGAATATTCGAGAAAGTTTAGGGGAGATCACTCCCGGTTTATTAAATAATGTGTATACTATTTTATAGAAAAAACAAAACCCACAAAGTAGGCCTATAGCATTTGTTTAAATAAATATTTCGTTATACATTTAGTTACTAATTTTACTAAAATCGTAAAAATTAAGTGTAAAAGAAAATTTAATATAATATATGATTTATACTATTAATCTTGCCTTTGAAGTTCTAATTACCTTGCAAGTTATAACTGTACGAATACACCAAGGCTCTCATGACATGATAATACTCAGACTGTTTAAACTTAGGCCCTAAGCACTCAAAATATCAGCCAAACACAAATTAATTAATCATTAAAACTCTCATAAGTATTTTGTAAACCTAAGCAAAGCTAGGCAGAATGCTAGTTGAATAATATTTACAATAATTTGGACTTGCAAGCCTTTTCAAAGTTTGTTTCAACCTGGCTCATAACTTGTTGGCTCATAACATGTTAGATCAAAACTTGTTGGCTCATAACTTGTTGGCTTATAACTTGTTGTCTCATTACTTGTTACCTCATAACTTGTGGGATTATAACTTGTAGGTTCATAACTTGTTGGCTCATAACTTGTTGTCTCATAACTTGTTGGCTCATAACTTGTTGGCACATAACTTGTTGGCTTATAACGTGTTGGCTCATAACGTGTTAGCATATCTTGTTGACTCATAACTTGTTGGCTCATAACTTGTTGGCTCATGACTTATTGGCTCATAACTTATTGGCTCATAAGTTGTTGGCTCATATCTTGTTGGCTCATAACTTGTTTGCTCAAAAATTGTCGGCTCATAACTTGTTGGCTCATAAAATGTTGGCTCATAATTCTTGGATCATGACTTGTTGGCTCATTACGTGTTCGCTCATGACGTGTTAGCATAACTTGTTGGCTGATAACGTGTTGGCTGATAATTTGTTGGCTCATATCTTGTTGGCTCAAAACTTGTAGGCTAATACCTTGTTGGCTCATAACTTGTTGGCTCATAACTTGTTTGCTCAAAAATGGTAGGCCCCTATTTTGTTGGCTCATAACTTGTAGGTATCTAACTTGTTGGCTCATAAACTGTTGGCTCATAACTTGTAGGCTCATGTCTTGTTGGCAAATATTTTGTTGGCTTATAACTTGCTGTCTTATAACTTGTTGGCTCATAACATGTTGGCTCATAACTTGTTGGCAAATATTTTGTTGGCTTATAACTTGCTGGCTCATAAATTGTTGGCTCATAACCTTTGGCACATAACTTGTTGGCTCATAACTTGTTGTCTCATAACTTGTTGGCTCATAACTTGTTGGCTCATGACTTGTTGGCTCATAACTTGTTGGCTCATAATGTGTTGGCTCATAACATGCTGGCTCATACCGTGTTGGCTCATAACTTGTTGGATCATAATTTGTTGGCTCATGACGTGTTGGCTCATAACGTGTTGGCAAAACCTGTTGGCTCATAACTTGTTGGCTCATAACTTGTTGTCTCAAAACTTGTTCGCTCATACCTTGTTGGCTCATAACGTGGCTCATAACTTGTTGGCTCATAAATTGTTGGCACATATTTTGTTGGCTCATAACTTGATGGTATATAACTTGTTGACTCGTATCTTGTTGGCTCATACCTTGTTGGCACATAACTTGTTGGCTCATAACTTGGTGGTTCATAACTTGTTGGCTCATAACTTGTTGGTTCATAACTTGTTGGCTCATACCTTGTTGGCACATAACTTGTTGACTCATAGCCTGGTGGTTCATAACTTGTTGGTACATAACTTGTTGGCTCATAACTTGTTGTCTCATATTTTGTTGGCTCATAACTTGTTGGCTCATACCTTGTTGGCACATAACTTGTTGGCTCATAACTTGGTGGTTCATAACTTGTTGGTACATAACTTGTTGGCTCATAACTTGTTGTCTCATATTTTGTTGGCTCATAACTTGTTGGCTCATAAATTGATGGCTCATAACTTATCGGCCCATAAAATGCTGGCACCTAAATTGTTGGCTCATAGTTTGTTGGCTCATAACTTGTTGGCATATAACTTGTTTGCATATAATTTGTTGGCTCATAAATTGTTGGCTCATAACTTGTTGGCTCATAACTTGTTTTCAGTTTATAGCATGCCTCTAGGTTCGTTTTGTTAGTTGGCTTCAGTGTTTCTTCCAGACTTTTTTATTGTGGGAAGGGGGGCACTTGACGGACTAAAATTTCCGAGGTGATGAACACTATTTATAGTATGTATTTTCTTATTAAAATCCATTTCGTTTTGTGATGGGGGGGGGGAGGCTGAGCCCCTCCGACAAGACGCCTGGATGAAACACTGGTTGGCTTCTTTACGTTATATTTATGCAAGAAAACGCTTCCCCTCATGCATAAAGTGACCCGAAGATCGTAAGCACTCCTAATGCCAACTTATTTACCTCACTGTACTATCCTGGGAGACTATTCCATTTGCCACATAATAATGCCTCAACTCGCAACATTTATTTTAGAGCTGTCAAGTTGTGCAGCGAAACGTGCATGTTTCTTTGTACCTCCAACTCTCCTAACTTGCTCTTGAGTTCTGTTTACTTATCACTACATAAATGTTTGGTTTTCAAATCCAGCTATTTCATTAGAAGAGAATCAACATCAAATCCAAATAGCTCAAAGTTAAACTCAAATGTTTTTGTGTTGAGAGGATTTACTATGAACATCAAAGTATTTGTATTTGTTTTGACTTCCTCAAATCTCAGTGAAACTATCATTCGTTTTGTTTATCGTAATGCTAAAGTAATTCACGTTAAAAGTAGCATTGGTTCCATCATATTTGTTTTTCGAATTTATTGAAATTCAGTAATTTATCACTCTCTGTGTCTTTAACAATTTTTTAAAGAAACAATCAACTTCTTCAAGCAAGGCATAGGCTGGGTTTTCCTTTCATTGCAGTTTTACATTTAGATCATTTAGTTCTTTTGTGTAATATTTTACATAAAGTTCAATGTTTCGATTCGTGATGGACAATTTAATAGAAAGTACACTGAAATAGGGAGTAACTGAATATTTTTAATAGAATAGCAAGTGTTTATTGTTTACATTTATTATTAAATCGTTTGTTACCGACTGTTGCAGAAAAATAGTTGTATTTGTTTTGAAAATAAAATAATGATTAATATTTGTGCTAGGAGCAGAAAAGCCGCAACTTGACATCAAAAGAGCCGCATGTGGCTAGCAAGCCGCAGGTTACCGACCCCTGGTCTAGAATGAATATATGAAGGGAGACGTGTAACAGACTGTATTCGTGGGCATGATTATTATATTGTATTTAACATGAAGTTCTATGAATGTAGAGTACCTGGCCAACGGAAGGACTATGTGAGCGACTCGTCATGTTTTTACATGCTTCTTGTGAGACGTAAGGGGAGATAATGTAAGGTATAAAAGGGGAGCGCAAGGTGAACTAAGGGCGCATACCTGTGTCCGTGTAGTAAGATATAAGATGTCACCACGTCAATTTGTTTCTAGATTGTAATAGGATAGTCGTTTTTTTACTATGGATTATCGTCATTATTCTTGTGGATCTATATAAATAAAGTTGAAAGTTAAAAAATACTGTTGATTGTGTTCTTGGATGAAAGAAACCACAATAACAACTATGTATCATATACAAGTTGTTACAATTACCAAACTGTTAATCGCACATTAATTTACAGACGTTAATTAATTTATTGACATATTCAGAAAAATTACTTTATTTTTAATGAAGTCTCATGATTCATTTACTTTTTTAACAACAAGCATGGCGTTTTCCATAGAAGATCATGTTGCCTAATGAAAAGTTTAACGAATTTAAAAGCTAAATTTTCTGTCTTGTCTAGCTTTAACAATATGTGTGTTTACTATTTTTATTAGGTTTCAACACTATAATCAAGTTCCAACAGTTCTTATAGGTAACGTATACAATAAATTTCTCTAGATCTACAGATAAGCTATCGGAGGAAGGGAAAGATATAGATCTAGATATTGAATCTAGAACAAACCCAAATTTACTATTTAAAAATACAAAATAAAAAATTGTCTACATTTTCTACAGTTTCTGGAGACATTTGCTACAACCAGACAGACACTGCAACAAATGGTACCTCCACATGGACCTGTAAAAAAAGCTCTCATTTGTTGTTACGTTAGAATAATCATGTGAGTTTTTAAAGATTTAGTGAAAATACTGATGAAGTAGGCCTATACTAATTTAAAGACTAAAAGTTATTTAATTTAATCTTTAATGTGATAAATAAATGATTATCTACGCTATATAAATAAAAAAATAAATAAATAAATAAATAAAAAAAAATAAATAAATAAATAATAAACAAAAAAATTTAAAAAAAAAAAATAAATAAATAAATAAATAAATAAATAAATAAATAAATAAATAAATAAATAAATAAATAAATAAATAAATAAATAAATAAATAAATAATAAAATAAATAAATAATAAAATAAATAAATAAATATATAAATAAATAAAAAAAAAAAATAAATAAATATATATATATATATATATATATATATATATATATATATATATATATATATATATATATATATATATATATATATATATATATATATATATATATATATATATATATGATTACAACATAATTAGTATGTAATTTTTTTTTACATTAGGTAAACTACACAAAATTTTAATTTATGTGAAATGTAAATTATGGCCCTTTTACCAACACAAACCGTTGAATTTAAAGTTTATAAAAAACTGAAGCTTAACACGGCATCAATGCTTGAACTCACCGTGTTAGGTTCATGAAGTGTGTTGTTGAATGTGTAAACAAACGGTACACAAACGGCTGTACTTCTTTCAACTGATCCCTCTCTACACGTCTGTGTCAACTGCTGAATATTGATGTGAGAGTTGTAAATGTTGAGACACATCATATTACACCACAATATGTCAATTTTTATGTAGTTAAATATTAGAGAAGCATGTGCCAACATATACCTGAAAGTCGCAGAAACATTGTGCATATATTATAAAATCATAATGCAACCATTATTTGTTTACAAGTTTGAGTGGGGCAGGGTAAAGACCACATCACACAATGTTTTTTTTACTTCTGTTTTATAGGTTATTTCCTAAGTATTCTCGTGTCTCTCCACACAGTATGTCTCTTCCTATTTCATGTTGTGATTGTGTGTTTTATCCAGATATTTTATGCAACTATTTTTGTTACTAGGGCTTGCGTCGAGGATTAGAAGTATTTTTTTAAATAAATGTCTTGTATTTATATTTTACTTTTAAATTTGCTGCCGTGTTTTTAAAAGTTTATAAACAAACGTTTATGATATTTTATTGATTTATCAAGATAATTTACTTTTATTATATCAATTTTATGATTTTTGTCTCAACATGTTACACCTGACATTCATATTCTTTACGGCGCTGACCAAAATTCACAAATCAACTCCATTCTTTAAAAAGTAATTAATAAAAACACATAATATTTGTCTTTACTTCTCTACTCGCTACTCGTTGTTGTCACCAATCAGAAAGCATCTAAATATTCAAATAGAGAGTCATAGAGATTCATACAAAACATACATAAACGATGACGTGATGATGACGTGGACGAAAAAAAAGGTCTATTTAGAATTATTGATTGCCATGTTTACTATAAACTTGAATGTTATGCGCCGCGCCTCGCTGTTACTTTAGAAGTTTCTCGGCGTTTTACTGTTACGGTTATTAGATCGTGAAATCACCTTAGAAATTGTTGTTTTAATAGCTTAAAGCTATTCTCGAAAGCGACTGGGAATTGAGTATAAACTTTTATAAGTTTTCTTTATAACCGAATGTTTTCAGTTACGATGTAAATAAAACAGTTTAAACCGCGATTTCAAAAAAATAAAACATTCCTTTCCCGGGTAAATGTGTAATAAATCGACAACTGATGCTATACAAATGAAATAAAAAACTTACAACATAAAAGAGATTATTGAAAATAATCGTATGGAAAGTCCAACCATTTATTTTTATTTTCTGTACAATATAGTAAACATAAACTAGGATAAAAAGATTTAAGCTCATTGTTTAGAAACTGAAGCGCAGCTTTTCTTTAAATAGTAGGAAATATTGAGGACATTTAACATAAATGTATCGAAAAGTTAACATTACTCTTTCTCGTTGAAAGTTAGGATACCTGACTTGTTTTTGATCGAATCTGTTGGGATACAAGATGAAAACCTGATTTTCACATATTTATTTAAAAGACAACTTAAAGTACGTATAGACCTGTATGTAATTTTATGAACATTTTTTTGGGGAGAAAAATCATGTTTTATTAAAAGCTGAATTACCGAAGCTAATACTGTTTCGTGCTTACTGTCAGATTTATAATCACGAAGGGTTATGTTGGCAACTGAAACCTATCTCAATTGCCAGTCTTTGACTTGTTGGATGACAGATCTTTGACTACCTGGCTGACTGGCGTATGTCATGTATCGATGGAAGATAAATTGCTTGCTTAATGACAGGCCTTTGAATCGTTTGATGCAGGCGCTTGTTTTGGTTCGATTATAAATTACACTTTTATGGCTATAGCATTGTCATGCAAAATACTTTATATATTTTTTAAACTCCGTTTATTTTCCACTACTCCTAAAACATATATGATAATAACTTATGTTTTCTTCTAGTTCATACAACGGTTGTTTGCTGTTTCCTAATTCTACCAACCAAGAAATGAAATTATCGTTGAGTGCTTACTACAAAAATAACAGATCCTTAGATGACATTTTTTCTGAATTTGACCCGGTGTACGCAATTTCAGAAATTTGTTTTAACTACGTTAATTTAATTCTACTTGTTGTTTTGAGTGTCATTGGGATGATGGGAAATTGTTTGACAATAACAGAAATAACCATTCAACGAATTATAGAACCGACAGACACTATCATAGCATCGTTATCTGGTACACACCTGTTGTTTTCAGTGACTGGAGTTTCAAATGTGTTTTTAGTGATATGTTCCCGGCACGGCTATACGGTGATGTACAGCACACTTGAGTATCTCAACTTTGTCATTTTTCTAAATCGGTGTGCGCTTCTTGCAAGTTTTCATCAGGTAGCTTTGATAGAAGTTCAGATATTTGTTGTTGTTTGCTTGCCGTCACGTTTTTCAAGATTTTTCTCTGCTACACGAATCAAGATTATGGTCGTTTCAATTTTCATCTACGTGACAGCTGCATGTTTATTTGAAAACAAATTTACAGAATATTATTTGAATAAATATATATTTTACTATGACCAGCCGGAAGTTTTGAAACACCTGAAGCGGGTCACAAGTTATTTTAATTTTGATCGATTTGTTCTTGTATCAGCCATACCTTTTATTATTATTGTTGTGTGTACTTTACTGAATTTACTCAAGCTATTTATGACCAGTAGAAAAACAAAGACAACTTCAGAAATTTCTCCAGTTTCTAAGAAAATCAGGGATCTGAAAATGACGAGGCTGTTAGTCACCGTATGCGTGGTGTTTGTTGTTGTTTTGATTCCCTCACAACTCCTCAAGGCATTTTATCTCGTGCCTAACACCTTAAACCAGATAGACGTCATCCTATGTATAGTGACGTCAATACTCTACCAGCTTAGCGCGGCTGTTGATTTTGTTGTTTACGTTACAATGAAATCTAATCTTTTTGAGCATTTAAAAAATTTCCATTAACAACCACATTTTTGGCAATAAATTTACTACTGTGAAATGAAAGTGTTTTGGCGAAAGAAAATTGTTAGTAAACAAACTTTTTCAAATCCTTATTTTTTTATATCGACATAAATGCTTTTCAACAATAAAGTTTTTTTTTTTATTAAAAATTTTTAATTGTGTTTTTTGCGAAAAAAAAAACTTATTCAATTATTTCATAGGAAATCGATTTTAAAAAATCTTTACACATTAAAATACCTTTTGCTTAGTTCCATGTATTTATTCAACATTACGTTTTTTTTGGCAAATATAAGAAAGAGAAAGTTTAATGTGCTAAATGTTCAATTTTTTTTTTATATTACAGTATTTAACATGAAGACTGTCTGTGTGTAAATGGACAGAGAAAAAACAAAACAGATTTCTTTCCAGGCGTAAATATTTAATGTGTATTTGTTTTTATCAGGCCTAATGGCCAATGTTAACAAAGTCACGGTTTACTTTACAAATTACAAAATATATCAATAACAATTGACAAATGTAACAAAAAGTGCATCAAACCCGTTTTAATAATAATCTGTTACATAACAATGCACTAAAAAGAATAAAATGCATTGAATACTTATATTAGAATATTATAATTTAAGAAGCGACCCACACTTTATTTTATATTTATTTAAATATTAGTTCATTAGTATATTTTAAAAAATAGTTCATTTTCTCCAATTTAGTGCGTCACTACATAAAATATTGTTATAAAAATGCTTTTCTTTTTTATTTTTTTTTTAAATCTGTATTTTTAAAAGTTGTAATGCAAAAGAATTACAAAACTAACAACTATTGCATATAATAGTGAGGAGTAGGAGCAAATTATTAATTTTAAAAAAACTGTAATAATTTCATACAAAAGAAAAAATTATTAGATAATCGGCTTGCATCTTCTTGCCCGTGAAGAGAATGTATATATATATATATATATATATATATATATATATATATATATATATATATATATATATACATATATACATATATATATATATATATATATATATATATATATATATATATATATATATATATATAATGTTTCTAACTGTTTTTAATGTCCTTCATCTTCTTAAATTTTATAGATTTGTTTATCCTATTTTTATTTAACTTTTTCCTTTTCACCAATAATTCTTGAAAAACATACAGTAAAACAATTACAATTTATTTATTATTTTATAATTACAGAATTATATCATAAAAGTTTAGGAAGAACTTAATACAATGAAGGGAGATACAGAAGTCGATGGAAGTTATGAATTTATTGTACCTAGAAATGTAACCATCACAATCAAATCACGTCCAGTGTACATAGAACTTGATGACGAGCCTGCACTGTCAGTGCTGTACCACGTGGGGTTGGTGTTTCATTACTTTCTCGTTGGTTTCGGATTTTTCGGCAATGGCGCCACCATTTTGGTTTTAGCCAGGCAAAGGTTAAGCTCAACAACCAACATTTTTCTTTGCTCGCTGTCCGTCTTAGATTTACTCTTCACCGGGAGCTACCTAATAAGACACTGTTACATGATGTTTTTTAGTGGGATCAAACTGATATTTTTAAATGCAGAAATTCTGGAGTTTACGACAGTTTTGTCTACATGCAATTTATTCTTTCTAACCTTAAACTACCACTTGGTTGCTTTAATATCTGTAGAAAGATTATTAGCTGTATCTTTACCTCTGTATTTGCATAAACTCAACACACCTTTTCGAATGAAGTGTATTATTTTGCTACTTATTATTTATGTTGCAATCATCAACGCGTTCCCCAATAGATACACGGCTTTTTATTTAAATAAAATTATTTCCAACAACGATTTTTCAGTGATCGGCTTAGCAAGTGCTGTTACGTTTGAAGTGGTTTTTCGATTCTACAGTCTGTGTCTTGTATCGACAATTCCACTGACCGTTGTCCTGCTGTGTACGTCACTAACCATCTTAAAACTGTTTGTGTCTTCAAAGAAATTTAAGCGCATGTCGACTGGTATTAAAAAAAACACAGTCAAGGAGATGAAAGTGGTCAGACTGTTGTTGACCGTCTGTGTGGTGTTTGTGGTGCTGGTGGTTCCTGTGACCTTGTTACACACGTACAGTTACCTTACTTTCCAGATGAGCCCACGAATTGGGTTAGCCTGTGACATCCTACACCAAATGATGGCCTCTGTGAACTTCATCATTTACGTCAAGATGAACGCCAAGTTTGCTAAGACTTTTTATAGCGTGTGTAAAAATGTGAAGAAGTAAAGATTGTTTTTTAAACTAATTATTCGTTCATTACTGTCCCCATTAATGAATTTTTAGAAGTAATTGTTTTTTTTTCTTATGGCCAATTTATTAGACAACTGAAAAAGTAATTAATATTTTTTAATAATATTACGGTCCATACATACGAACGATTAAACGTGTTATTTATTTTTAAAGTTGACGATGAATTGAAAGTGTAACAAACGTATGGTACATTTAAAGACTAAGTGTCTTGCATATACATTTGTAATAACTACCTATAAAGAATACTCACATTTTGAACTTAAACAAAGCATTATTATTTCGTACCTTAGCAACTAATCTAATGTAACCAAAATGACATACTTTTAGTACATTACCTTCGGAAGTTCAAGAAAAAGTGCATTTACTCTTTAAAAGCAAATAAGATATAATAATCGTCAAATCTTGTCAGCTTTGCTTGCAAAATATATAATTCTAATCTCTTTATATTTAAAGATTTTAATAACGACCTATTTATTTTTACAATGTTGTATTTTGTAACCAAGTAAGTATTTTTAGAACAAATATTGATTTTTTACCTAGAGCAATGAACAACATAAAGGGGACCCTGCTACCTTTTCCTAAAATATTGCAGTAAACTGAAATTACAAATGTTGATAGCATAATCAGTAAAGCATTTGGGGAAACTGCCATCGTGTATTTCAACGAATTTCAGAGCTTTAACATTTCAAATAATACGAACGAAATTGGTTTTCGTTAGTGTTCTAATAACAAAAACTACATTTATCTCGACATTAAAAACAACAATAGAAAAAATGTTGTATAATAACCAAACTACAAACGAGATCGAAGCTTTAATGGAAATAAAAGGCAATCGATCATTATTTTTATTTACTATAATGTGATAGGTCAACTGTATCAATTAATCTTTCATTATTTTACGTTTGCACCCACATAAGATAATCTTTTTCACTTTAAAGATTTTAGATTTTTATCACGGCTATTTTTAGAGAAAGGAAAGGTCATTACACCAACGTGTACACTTTTTTTTTACTGACAGCTGTATATATAGAAAATTGTGTCTAGCGGGCTATAAATAGTTAATAATTGCTCAACATTAGCCGTAATAGTGTGAAAACTTCATGTTGTCGAAAAATTTAAATCGCTTATATTATTTTGTCTGAAATACGTGTCATCATATATTTTTGTTCAAGAATTATTTTTCCTTTTACCATAGAACAGGGGTCTCCAAACTACGGCCCGCGGGCCGGATGCGGCCCGCGAGGTCATCTCATCCGGCCCTCGGAGATCTTTTTGTCCACGGGAAAAAAATGTTTACTGTAGGTGGCTTAGAAAAAATTCAAAAGCAAAGTGAAAATGTAGCATTGAGTGCAAATACCATTGAAGTAAATGTGACCAGTTGCCCAGCAAATGACCTCCTTAAAGACAAGTTCAAATAAGGGCGGGTGGGTTTTATAAGTATTTAGTATTTGCCCAACGAAGACTTTCCTAACATATTACATAAAAACTTTTGCATCAAAGTACCTTTCTAATTTCGGAACAACATACAAACTTTATCAAGAATAAAATAGGCTTACGTGAAGTTTAAGAACAAACTTGGACCTCGAGTGTGTTGTCGATCCCCTACAGTGCTTTTTTCAGACTTTTTTTCTCGGATGGGAGACACTTGACTTGAAATTTGTATGTATATATATATATATATATATATATATATATATATATATATATATATATATATATATATATATAATGCCTGAAAGAAGCTCTGGCCCCCGAACTTATATTTGATAGTTAATGCGGCCCTCAGGCTGAAAAGTTTGGAGACCCCTGCCATTGAAAATAGTTGTTGCTTGTCTTCTACGTTGATGCCTTTTTAATTTGTTTGTGTGTAATTTCGTATATATATTTGTATACTAGGAGTGGGTATTGTCTCTATGTTTCCTTTAAATGTTTTAAATGTGTATAATGTAAAACGTGAAAGTAAAAAATGTGTCTTTTTTAACCATTTATTCTCATTTGATGCCATACATAAAAGTAATTAAACAAAATGTACAACGTTTTTTGTCATACAAATAGCCATCTAAAGAATCAGAACATTAAATATATTTTCGACCACACCGTGTCCAATTATGTGAATTGTGGTCCCCAATGTCAAAAATTGTAATAGGTATAAGTGCAAGGTGTTTATTTTTCAAATAAATATATTGCGCAATTTCAAGTTTCAGCTTTGTCGTACTCTAGATGCATTAAACGCATACTTATATTACTTGGCGTGTAATCGCGTTTAGTCATTGTCAAATTTTAAACCTAAAGTTCCTCTCAAGGTCACTTGTATTCATTCTCATTTAAAAAAGTACCATTACGGCCATTTATAATCTACACCTAAATATTAAATACATGTGAATTCTATTTCGCCTTGTGTTCAATTTCTAATCCCATTTTTGAAATGATCAACCCTCCTTTTTAAAATCTGTATATTGGACAATATCATCGTATGTGTTTTCTTCTTAAAACATAATGTCACACTTTTAAATACGATTTTTTTTTACGATGGAATCCCACCTGTTTTTTTTTTCTTTCTAAACATTTTAATATTTTGTCGACAATAAATATTTTTTGTAAAATATTATCGATTTGTCGAACTTTCATATTTAAAACATTTTTCATATACGACTAAAAAAGGATACAAATAGGAGCTCTCGCGTGGAAAAGATCAAAGTGTACAACTGTTATAATATTCTAAAGGCAATGGAACTAGAATGCTGACATTAAGAGTTGACATTTTTATTTTGAATTTGGTTAGTTTTATAGTAATGTCAAGACATGACCAAGGTTTGCTTGCTAGGCTATAATGTAAGAAGAGTATATCTAGATAAATGCATTCTGGATTAGTTGGATATTTCTTGTGTTTTACGAGAAAGGCGCCGATAGTAAACAATTAAAACTTGTTAATACAAAAGACGCTATAATGTTGAACTCGTTGATGGAAACACAAAGATACGGGAACGTTCATTTAACATCGTATATATATATATATATATATATATATATATATATATATATATATATATATATATATATAAAATTCTCTACATGGGGACCATAAGAGACACCACAACGTAAGAGCTTAGCCGTTCCTACCCCGCTCTCTAGGCATATAGCTACCACCCCCACCCACACCTGTTTGGTGAGCTGTGTTTCGCCCCGAATGTTTAAAGGGTGACGGCTATTAGGGGCAGATAATTTAGTGTTGAAAAGATTTGAAACTCAGGAGAGGTAAGAACTTCTGATCTTTTTATTCTCGTCTGTAAACTGTCGTCACAGACGGCTACTTTCACGGGGGCGTGGTAGGTGTGGGGGGGGGGGGGGGAGAGGGGTGGGGTGGGGAAAGAACGATAGTGTCAAATTCACAAATTATGAATTTATGAAAAGTAGAAAATAAAACAACTTAATAGCGTCGTATACGAAATATAAAGGATGTATTGTAAGCGTTTAAGTTATTAAGTTATTTTATATATATATATATATATATATATATATATATATATATAGGGTAAGTCGGGGTAATTCCACACACTATATACTGATTACTCTCTATTTTAATGGGAGTAAAGTTTAATTAAAAGTTACTATTCCCTGTTTCTAAGAGGTCATTTCTTGTACTGTTTGATACTGTTAGAGAAGCGTTCATCTACAATCAGAGCAAGAATTTTAATTTTATCTGCATCTATCTTAAATCACCCTTACGCAAGTACAACCCCTGCACTTTTTAAAAAATAGTTTATTTTGTCTTATTTTTAATTGTTGTCAATTATGTATTGGTTTTATGAAAGCTTAATCATTTTTGTTAATAGTAACAGTTAATGATGCTAGATTTAGCCTTTAATTTAGAACAGGAAAGCATATTTTTTTCAATAGTAGGTGTAAGGCAATTCCACACACATGATGTTGGGCAATTCCTTACACTATAGTTTGGAATGTCCCATGTTGCTTTTTTATACTCTTTAGAGGGTTTAGCTATTATTTTAAACCATTTAAACTGGTTGTGGTTAATTCTGTAATTCACATCTCATGATTTAATCTTAAAAAATACTTTAAAAAGTACTAGATCTAGTACTATTTATTTTTAAAAAGACTCAGCTATTAAAGCTAAGTAAAATTGCCCCAGAATTTTTTTATTTCTTTATCTATTATTATTTTTACTGTACCTATATTATTTATTGTAATTTATGCAATATTTAGAGCTAAACATCCCCATACACACATTAGTAATTAGACTTTCTAACATTTAAGGGAAAAGAACGATAGTGTCAAATTCACAAATTATGAATTTATGAAAATTAAAAAATAAAACAACTAAATAGCGTCGTATACGAAATATAAAGGATGTATTGTAAGCGTTTAAGTTATTAAGTTATTTTATGTATATATATATATATATATATATATATATATATATATATATATGTATATATGTATTTATAAGTATTATATCACGTTTGTAGTTCTATATCAAAGTTTGAGCGATTTTAGTAATCGGAAGTGGCACTTGAATATTCTACTTCTAGTTTCTCAAATGCCAAGAACTTGAATACCAAATAAGTAAAGAAAATCACATTTTACATATGAGTATTAAGTTGTATGCAAATTTTTATTTTAAATGTTGAAAATTTTTGGAAACCAGAAGAGGTACTTAAGTCTATTTGCATGTGTACACCATAAAGTAAGTACTTTTTCAGATAAACAGACAAAAGTTCATATTATTATATACATATAAGATCTTATACTTCGATAAATTTAGTTGAGTGAAACTGTGTGTTTTTTCTGGTTTTTAAAATACTGCCAACCTAATTACCGTTTTAGTTACAGCAGTCTTAGATGACTTGGAAAAACGTTAATAAATATATAAAATATAAGAAGACTCTTTTGTTCTAATTTTAGTGTGTGTGCGTGTGAATGTGTATACGTGTATCTCAAAAAAGCTGTAGAATGCTAGTGCCAGAAAACCTAAAAACAAGGTAATGAAAAAAGCCCTAGAGCCTCCGTTAAGTGTGGCGCCAGCCTATCTCGTGCTGGCTAGGTGGTACTCAGATAAAAAGTAAACTCTTGGCGGAGGCTAAATTACTTTTACACGACAATAATACTTTTACCCGGCTATAAAACGTAATTGGTTGTATGACCCATAAAAACTGGAAGCCGAAATTCCGCTGGGTCATAAAAAAAACCCGACGCTGAACGCGGGGTGGAAATCGGTGCATTTCCGTAAATTAGCATAGCGGGGATGCTGTTCTCGTTTCCAACGCACTAAGTGAACGGCACCTGTTGACCGTAAATCAAACTGAGCTGTCAAGCAGAGCGAGAAAAGCCATTTATCACTGCACGGCACCTGTCAAAAGCTCATCCGCAGAAAAACTTCGCTAGTGGGCGAAAATCTTTGATGTTTGCGATAATTTGTATCAGATGTCGTTAATGGTTGTTGGAAACCGACACAAATAACTTTCTATTTTTGTAAACGTTAGCGTTAGTCGCTTATTTTAAACAACAACATACAAACGAATAAAATGAATTAAACCAAACAAATAAACAACAAATAAACAAATTAAAATTTCAAATGAAAAAATAAAATTTAAAAATTTTAAAAAATTTAAAAATTTTAAAAATAATTAAAAAATCAAACTAGTTAAAAAATAATAATTAAACTAAAAATAATAATTAAACTAATTAAAAAATAAAGCAAATTATAAACAAAGTAATTAAATTAAAATTAAAAATTAAAATCAAATTAATTCAAATCAAACAAATAATCAAATTACGTAACTAGTTAATAAAAATTAGTTAAAAACAAAATAAATAAAAAAATTCAAACTAATTAAAAACTAATTAAAATTTAAAAAACAAAACAAATAAATAATTAAGCTAATTAAAAATTAAACTACTTAAAAATAAAATTAAACTCATTAAAAATTAATAAAAATTACAAAATTAAAAACAAAATAAATAAAATAAAAAATTCAAAATAATTAAAAACTCATTTAAAACAAATTACGAAACTAGGTCACTGATGGTGATCACGTAACTAGGTCACCGGTGGTGATCACGTCACAAGGTCACCCCCTCACCTGACCTACTGACCTACTGACCTACTCCGCATCCGCATCCCCCTACGCCTGCGCCTGCGCCTGGAGTATTTTACTATATCTCATTATACATCCGCATCCACATCCGCATCCGGCGTATTTTACTATATCTCATTGTACCTGTGCCCTGCGCCTCCGCCTGCGTCTTGAATATTTTACTATATGTCATTGTAAATCCACATCCCGAGTATTTTTACTATATCTCATTGCTCCAGGCTGCACCTGCGACTGCGCCTTCGCTCCAAAAGGGACCTAATATACTACTCAAGTCTAATTCTGAAAAACAAAAACAATGAAATGTATAGAATATTGAATGAACTAAGTGTCATTCTATTTAAATTTTTAGTTCCTAAATCTAAAGTATGTTTATTGTTATTTTTGGTAGTCACCTGTCTATATAGGTGTGGCGATGTGATGTGTAAGGAAAGTGTGTAAGCGGAACGGATCGCTCCGTGCGTGTGTGTGTACGTTGTGGTGCGCAAGGCTGGGTGTGTTGACGTGTATGTAGTTGTACGGAGTGAACCAGGGTAAAACGGGAAGCGACTGGTCAAGTTACAGCGGGTGTGTTGTGAGTGGGGGTGGGGGAAGATTTATAGAATTGAGTGGGGACGGGAAGGATGTGGTGGCTGAGAAACAAATAGGATTACCCACTGTATACATCTCTGTTTCTCTAACGACTGTTTTGGTGTGTAACTAAGTGTGTCGTTTATCTAATAACGTGTATTGGTCTGTACTTGATTTTGTCCTACGAAGTCCAAACACCCTTACAATAAGATGTTTGTTATGTATATGTGTAAAACTCAAACGGCTGTTTCCTTCTCCCAACTCAAGTAGATGTTTTGGTGCAACCTGTATCTGTCAATAGTCTCTTCTAACTCGTTAAATTCATATTTTAACGTTGGGTTTTCGTTTAGGGTTTTGGCCTTAGTATGACCTATCGGTTAGTGAATGTTAACGATTATATTAGCAAATGTTTTTTTTCCTTCAAGTAACATAACACCCTGAATTTTGTGATTCTACTCTCGTGGCTACAACAGACACTGGTATGCCGGCCAATTATAAGGATACACTATTTTAATCAACAGCCCCAGCGTGTTATTCTTTGTCTAATGTTAGTTCATTGAATATGTATAGAATGTTGGCAGTGGCATTGCCAGGTGATCGTCACAGTTCGGTTATTTTACCCTAGTTGGATGTGTCACGTGCCACGCTATGTCTATTATAAACAACTCGCCATCGGTACCCGCTACACGGGCAATTCTGGTGACTTAGCTCTGTTCTCTTTACAAACAGGCTACTTGGTTTTTCTTTTAGATATTTACCTATGGGGAGCGGCATTTAAAACTGTCCGGAGGAGGGTGTGGGGAAAGTGTGTGCATGGGTGCGAAAGGGGGGGGATACCGGTTTTTCTATATTTTTTTTATGAATTACTTTTTTCGATTTTGTTCGGAGGTGAAAGGGGAAGAAACGGTAGAGATAGCCGAAGAAAAAAAAAAAAAAAAAAAAAAAAAAAAAAATATATATATATATATATATATATATATATATATATATATATATATATATATATATATATATATATATATATATATATATATATATATATATATATATATACGGAAAGTGAGTAATGAAATGAATTGTAATTCAGCTTTTAAAAAAGTCATCATCGGAAACTTAGGAAAAGCTACATTTTATTAATCAAGAGCGTTGGAATTAATCATAAAGATTATGAAAAAAGGTGTTTTGTTTTATGTACTGTCAATGTTTATACATATTTAAAATAATTTAGACTACCAATACCTATTTAAAAAATTAAAACCAAATTATATACAGTATTTGTCAAAACAACACCAAACTTTATCATTCATATATATAAAAAATGGGTCCCTAACCAACGCTATAAAAAAGCAAAAGTCGACAACAGCGTGTGTTTGATTGAAGAAGAAAGAGGGCTCGGCTTTCATAATGGTATAAAAACAAAGGGAAAAAGAATATAAAAGAGCGTGAGATTGTGTCTATAGAATAAAGATAATCCAACCGCAGCTATAGTATTTTTTTTTTACAAAACAACCTTCAAGTCAAAAATGCAAGAAAATTAATTCTTTTAGGTATAAAAAAATTGATTATAGTCGGCTGTGGGCCCCTAAATGACGTGCCGCCCCTTCCCCCCCCCCCCTCCCCTCGCATTTCGGGCACTGTAGTTCCGCCCCTGCACGTGGACAAACCACCTGAGATCAAACTGTCTATGGAGAAAACACGAGCGGCGTAACGCGCTCTGACCAAAACACGTGTGGTTATATTTCAGCGTATCACTTGTTGGTGGGAGTGGGGTGACTACCTGACATACCTCGCCGACTTGATGTGACGGGTTTAATATAGTTTTATTATCTCAGCGATTCACTACTACAGTTTCACTTAGAATTTTAAATTAATTATAGTATGTGGGCGTTTCGACAAGAAAACCCGCGATTAATTTCATAAAAAATTTAACAATCAATAACTCTAAGAGCTTGGTAACTTACGTGTGATAGGTTTGGAAGGGGTCAATTAAACTTAAGCACTGCAGTTCCCTGTCGAGTTTTTTTATGTACATTAAGTTTAATATGCAGTAAATTGTGTTGTAGTTGTAAAATACTTTAATATCTGATTCACTTACCCAGTTTGTGCATGTCAACTAACTAGTATAATTTTAATCAAATTCCTGACGTGTTAAATATGTTCTATTTTTAGCTGAAACGTCTTGTACGATAGGTTGGAATTCCGACGTCACACGATCTTCACACTTCAGTAGTACCAGTGTTGTTTTTAACGTTATGCACCACGGCATATCAGATAATCAGATAATGTGTCGCGTACGTCGCTTCAAATAGTTAGTTTATTCTTATAGAAATGCCATCCATTGCTGTGTTATAGAAGTATCATTGAACTTAAAATATGGCACATATTAGTCTTGCTATAGATGTAGTCAGGATTTATTTTACAACTTTTTGGCACGTGTTGTCTTTTATATTTTGGTGCTGGCTGTTTGTTTTCTTAGTTCAATATAGATGCAATTTACGACGACCATATATAGTGACGTATAACATAAAATTATACTTTTTATCGCAATAACTGAAAGATTTGGTGTGGTGGTAAATTTTAGACACGCTAAAATATTTTTAGTAAAACCTAGACGACAATCTTAGTAAAACTTGGTAACATTTTATTAACTAAATAACAAAAAATGATACATTTGACATCACGTTTCACGATGGAACAAGATAACATACATGTGAAAACATCAAATACATGTGTGTGACAAGATCTTGTATATGTGTGACAATATCACGTACATGTGTGACAAAATCACGTGCGTATGGGTGAAGAGATCACGTACATGTGTGTGTGACAAGATCACGTACAAGTGCGTGGCAAGGTCACGTAAATGTGTGTGACAAGATCACGTACATGTGTGTGACAAGATCACGTACATGTGTGTGACAATATCACGTACATGTGTGTGACAAGATCACGTACATGTGTGTGACAAGATCACATACATGTGTGTGACCAGATCACATACATGTGTGTGATGTGTGACAAGATCAAGTACATGTGTGTGACAAGATCACGTACATGTGTGTGACAAGATCACGTAGATGTGTGTGACAAGATCACGTACATGTGTGTGACCAGATCACGTACATGTATGTGACAAGATCACGTACATGTGTGTGACAAGATAACGTACATGTATGTGACAAGATCACGTATATGTGTGTGACTAAATCAGGTACATGTGTGTGACTAAATTACGTAGATGTGTGTGACAAGATCACGTACATGTGTTTGACTAAATCACGTACATGTATGTGACAAGATCACGTACATGTGTGTGATAAGATCACGTACATGTGTGTGGCAAAATCACGTATATGTGTGTGACAATATCACGTACATGTGTGTGACAAGATCACGTACATGTATGTGACAAGATCACGTATATGTGTGTGACTAAATCAGGTACATGTGTTTGACTAAATCACGTACATGTATGTGACAAGATCACGTACATGTGTGTGATAAGATCACGTACATGTGTGTGACTAAATCACGTACATGTGTGTGACAAGATCACGTACATGTGTGTGACAAGATCACGTATATGTGTGTGACAAGATCACGTACATGTGTGTGACAAGATCACGTACATGTATGTGACAAGATCACGTATATGTGTGTGACTAAATCAGGTACATGTGTTTGACTAAATCACGTACATGTATGTGACAAGATCACGTACATGTGTGTGATAAGATCACGTACATGTGTGTGACTAAATCACGTACATGTGTGTGACAAGATCACGTACAAGTGTGTGACTAAATCACGTACATCTGTGTGACAAGATCACGTATATGTGTGTGACAAGATCAAGTACATATGACATTTAATCAAAATACGAACAAATTATGGTGTAACCTAGAATGTTATTATTCCTGGTTCACTAAGGACATTACATGCAAATTCAAACAGTTTGATAACATATTCACTCATTTAAAAAACACTAACCCCCTGTAAGTCATTTACCTGGTGTGTTTACACGAGACTCCATTCTGTGACGAAGTTTTACGCCCGCAGCTGACTCAGGCATTAATACGATTCCACCACATTGATTTATTGATTTCTTTTTCGTTTGTTGGTGACATTTAAAGCGTAACGTGCTTTGAAATAAACGAATAAAAAAAATTCCCGAAAAAAGCTTACGGATAAACGCTACACTGTTTGTTGCAGATCTGTTGTTACAGCTACACACCTTGTATAGGGACACGAACTTCCAGTATCAAATTAGATACAATTTCAATCATGACATATTAAGCTTTCTCAATCATCTGACAACAAGAAAATAGTTGATGTTTGAAGGTAAGCTTATTATGGCATTCTTTAACTCAACTTTGGATGAAGTTTAGTTAAAAGTTATTTGATAACTCAAAACTAAATTAACGTTAGATTAAAGCTTATCCTGCTAGTTTTATTGTTTTTGTAGCTTAACTTTCGTAACTAAAATATTGGAGTTAATTTCCTCCAACACAATTTAGTGTTACTTGTGAACATGTTATGAACTATGGTCCGTTGACTCCCACTTGGGCTTGGTTTTCTGCTTGTTTTGCTTCAATGTCCTTCGTTTTTGCTGGTGACTTGTAAATGCTATAGAATTCTGGTACTTAGGTTAGGTTTGCCTGTCACCCCTCCTGGGTCATAGGCCGCTGAAAAGAGCTTTCGAGGCGTCTCATCCCTGGTCTAGTCTATCCCATTGTCCCCAGGTGTATTCAATCTTCTTTGTGTCTTCTTCCAAGTCACGTCTCCAGCAGGAACAGGAATGGTGAAAGTAGGCAACCCTGTCTTACAATTTTTCATACTAAGAAGGCCTCCGAAGTCTGTTGGCCATGCACTACTCTACATTTCGGAACTTCATATGAAAACAATAAAGTTGACTATTTTCTGTGGCACCCGTAGTGTCTCAACAATTTCCACGTTGACTGTCTAACCAGGATAACAAAGGTCTTCTCATAATCTAAGAAATTAATACAAAAAGATTAGTTCAACTCTTGGGTCTGTTCAATGATGATGCGCAGGGTAGCACTGTGGTCTACGCATGACCTTCCTTCATAAAGCCCGCCTGTTGATCTCAAAGCTGGGGATCTATCGCTTCCTTCATTCTGTTTAATAATATTATGTTGAAGAATTTGCCTGGGATGGACAAAAGTGTTATCCCTCTATAGTTAGAGCATGCACTAAGATCCCCTTTCTTTGGAAGTTTTATGAGTAGTCCCTCCTTCCATTCATCTGGTATTTGTTCCCAGATTTTCAAGAAGAGTGTGTGTAATAGTGTGGTGCTAGTTTCTATCAGTGCTTCTGCCGGTATACCATCTATTCATGGACCCTCGAATTTTTCAGCTGCTTTATAGCTTTATGTATATCTTCTTTTGAAGGTGTGTTACAGTGTTTAGGGAAATCACTTTCAGCTGGTAGTATATCTTGCGTGCACTTAGTAGTTCTTCAAAATGTTCTGCTCATCTCTTCCTCATCAGGTATTATCTTTCCGTCTTTCGTCTTCACTGGACTCTCTATGGGTCGGCGTGGTCGAGTCGGTAAAGCTCAAGGTTTCTAAACCGAAAAGTCTCGAGTTCGAACCCTCGGGCTGATGAAGCTCGATAGCTGGGGATAGCCACTCATCTAGGAGAGACAACTCCCAAATGAAACAACTGCTGTCTTGTAGTTTGTTCTTGGTTGGACAAAGACTATGGAAGGAAATCCAAAAAGAAAAGCAGGCTGAAATAGGAATCAATGGCCTCAACGGCACATAACCATTTGACACGTATCCTTAATTGTGTTGGAGGGGGATCCCTTTTAACACTAAAATTAAGAACGAAGAAGAAGACTGGCCTCTCTGGCTTACTATACTTACCATATAAGTTCTTAATTGTATTGTACACGTTCCTAATATTACCATGGTTCAGTGCTTCTTCCGTTTCGCTTGCTAGCAGTTCTAAATAACTCCGTTTGTCTTTCCTTATGCATTTTTTGACATTCTTGTTTGTTTCGGTGTATTCTTCAAGTGCTTTTAATTTAGCAGCCCGTGTACGACTGTTATTTAATGTTGCCTTCTTCCTTTTTCTTTTTTCTATTTTTACTTTCTCGTTTATTTTGAAAAAAATCGAGATTTTTACAAATCTCGAGGTTTTACACCTCACTGGTACGAAAAACATAATTTTGCAATCTTGTCCGTATGTCTGTGTGTCTGTCTGTGTGTCTGTCTGTGTGTCTGTCTGTGTGTAAACACGATAACTTGAGTACCGTTACAGCTAGGTTGATGAAATTTCATATATAGGTATTTTATCAAAATCGTAGATCCGTATCAACTTTTGAGCCGTTTCCGATAACCGGAAGTGGTACTTTTTCTACTTTGAATTTTTCAAAAGCCTATAACTTGAGTAATATATCAGATAGATCAATGAAATTTCACATGTAAGTAAAAGATCTAATTCTCTACCTTCTGTAAAATTGTGAGTAATTTCCGTTGACCGGAAGTACTAGTTTACGCTTTTTCCGATTTCTCAAAAAACGCATGTGAATTTTTAAAGTACTAATAATATTGCGCACACTATTATGCACATTTAGTTTTGGCGTTCGCTTGGTGCGTATTTTTTTTCTATGAGATTTTATTCTATTTTTAAAATTTTAAGTAATTAAAAATTATGTCTATATTCCAAGTTATATAAGAACGAGAAAAATTGCCTGTTGAGAAAAGATACAACGGGCGCTAGGTTGATAGTGCTGTCTATTTTTTCTAAACTAAAACCAAAACTAAAATCACCACCTTAATTCAATTTAACCGGAAACGAAAAATGACATAGAAAACGGATTTTTATCCAGAATCGGTACTTTAATTTATACAAAATATTGTCATAGGCATATCCCTAAACCATGCACCTAATCTCATTCATGACAAAAGTCGCATTTAGAGTTTCTTTCAGGCAACTCTACTTGAAAGGAGGGGGCTCCGCCCCCCCCCCACACTCCAAAAAATGTCTATCGTCCCATTCAACGAGATATAATTATATACTATTTCCAGTGTCCGCCCCCTCCCAGAAAATTCTACCCCCCCCCTAAAATTTCAAGTACCCCCACCCTTATCTGGCGAGGAAAAAGTCTGAAAGAAACACTGGTCGCATTTGTAGATCATACAAACTGAAGGAAGAACATGGGCGGGGCTTCGCCCCTACCGGAAGAGATGCATGACAAAACTGTGCACGCTAAACACTATTTAGATTAGAAGAAGTTCCACCCTCCGGGGAGGAAAAAGTCTGAAAGAAACACTGGTGTCGCGCTTAGCCACTACCCGAAGAATTGCATGAAAGAAACTGTGCACACAAAACACTTTTTAGATTAGACACATTAATTAGGCTGTAATTTTATTATAGAGTATCAAAGACGACATTTCTTTAAGTTGGGGGGTGGCTTAGACGTTATTACGCGGGGGAATGGCTTCACCCCTATCCGAAGAATCGTATGAAAGAAACTCTGCAAGCAAACCACTTCTTAGATTAGACAAAACTGGATGTTAAATCTATTGTTTACTCGAGAATCAATGACGTCATATTACTAGTGCACTCTCCGGCTTGATATTATTTTCTACTCTATGCTGAATTTGACGTTATGTTTCGTTTTCGTTTAACCATGCATGTTTTTAGTCTGCTTGTGTTTTCTCTAGAGCGTTCTTGTCAGATAGATACATAGACAGACAGCGAAACTATTAGTATTAATATTCGAGAAAGTTTAGGGGAGATCATTCCCGATTAATTTTAATTGAAGAGAGAAAAAGGAATAATTCTGGTACTATCTTGTCTAAAATGTATTTAAACACCAGGCACCATTTCCTGGCCAGATAATTTGTCACAAAGCCATGTTGAAATGTGTGTTTAATAGCTTGATTAAATATTACGGTATAATACAAAGATGCGTATAGCCAAAATAGGCGCCGTATCACTAAGATATAAAAAACGTTCCTGATACTCAGAGAGAGATCATGTGAGATACAGCAATATTTATTTCAGATGATGTCAGATTGGTTACCGAAGTATTAATCTTGGCATATCAATTTCTTTATTTAATATACGAGCCTCAAATGTTAACACGAATACATTTATTAATATAATTATTTAACACTTACAACAACACCGTACGACTATGTCATGTCACTTACATTTTTTAAACACGAACACAAGACTAGTTTTACAGTTTAGAGTGATAGTTAAGGCTAGCCAGGATCACATTGATACGACTCTAAAATAATGCATACATTTTTTTTAATAACAAGCGTGTATGTAGTAATACACTAACATATTTTTTTTTTCAAATATAAGTAATATAAAATCTTATTGAAACGTAATTTTATGCAATTTTGGTTCATTGCTAATATTTTTTTAATGCAATTGAGTTGAATGGCTAAAAACTATTTCGCATAAATAAGCATGTAAATGAGCGTATAATATAGTCCTTTATATAAATAAGAAATGTAATCTATCTATTTATATAAAAGCGATGTATGTCTGTCTGTCTGTCTCTGTGTCTGTCTTTTATGCATTACTACACCTCTCATCACATGGCCGTGAAACTTTGGGAAGTTGTTGAGAATATTCCTGGGGAGGTTTCTGCGAAAGAAATTTGTCGCGATTTGTTTTTTTTTTTGTTTCTATATACGGTATATAAAAAGAAAAGTCGATTTTGGTTTGACACCGTTCATGCAATAGGCATGAAACTTTGGGGAGTTTATTAGAAAACTCTCGGGAAGGGTTCTGCAAAAATATATTTAATTTCGCAAGAGCAGCGCCACGGGAGGGTGCAAGTTTTCTCTATATACGGTATATAAAAATAATAAAAGTGAATGGCAGTGACACCGTTAACACGATCGCCATCAAACTTTGGGAAGATGTTGAGAATACTCCTGGGGAGGTTTCTACGCAAAAAACATTTTCAAATTTCCAGGGGTGGCGCCATGGGAGGGTTCGATTTTTCTCTATATACGGTATATAAAAAATAAAAGTCAGAAGCGGTTCGACACCTTTCATCCATGTGCCATGAAACTTTGGGGAGTTGATGAGAATACTCCCGAGAAGGTTTCTGTATACAAAAAAATGAAAATATAATATGAGTGGCGCCTGCAAGGGTGTGATTTTCGTCAATACACAATTTGGCGCCCAGAGTTCTAGAGCGGCTATCTTAGCACGTGGCATCCGCTAATCTTGCGCCCTGCGTAGCGGGTAAGGAGTAATACTATACTCAGCGTTAAAACTTCAAGAGGCGCAACCATCGGCGCCCCGTAGATTGCACAACCCGAAGCGCCCCGGACTCCCCTGTGAACACTATGGCCCCTACGTGAGTCATAAAGTCATATCTTTCTCACTTTTTTGCAGATAAACCTTGTCAGATATGGGAAATACAGGAGGGAAGAAAAAAAACCTACAGTTGGCAGGTAAAGGAACATTTTTCTATAATTAAATTATTGTGTTGTAATTTTGTTAATGCCTTACTGTACCAAAACGTTTTGGATTTTATGCTAATCAATCAGACATATTTGAAATTTCTGTTACTTTACAAGTTTATAAAGGTATACATTAAAAAATGTTTCTATAAAATCTGTTCTTATATGTTATTTTAAATTTATTCAAGGAGTAACAAATTGCCTGGCCAAAACAAAACATTTGGAAGAAACAAAAACTAAAGGAGTTTTTAAACCAGGTAAGATCGTTCGAAACATACATACATTGTAGCAAATTCAATTTTTTTTTAAGTGCTAACATTATCTTCAATAACTCCATTACAGCTGGTAAACTGGTCCAGTCTCTAGGACATCTCTTCTAGGCATCTATTACCAGCTCATGTATTATTATTAACACGTGGTCTAATGATTTTATGACAAAACAAATGTAGTTCTGAAATATTGTTTTTCTGCTTCCAAAGTAATAAGTTTAAACTTAAAATATATTGTTTTGGATTATATTTAAATTAAATTAACTCATTATTCTTCTGCAAAATATTTTATTTATCTCTCACCTTGTAACCCATAAATTCCCTCACCTTGTATCTTTCCAGGACATCATGAAGCCGAGATCTGCTATGGAGGTGAAGCTGACTTACACAAGCACTTTAACAGCTGTAAGAAGAATCCAGGTCATGTCAACTTTATACCCTTTAATGATTTTAACTTGGGTTATCTCCCCTCACGTTACCGTGCTGTTATCATGTTGGAGCTAATCAAAGCTTTGTCTGCCGTAACGGTCCTGGTTAAGGTCAAGTACACCAGTATAAAGAGACCAAAGTCTGCTCCATGCTTCAGTGGTCAGTATCCATTTTATAACACCAGAGGAAGTGACGTATTGAGGACAGGGACAGGAAGGGTGTGTCGTGTGGTCAAGTACACAGAGAGACATAACAAGGGCACTTGTCCATGTGGCAAGTGTCAACACTCGGACAAACCCAGCAAAGTGTGGGGGGAAGTTCGTGTGGTGACAGCCACACATGTGGTGTTTGATGACAGTGAGGCGAGACAGACCAGGTGTGTTTTAGGTTTTGATGACAATAAAAGTCCAGGGGTCAGTCTCGACGGCTGGAGGGTGGGGATGGCAGACATTGAGGGAGACTGGTGTTGTTTTACATGTGTATCATGTGACTTAGAGTTGGTTGACGCACTGGACAAGTTGTGTCAGCACTTTGATGGTCTACGTGAGAAAGTAAGGGTCAAATATAGGAGATTTGTTGGTGTTGGCAAGTTGACCGTTATAGTGTCACATCCTCATGGCTGTCCTAAACAGGTCTCTGTAGGAGGATGGACACACAAACATGTCAGGGGACGACGTTGGTACAAGTACACTTACACAACATGTACATGTCCAGGATCCAGTGGAGCACATGTCTACATGCTGGGATATGTCTGGACGTTTCATCACCCACACAGTGGATCTAACTCTGAAGGAAATTACAGTGGAGAGGCGTTGTTCTATTGATCCACCTGTAACTGATAGTTCTCTCCCCTTGTCTAATGTAAACAAACGAAATTGCGTTTAAACTTGTGTGTGTCATGACTTGAATTTCTTAATCAGGATCTTTGTATTCTGGTGAAGACAAGAAATAAATTGTTTGGTTTCTTTCTCGTCATAACCACAGTTGTAACGAATGTTGCTACCATTACTGGGGAAAAAATATAATTAATTGTACTTTAAATCAATATGTTAAATTAAAAACATTTTGCTAGAGATGCATTATAAGCGAGTAATGGTAGCAGTCATTTGTTTAATCTGTATTTTTTATGTTTAGTTATAGCTATGGTCGTCAATGATTTGTATTTATTTCAATAAATAAAGGTGAAAAATTAAAAGCTTACATTCATTCATTTTGTTATAGTTAGCAACCTAAATCTTTTGTATTGATGATAAACAAAACACGATGGTAGTGAAGAGAATTGTCGATAGTCAAGTTTGTAGCTTAAACTTAATGTCGGCAGTCAAGTTTGTAGCTTAGACGTGGCAGTCAAGTTTATAGCTGAGACATAATATCGGCCGTCAAGTTTGTAGCTTAGATTTAGCAGTCAAGTTTGAAGCTGATTCTTAATGTCGGCAGTCAAGTTTGTAGCTGAGACTTAATGTAGGCAGTCAAGTATTTAGCTTGTACGTAATGTCGCAGTCAAATTTGTAGCTGTCGTCAGTCAAGTTTTAGCTTAGACTTTGCAGTCAAGTTTGTAGCTCAGACTTAATGTAGGCATTCAAGTTTGTAGTTTATACTTAATGTCGCAGTCAAGTTTGTATCTGAGATTTACTGTCGGCAGTCACGTTTGTAGCCTATACTTGGCAGTCAAGTTTGTAGCTCGGACTTAATGTCGGCAGTCAAGTTTGTAGCTGATTCTTAATATCGGCATTCAATTTCGTAGCTTAGACTGGGCAGTTAAGTTTTTAGCTCAGACTTAATGGCGGCTGTCAAGTTTGTAGCTGATTGTTAAGGTCGGCAGTCAAGTTTGTAGCTTAGACGTGGCAGTCAAGTTTGAAGCTGAGACTTAATATCCGCATTCAAGTTTGTAGCTTAGACTTAATGTCGGCTGTCAAGTTTGTAGCTTAGACTTAATGTCGGTAGTCAAGTTTGTAGCGTAGACTTGGCAGTCACGTTTGTAGCTGATTCTTAATGTCGGCAGTCAAGTTTGTAGCTTAGACTTGGCAGTCAAGTTTGTAGCTTAGACTTGGTAGTCAAGTTTGTAGCTTAGACTTGGCAGTCAAGTTTGTAGCTCAGATCAACGGATCTCGTACACTCAGGTAGTCACAAGGCAAATGTTAAAAACTAGCAAAAAAACATTGACAAGATGTTACATTTAATGTGTTGCCATTTCATTGTTCGTAGCCGCGGTCCAAAAAAATTGCTCAATTGTAATCATTGTTTAGTAGGATGGAAATTGGGTAAGGGGAGGAACACACAAGAGGGATACATATCTTTGATGGGGGGGGGGGTAAGGAGTTCCCCAGTTAGTTTAATTGAGGTTTATAGCGATACACGTACATTTACGAAGGCTGGATGTCGTATCTCAAAGTCAAAGTTCAAGTTTATTTATAGGTTGATTCTCTCAATGGCTCGCCCTCACTGCGGAAGAGACTCTAGTGCTGTTAACACGGGTGGGCCCTGTTCGACGCTCTCAGTCTAAGGACTGTCAATGTCACACATTCAGATTCCAATACCAAATCACTAATATCGTTAAAATTTATGTGTAATTTAAGACTAATAAAACACAATTTTTATACAATTTTATAACATTATTAAGATAAAATTAATTCCGATATTTTAACAGCACATTTTACATAGAAGTTAAACTTCGATGAGCGAGGACTTGTGTTTTATGGTTTATTTCTTCAACATTCTTGTGTCTCTCCAAACATTATGGTTCCTTCTATTTCTTGTTTTGATTGTATGTTTTATCCAGGGATTTCATGCATATGGTTTTGTTACTAGGGCTGGCGTCGAGGATAGGAATTATTTTCTGTATAAACTTGTCTTGTATTTATGTTTTACTTTTAAATTTGAATCCGTGGTGCGTGTGTGTATATATATATATGTATATATATCAATAACAAACTGAAAATGTGAAGAGTTATGAAACATTTACGAATTTTAAAAAAATACATAAAACCCTTTTTATTAGCAATCACCTATATAACAATCCACTAAAAGAGAAAAAAGTATTGAATGCTTTTACTAGAATTTAAAAAGCGAACCACACTTTTATGTTATTGTTATTTAAATATTAGTTCATTATTATATTTAAAGAAAATAATCGTTTCTCTCCTTTTTAATGCATCATTACATAAAATTGTGTTATTAATGCGGTTTTTTTGGTGTTTTTTTTTTAGAAATGTGTATTTTTAAAAGAAAGGGTTACAATGTTTTATTTATACATCAAGAAAATTTACTTTCATTATATAAGGTTTATGTTTTTTGTCTCAACATGCTACCTAGCAAACGACAACTGGCATTCAAGTTTTGTACAACACTTACCACAATTTACAAAGCCACTCCATTCTTTCTAAAAAAAATCAATTAAAAAACACAATAATTGTTATTTATTTCTCTAGTGGCTAGTAAGTTAGTTGTCACCAACCACAATGTACCTAGAGATTTATATAGAGACTAGGCATGCTGCCCAGCTTCGCTTAGGCTTTCGAAAACATTGAGAATTTGAATGCTTAATTAATTCGCCCATATAAGGCGCCGGTCAGTCGAGGTCAGTTTTGACCCCTCATCGTAGACTTTTCGGTCAACCGGCCCCCGTGTTCTGTCGCCCCAAGGCAAGATCCTGCCAAATTTCAAGCGCCTGCGGCGCAGGGAAGTGCCCTATCGGGCACCCGACAACTTAGCTTTATAGATCATCTAGATCTAGATCTAGAATCTCTAGATCTAGATCTAGAATCTCTAGATCTAGATCTAGAATCTCTAGATCTATATGACTCTATGATCTAGAATCTCTAGATCTAGATGGTATACAGAATCTCTAGATCTAGATCAATATCTAGATCTAGAATCTCTAGATCTAGAATCCAAATAGATAAAATAATTTTTTTAAGTTTCGGCCGAGAATATCGTATTGTGTAGTCTACATTTCATAGCGTACATAGCTCTAAATCATATTTGAATGAAATAGTTCATTTTTAAAATTCTAAACTCGGAAGAAGATGTCATCAATTTTGTGCTCTTTTTTTATTTAATGTAAACAATAAGCTACGTCATTGTTAAATGCGTTCTTGTCCCAAGTTTATACACTTTTTCGGTTGCATAAATAATACTGTTTCTATATTTGAATACGCCTTTATTTTTTATTTTTCTTCTTTAAATAAAATTGTGGTTATACATTTAAAACATCTAACATATTATTTTCAACAAAAGTCCCTAAAAAGTTCTTCATATATCGCTGCAGATTCTGACGTGATGTCCGGCGAAAATATTTTGCGGACAGACAGAGAGAGAGAGAGAAGAGAACACATGGGCCATTATATATTAGGATTTATACAAAATATACTGTAAATGCTGACGTGATGATGACGTACACGAACGAAAACGTATATTTAGATTTATTGATTGCCATGTTCAATATTAACTTAAATGTTATGATCCGCGCCCCGCTGTTTCTTTTGAAGTTTCTCGGCTTTTTATTGTTACGTTTATTAGATCTTACAAATTGTTATTTTAATAGATTACAACTTCAGCTTAAAGCTATTCTTGCAAGCCATTGGGAATTGAACATAAACTTTTATAAGTTTCATTATCACCGAACGTTTGTAGTTACGATGTGAATAAAACAGTTTAAACAACGGATTCAAAAAATGAAACATTACTTTCCCTGGTATATGTTTAATAAATCGACAACAGATGCAATACAATTCAAAATAAAAATGAAAAACTTGCAACATAAAAGAG
This sequence comes from Physella acuta, assembly GCF_028476545.2. Classification (NCBI taxonomy): domain Eukaryota; kingdom Metazoa; phylum Mollusca; class Gastropoda; family Physidae; genus Physella; species Physella acuta. The sequence continues at coordinate 1,588,681 of NW_026731669.1, read as the reverse complement.
AACATTGAAATTAATCGTATGGAAAGTCCAAACATTCATTTTTATTTACTATACAAAATAGTAAATATATGGATTAAAAGATTTAAACTCAATTGTTTCGAAACTAAAGAGAAGCTATTCTGTAAATAGTAGGAAATATCGAAGACATTTAACATAAATGTGTCGAAAAGTTAATATTACTCTTTCTCGTTGAAAGTTAGAAAACCTGACTAGCTTTTGAGAGAATATGTTAGGATAAAAGATTAAAACCTTATTTTAACATATGTGTTTAAAAGACAACTTATAGTACGTTTATAGTACCTATATGTATTTTTATGGACATTTTTGGGGATAAATATCATGTTTTATTTGTTGAAGGCATCGTTTTAAAAGCTGAATTACGGAAGTTAATACTGTTTGGTATTGGTGCTTACTGTCAGATTTATAATCACGAAGGGTTATGTTGGCAACTAAAACCTATCTCGATAGCCAGTCTTTGACTTGTTGGATGAAAGATCTTCGACTACCTGGCTGACTGGCGTATGTCATGTATCGATGGAAGATAAATTGCTTAATGAAAGGAATAGCTTGACGCAGGCGATTGTTTTGGTTCGATGAGCGACACCACTTACATGGCTATAGCATTGCCCGGCAAATTACGTTATATATTTTTTAAAAAATCTGTTTATTTTCTACTAGTTTTAAAATATCTTATATGATAATAACATTAATTTTTTTTTCTGCTTCATGCAACGGCTGTTTGTTGTTTCCTACTTCCACAAACCCGGAAATGAAATTTTCGTTGAGTGCTTACTATAAAAATAACAGATCCTTAGATGACATTTTTTCTGAATTTGACCCGGTGTACGCAATTTCAGAAAATATTTTTAACTATGTTAATTTAATTCTACTTGGTTTTTTGAGTGTCATTGGGATTATGGGAAATTGTTTGACAATAACGGAAATGACCATTCGGGGAATCATAGAACCGACAGACGTTATCATAGCAACCTTGTCTGGTACACATCTGTTGTTCTCAGTGACTGGGGTTTTAAATGTGTTTTTAGTGATGTGCTCCCGGGACTGTTACACTGTGATGTACAGCACACGACTTGAGTATTTGAACTTTGTCATTTTTCTAAATCGTTGTGCGATTCTTGCAAGTTTTCATCAGGTGGCTTTGATAGAAGTTCAGAGATTTGTTTTTGTTTGCTTGCCGTCACGTTTTTCAAGATTGTTCTCTGCTACACAACTTAAGATTATGGTCGCTTTAATTTTCATCTATGTGATAGCTGCATGTTTATTTGAAAACAAATTCACGGAATATTATTTGAATAAATATATATTTCACTATGATCAGCCGGAAGTTCTCAAAGAGTTGAAGCGGGTCACAAGTTATTTTAATTTTGATCGATTTGTTCTTGTATCAGCCATACCTTTTATTATTATTGTTGTGTGTACTTTACTGACTTTACTCAAGCTTTTCATGACCAGCAGAAGAACAAAGACAACTTCAGAAATTTCTCCAGTTTCTAAGAAAATCAGGGATCTGAAAATGACGAGGCTGTTAGTCACCGTATGCGTGGTGTTTGTTGTTGTTTTAATTCCCTCACAACTTCTCAATGCATTTTATCTCGCGCCTAGCACCTTAAACCAGATCGACGTCATCCTATGTATAGTGACGTCAATACTCTACCAGCTTAGCGCGGCTGTTGATTTTGTTGTTTACGTTACAATGAAATCTAATCTTCTGGAGCATTTAAAAATATGCCATTAACAATCAAATATATTGTAATGTATTCACTCCTGTGAAATGAAAGTGTTTCAGCAAATTTTTTCACTACACAAAATTTTCAAAAATCCTTATTTTATATGGAAATAAATGTTTTTCCACTATGAAGTTGTTCTTTTTTTCGATTTAAAAATTTTAATTATGTTTTTTTTTTGTGTGTGAAAAAAAAACGTATTCAATTATTTCATAGGAAATTGATAATTTAAAATATCATTAAACATTAAATTTCCGTTTATTTATTCAACAAATGTAATTTTTCTTTCAAATATAAACAAGAAAAAATTAAAAGTGTTACATCTTCAAAATTTTGTTTTAATTACAGTATTCAACGTGTAGACTGTCTGCAGAGAAATAAACAAAACCGATCTCTTTCCAGGCTTAAATATCCATTGTATATTTGTTTTATTCTAGCCTGATGGCCAATGTTAACAAAGTCACGGTTTACTTTACAAATTGCAATATATATATATATATATATATATATATATATATATATATATATATATATATATATATATATATATATAACAAACTGAAAATGTGAAGAGTTATGAAACATTTACGAATTTAAAAAAAATAAATAAAACCCTTTTTATTAGCAATCACCTATATAACAATCCACTAAAAGAGAAAAAAGTATTGAATGCTTTTACTAGAATTTAAAAAGCGAACCATACTTTTATGTTATTGTTATTTAAATATTAGTTCAATATTATATTTAAAAAAATAATCGTTTCTCTCCTTTTTAATGCATCATTACATAAAATTGTGTTATTAATGCGGTTCTTTTGGTGTTTTTTTTTAGAAATGTGTATTTTTAAATTTTTATACGATATAATTACAAAGTTAACAACTATTGTATATAATAGTTAGGAATAATAGTAGTGAGCAGCTTATTTATTTCAAAATATTGTAATTAATTCATTACACAGACAGGAGCAAGACAGACTTGATAAAGACTGACATCGGAGGAAGCAAGTTAAATAAAAGCTTATGAAGAAATAAAATCGATGTACTAATAGGCTAATAATATCATCGATTCAGGCAGCCCACAGGAAATTTTTTATTCGTCTCGGCGGTATATTCCACCCATGCTTGTAGGAATTTAACGAACTAAATTCATTCCAATCATTCGGGATATTATTTACGATCTGACACACGCCGTAAGCATACACCGCTATTTAATTGTTTTATTTTCTACTTTTTAGTAATTCTTAATTTGTGAATTACACACTACTCTCCATTACCCCCCCCCCCCCCCCCCCGTGAAATCAGCCTTCCGTGACGACAGTTTACAGACTAAATGAAGAGATCAAGCAGAACGTTTTACCTCTACTTAGTTGCAAATCTTTTAAGTTATAAGCTAAATTATCTGTCCCTAATAGCCGTCTCGAATTCTACCCGGCTCTACGATTGTAAACATTCGGGGTGATCCACAGCTCACCGGACTGGTTGGGGTTGGTTGGTAGCGAAACGATCTGTTGCGCAGGCCTGGAGGGCGAGAGAGCGGGCTGGAGGAGGTTAGATAATCACCTAGCATCTTCTTGCATGTGAAGAGAATTATATATAATGATTGTTTCTGTTTTTATTTTCTTAGTTTTCATAGAATAATGTATCCTATTTTTATTCAACTTTTTCCTCTCACGAATAATTAGTTAAAACATACAGTGAAACAAATACTATTTATTTATTATTTTATGATTACAGAATACTATCCTGAAATTTTAGGAAGAACTGAATCCGACATGTTATGGTAAACAATGACGGAAGTTACGGAAATCGAGGAAAGTTGTGAAAATGAAATCATTGAAACCGGAAATGTAACCACCACAATCAAACCAATTCCAGTGTACATAGAACTTGATGACGAGCCTGCACTATCAGTGTTCTACCACGTGGGGTTGGTGTTCTATTATTTTCTCGTTGGTTTCGGGTTTTTCGGCAATGGCGCAACCATTTTGGTTCTAGCCAGGCAAAGGTTAAGCTCAACCACCAACATTTTTCTTTGCTCGCTGTCTGTCTTAGATTTACTCTTCACTGCGAGCTATCTACTAAGACACTTTTACCTAATGTTTTTTAGTGGGATAGAACTGATATTGTTAAGTACAGAAATCATGGAGTTTACGGCACTTTTGTGTAACTGCAATACATTCTTTCTAACTTTAAGCTACCACTTGGTTGCTTTAATATCTGTAGAAAGATTATTAGCTGTATCTTTACCTCTGTGTTTGCATAAACTCAACACGCCTTTTCGAATGAAGTGTATTATTTTACTTCTTACAATTTATGTTGCAATTATAAAAGCATTTCCCAATAGATACACGGCTTTTTATTTAAATAAATTTATTTCCAACAACGATTTTACAATGATCGGTTTAGCCAGTGCTGTGACATTTCAAGTAGTTTTTCAGTTCTACAGTCTGTGTCTTGTATCCACCATCCCACTGACCGTTGTCCTGATGTGTACTTCATTGACCATCTTAAAACTGTTGGTGTCGTCTAAGAAATTTAAACGCATGTCGACCGGTATTCTTCAAAAGAAGACGGTCAAGGAAATGAAAGTGGTCAGGCTGTTGTTGACCGTCTGTGTGGTGTTTGTGGTTCTGGTGGTTCCTGTGACATTGGTACACACGTATTGCTACCTGACTTTCCAGTTGAGACCACATGTTCAGTTAGCCTGTGACATCCTACACCAAATGATGGCCTCTGTGAACTTCATCATTTACATCAAGATGAACGCCAAGTTTGCAGCAACTTTCCATAGCCTGTGTAAAAATGTGGAGAAGTAAATATTTTTAAAATGATGAATCTTACTGTTCATGTGTAAAAAAGCTGAGAAGCTTTTATATTAATTGTCTACTTAAAAGAGACTGATTAGTAGTTTTTATTTTTTCTTACTTCCAATTTATATGAATACTAGTAAGTATAGTTTCCCTATTCCTTCACTCTGCCTGTCATTCTGTACTGAACGCTCATAAGAAAGACAGTGGAAAACCTTCACAGTCAAATGAAACGACGTCCCAAAGTTATACGAAACAAAATCACGTCATTGATTCTAGAGTAAACAAGGAAACCAAAAATTTCACAGGCAATCTTAATTTTATAAAGCTATACGAACAAAAATAATAATCATTAATTCTCGAGTAAACTAGACTACTCGTTATCCTTGGATAAATGGGTTTCACGGGGTCATCCATAAATAACATCACGTTTCTTTGACGGTTTTTATTTATGTTATTAAAAGAAAGAATTGTGTAACCTAAAGTGTGACATTTATTTAGAAGTGAATGGTAAAGTTGCCACTTGGGGCTTGGTGGGACCAAGTTACCCAATTTTTGAGACCTCAATTTGTGAAGGGATAGTGTGGTAAGATCCATGCTCAGCCGAGATAGGTGTTTGTAAAAGATAAAACAAAAACTGGTTGGCGTCCCCTATACTGTTATATAAAAATATTAGAGAAAATTTTGGGGATATCACTCCCGGTTTATTTTAAATACAAATAATGTATGTATATATTTTGTTATTGTATATAAATATACATAGGGGGAAGCATAAATATTCTTGTATTGATATGTTTTATCTTTATTCTGTTAAAATTCAAGTTTCTTTACATGTTTGAATATGTATTTTTTTGTTTTTTTTTGTCTTTCTGTTTGGTTACAGGAGAGAATCTGCATTATATGTAGAGATATAAAATAGTATTAAGGTAGAGAACAATGTTCTTTTTTACCAAAACTGTTTACGAGAAATTAATTTAAAGCCTTTAAATAAATGTTTGATATATTCATTGGTAGATTAACCACATTAGTTATAAAAGTTCAGAACAATGATTTTACTTAAAGTGACGTCACATAATTTATTTACTTTTTATAACAACAATGGCGGCTTCCATCGAAAATTTTGATGCCCATTCTAAATTTTAACGCATTTTTTCTGTCGGCTTTAGCTTTAACGATGCGTCAGTTTGCTATTTTTATTAGGTTTCAACACTATTGTCAATTTTTTATGGCTCTTCTAATTTAAATATACAAATTGATTTTTCTAGATGTAGAGATCAGCTATCAGACGCAGAGAAAGTCAAACCTAGATCTAAAATCTACGTAAAACCAAAATGTATTAGTTAAAAATAAAAACCATTATAAAACCACAATAAATTATTGAGTTTCTTGATTAAACTATGTTAACTATTAAATATTTGACATAAATGTTTGCTTTTTAGCTTCAAGGATATTCTAATTCGAGAATACATGTTATTTATCTATCTCTATGTTTTAATTCTAGAAACTAGAGTAGAGCTACGGAAAAACTAAAACTAGACTTAAGGTAAACTCTAAATCTAGACTTAACGTAAATTTTGCATATAGAATCTAGCTCTATCTAGATATACTAAACTATTTCATGCCTTAATTATTTTTTATAAATCTTTGTTTAGCTATGGAATTGGTAAATTTGGGATAATATTTAATTTGAAATAATACTAGGGCCTATTCGCGTAATTGAAGTTTTTTACGCAGACTAAAAGTAAAATATAGAAATAAATATACGTGTAATCTTAAGATGTTAGTGTAATATGTTTCATTGCGGGTGCCACGTGTTCGAGACAAATGTTAATTTTTTTTTTAGATGTGAATGATAAAGTTGCTTATCGGAACTGTTTTTTTGACGTCAGCATATAAATGGATAATGTAGTCAGGCCCATGCTCAGCCGAAATCAGTGATTTTAAAAGACACGAACGTCTGAGGATTGACGTCCTTTTGAATGTGGGGTCTGGTTATTTTATGATGATAAATGGCAGACGTGATATCATTTATGGATGACCCGCGATACCCTCTTTATCTAATGATAACGGGTAGTCTAGTATACTTTAAAAATCGATTAAAATTTAATGAAATAAATAGTTCACTGCTTTTTCTGGAAATGAAAATCTGGAGGCAGCTATGAGATTTCGTAATTCCAAGATCGATGTGTTTAATGACGATCCCAGACTGGTGTCCACATTTCCCAGTTTCTGGAGACATTTGCTACAACCAGACAGAACCTGCAACGAATGGTACCTTCATGTGGAACTGTAGTAAACCTCTCGTTGGTCATTACGTTAGAATAATCATGTAAGTTTTTAAAGGTTTACTGAAAATGCTGCTAAAGTATACTAATTTAGAGACTAAAAAATACTTAGTTTAATTGTTTTATGTTTTAAATAAATGATTACCTACGTTGTATTAATATTTTTATAAATATTATATTATAACATAATCGATATGTATTATTTTTTTTTATTACAGGCAAACTACACAAATTCTTAATTTTTGTGAGTTGCAAGTGATGTCCCCTTTATCATCACAAACCAGTGAATACAGAGTTCATAAAAACCAGAAGCTAAACATGGCGTCAATGTTTGAAATCACCGTGTCAAGGTCCGTGAAGTGTATAGTCGAATGCGTAAAGAAAAGTTACACAAACAGCTGTACAGCTTTCAACTGGTTCCCTTCTACAATCAAACGACTCGGCTTTCACAGTGGTTTAAAAACAAAGGGGAAAAGATTATACAAGAGCGTGGGGTAGTGTTTATAGAATAAAGATAATCCAACCTCAGCTACGGTAATCTTTTTACAAAACAACCATCAAGTCAAAAATGCAAGATAATTATTTTCTCTTAAACAATAATAAAAATTATTACGGTCGGCTGTGGGCCCCTAAATGGCGTGCCCCTCTCCCCATCCCGCATTGCGGGGTCTGGCGGCACTGTAGTTCCGCCCCTGCGTCCATGTCTTATTCGCTCCTTTAAATAATCGAATCGGGGGGGGGGGGGGGGGCGATAAAACTAATTAAAATATTTTTTTTACTAAGCGATTAAAAAAAAAATCTTCTCTTAAGAATAATTTAAATTAAGCATCCTGAATAAGCTATAAAAAGGAATTATTTCCAAATTAATGCATAAAAAAGAAACACCAAAAAAAGGACACAGGAAACCATTTCACATATCAAGTTTACTTGATTTATAGGCTTTGACCGACTTGCCAAATAAGAAGGAAGAATATTCAGAAATTTCTTTGGGCGTAAATAAAATATGTTAAACCTTGATTCAAGCCAGAAATTAGTTCGAGCCTTTCTGTGCTTAATTTGTTGTCTCATGGTGAATATACCTTGCTATGAAATGATTTAATTTAGAATTCTTCTAGAATTTTTTTTTAGAAGTCTTTTTTTTAGAATTTTTTTTTAGAAGTCTTCTAATATATATATATATATATATATATATATATATATATATATATATATATATATATATATATATATATATATATATATATATATATATATATATATATATATATATATATATATATATATATATATATATATATATATATATATATATATATATATATATATATATATATATATATATATATATATAAGAGGGCCCGAAAAAAATTGCGGGGGGGGGGGGGAAGTGTGGAAGGGGGGTGCGTTTTGATAAGTTTTGCCTAGGGTGCTAAATGACCTGGCGCCGGCACTGGCAGTAATCATACTTAATTTGAGGTTATTTTTTTCTGACTTATTTATTGAAATAATAAATAATAAATATTTATATATATATATATTTATTATTAATAAATATTAGTATATTATCTTTGGAAAAATTCAGTTTGTCAGGCGACGGAAACATCGGAAGTTTTAACAATGTAAACGAAACGTCTATAAAGTCTGTATCAAATACCACTGTAAATCTGGAGGGGGAAATTGTTAAGCTGCTAAAGTAAACGAGCGTTGTTGCATCTGATGAAAACATCACTAGTCTTTATTTATTACTGAAAAGGTGTAATACAATGGTTTAAAAACAAGAGCATGAATGAAACTTTGAAACATTTTTGTAGCTTTCAAAAAATAAATCTCCCTAATAATGTGAAATAATTACTAAAATTGTAATGAGGCACCTTCTTTTCACATTACTAGCCTCGGTCGATTCTACGTACCTAATGCGATTGATTACCTTAAAAAAATATTATACAGGGTCTACATGAAAAAAGCAACAATGAAAATCTTTAAAATAATAAAATTCCATGATTATCTTTCTTGTTTTGTTTTTTTGCTTATTCATACAAATAATTTATAAATCATTTATCTTATAAAACGATAATCACAAATGTTATATATTAAAGACGATCATGCTAGTCAATCTAAAAAGCACTATATAAACTAGTAATTTAAATATATACTAAATATATATATTTTGGATTCACGAAATTCTTATTATGTACAAGCTGTAAAGGTAAAATGTTCTACCAGTTTGACAGTTCTATGCCTACAACACAATATAAAGGAATGCATTTTAAAAACCTGTTATACAAAGGCAGATATTATCCTTTTGCGTATTATAGAGACATTCATTGATTGTATAAAATTTGTAACAATATATGACATCCTCTTAAGTTTTGAAATGTTTTATTTTTGGTCATGTAGTACGCATGGAAAATTTGCATTGTTTAATTTTCATAATCAAAGGGTAGTAGCAAGGAAAATATTACACATGAAACAGATATTCATGGTTGTCTTTCTTATTAATTAAATTCAGAACCATAATTATTTTACCCAACTTTATAGCGAACTTAACTGTATAAAAAACAATACCAAAAGAGATGCTACCGTGATTTCTTTGTGATTTCTGGACAGACATAATGGCATAATAGCGACACTATTATTAAAGTTCTTCCATAAAGTTCAGTACATAGATTCGCACCAAGGCGTAGCATGGCATGCAGCTCTAAATAATATATATATATATATATATATATATATATATATATATATATATATATATATATATATATATATATATATATATAATTCTCTTCATGGAGACCATAGAAAACACCACACAGCTTAGCCACCACCCTCATCCCCACCTGTTTACAATAGTAGGAGGATAATCGTCCTTAACGAACTACTGATAGTTTTTTTAAAGCAAAATATTCTCAGTCGCAGCATTGGTAGTGTTGAATTTAAAAAAAAATTAATTACTGAAAAGTAGAATCTATATCTTTAATTCTCTTCACTGGGACCATGCGAAACACCAAAACGTAAGCTCAACAGACTATATCACTACCACCTTCATCACCACCAGTCTGGTAAGCTGTTTACAATCGTAGTGACGGCTATTAGGGGCAGATAATTTCGTTTTTAAACGATTTGAAACTAAGGGGAGATAATAACATGTTCTGCTTGCTCTTTTCATTGTCGTCTTTAAACTGTCGTCACAGACGGCTGCTTTCACAGAGGCGTAGTGGGGGAGGGGGGGAGGAGTGGAAAGTGAGGGTGAGGATAATCGTCCTTCACTAGCTACTGATAGTGTTTTAAAGCAAAATATTTTCAGTCGCAGTATTAGTAGTGTCAAATTCACAAATTATGAATTACTTAAAATTTGAAATTAAACTAAATAGCGGCGTATGCTACGTCATGGGTCAGCTCGTATTAAATATTCTGCACACGTCGTTAGTATTCAGATTTTTTAAATTACTGGTTGCTTATACCATTTACGAGTAGTGAAAAATAATTAAGATATTTAACTACGTAGTTGGTTAGACAAAGACACACTTTGACATGTCTACATGTAGACATATAATACTTAGACATGTCTATGTGGAGCTATATCAAACTTAGACATTGCTAGATGTAGCCTTTTTAGCGCAACAATAAATGCGGTAGAGCTGACGCATCGATCATATTAAAAATGACTGCTCTTAACATCTTGTATCAATACAGCTCTATACTCAGACAACTCAAATATTTGCCGTCTAGATCGAACATTCGATCTTTTCCCCTGTTTAACAGCATTGTTTTAATTGATTATTGTTGCTAGGAAAGCTAAACTTGATCCCTGGTATAGTAAGAACAGAAGTTTAAATTTGTTAACGAATGTCGGTGTCCTTGATATTTTATCAGCGCTGTTAGGAAAAAAGAGTAAATATTTTTATTTCGTGAAGGAACATATGATTCATTTTCATACCGGTCGTGCTCTGTCAAGACGCATATTAATTTGTTTGTAATTGTACAAATGGGGGGAGGGGAACTTTGGAAATAGAGCAAACTATTTTTTTTTAAATAGGAAATTTTTTTTTTTAAATTTAATCCCTAAAAATACAATTTGATGCAAACATTAATTAATGTGCGAGAGTGTAAGTCAATACATGCGAAAATTTTTGAGAGACAGGTAAATTACGTCAAACTCGCTGTCAGAGGCGAGCGACCCTTCCCGGCGCCCGGGGACAAACTTTCGATTTGCACCCCTCCTCGAACTTTCGATTTGCACCCTCCCTCAAACTTTCGGATTGCACCCCCTCGAACTTTCGATTTAATTCTCCAACCCATTTTGGCGCCCTTTAAGTTCGGCGCCCGGGGACATATGTCCCCCCCCCTCGCTACGCCTCTGCTTGCTGTCAGTATAATGTTAGTGTTGTGTGTTCCGCGTTCGCTAGCCTTATAATACCAGTTTAAATGCTTTAAATGTCCACTCATCTCTACGCCACTATACTAGAGAACACACCATTCCATTCTGCTCCATTTTCTTACCTTTTAATCCCTTAATTAAATTCTATTACATCTTGGGTTCCCAAACTGGGGGTCGCGATCCCCAGGGGGTCGAGAAGGACTTACTGTGGGTCGACAACTGTTAGGCTAAACAATAGCAATGAAAAAAAAGGAAACATATTTAGAAGAATATCTGAAATTCGGCTTTACTAATATCACAATGGATAGGGAATAAAAAAAATAAACAATGCGTAGTGTGCAAAGTCGTTCTTAGTCATGAGTATGTTGCTTTCAGAGCTTAAACAGCATTTTGAGACGAGTCATTCGAGCACAACCAAAACGATATGGAGTTCTTTTGAAACTAGTTGCAAAAGTCAGAGGCTTGATCGAACAGAAAGTATTTTACCAAGAAAAACACTACAATAGTGTAATCATCATATGAAGTCGTTCTTTGCTCCTTATGGAACATAGGGCATCCACCATTTCATTACATTTCGTCCGCTCCCCCGTAGATTCGCCTAAAGGAAATTATAAATGCGATTTCTGTCAAGTTTGAGCTTAGGTGCAAGGTTTAGTAATAAAGTTCGGTAAATGCTTGTAAATTATGGTTAAATCCGGTTAAAAATGGATACAAATACGTTTTTTATGACATTTTTCGCTAACTTTTAAGTTGGGGTGGTGATTTTGGTTTTGGTTTCGCTTTAGAGAAAAAAATAACAATATAAACCTAGCGCCATTTTCTCGTATATATATATATATATATATATATATATATATATATATATATATATATATATATATATATATATATATATATTAAATTGATAAAAAAAAGTCGAGTCACGGCAATAAAATTTTACTTTATGGATACATAAGGAACTATTGTTTTCTTCTGTAAATATTTAAAACTGCTTTCGATCTATTCTAGAACTATTCAACGAAGTACGTTTTTTATTTCCACGATAAAACGTGTCTTAAGAGTACTTGCTCACAACAAAATAAGGCTACTTAAAATATATTTAATTGATTTATATATAGTTTTTAAAATGAATCGCTCGTAACACTGATGCATGTTTAAATCAATACCAACATCGACATTTAAAAAAGAAAAAAACATTAAAGACCAAAAGAGACTACACTAGAGCTAGGATGTTTAAAGAAAGGTTTAAAGATATCACCGTGTGACGGGGGACGGGGCAGTACACCAAATGAAAAAGAAAGTTTAAATAAATATTTTCAATAAATGATACGTCAATATTCGAATGAAGTAGATTGGGATACCTCCACTCTTGAAATTGATAATCGATATTTCGTTCAATGCTTGGGCGCGACTGTTAAGTATCGTGTGACTGTCATATTGACTCAAAATGTGAAAGTGTGTGTAGGAGGGTGGGGGGGGTGTACATTTGCAAAACAATGATTATTAATTTTATAGAAAAAGTTATCTTCAGTAATTTCGCTTTATGTTGATACGCTAAAAAACTAGTTTTTTTGCGACGTGGAATAAATGACATGAGATATGATTGATGGGTTTTCCAATATTTATATTCACATTATGTCTGATGGAATGTCTGTTTAGACAGTATAAAAATATGGTGCTAATGGTAACATTTAATGCGTGATATTTATAAACTTACTTTATGGTTAATATAAAAAAAAACAGTTTTAGAATCTCCCCTAATTGGTAACGTACACAGGAGGGAGGGAGGAGCCTGTTGAAAACTTATTTTACTAAATCAAGACACCATTTATGTATTGTCTCTAAATTTGCAACATCTATTGGTATTCTGAAAAAAAGGTTTATAGGTATTGTATCGTTGGATTGGTTTCGACTAATAAGTAATTATCAAATGGTTATTAAATTAAATATATTGCGAACAAGACAAAGTGTGTGCTTAATACATATCTGGTATACCTTACATATGCATATCGAATTATAGATACACAATTTAACACATATATTTATTCTATAGCTCAAGCTTGGTCCTTGCCCTTTTAGACACAGGTAGGACATTTAGGGTGATCGTTTTTTAGCCCTCGTCGAGCGCTTTTATTCTATCTGACAGTTTTGCCTATAATAGCTTAGAAATTTACCAAGGAACGTGCAAAAAATAAGCCAGATAAACATATGATAAGTGCCCTAAAATCTGTGTTGAAATTACCCTCTGTTTTTGCCATAAATTGCAAAGATTATATAGCGACATAAGGCTTGTCAGTTTTGACCACTTCGAAGATTTTTCCCGGATATGGCGAGTTTTTTTTCTAACACCTCTAGGTGTTTTTCTATTACCTCACAAAATATCAAGATGGGTCGATTTGCAAAAGTTTTTTTTTGTTATATATAGCTCATGTAAGGCGCCGGGCAGTCGAGGTCAGTTTTAACCCTCTCTCTGTGGTCTTTGCTGCCAACCGGCACCGACCGCCATGTTCTATTGCCCCAAAACAGGAGCCTGCCAGAAAGTGTCCGATGGGGCACATAACCACTTTGCCTTATGAATATAGTAATTAGATAAAGCAATGTATGTGTGTGTGTGTCTGTCTTTTATGTATTTACTGCACCTTTCATCACACGGCCATGAAAATTTGGGAAGTTTTATAAGAATAATCGTTGGGAGGTTTCAGCGTCAGGTATATAAAAAATAAAAGTCGTTAGCCGCTCCACACCTTTAATCCAAGTGCCATGGAACTTTGTGGAGTTATTGAAAATACTACGAGAAGGCTTTTGTGAACAACATAATTATAAATTGAAATGGGCGCTGCCCGCGATAGTGCGATTTTTGTCAATACCATTTTGGTGCCCAGAGTTCCAAAACGGCTATGATAGCACTTGGCATCCGCCAATCATGCGTGCTGTATAGCAGGTAAGAGATGCTAGTATTTTCAGCGTAAAAACTTCAACAGTCGCAACCGCCGGCGCCCCGTAGTTTGCCTTACCCGAAACGCCCCGGGCTCCGCTGAGAGCACTATGGCGCATAAAAGATCGGCAACAAGAATCGTTGACTATGGGGCTCGATTAGGCGCACTGGGTTTTTTTTGGGGCGCATAGGCGCCTACGTTAGTTCTAAACAGTGCGATAGATAATTAATAAGATGGGGCGTAACAGTCCCGCATTAAATTGAATCAGGCGTGTCCTCCGGCGCCCTCGTAGGGCTCCGAACAAAAATGTCAGTTTCAGTCTCACAAGCTCACATGCCGCTTTCTTTGTTCTTTTACCTCCGCCTCCGCCTCTGCCTCTAATCCTCTTTCCAACAATTGAATTAGGCTTAACAATTTTTCTGCCGTTTTTAATTAATAAAAGAAGATTTGTACCACATTTTCCTTTTGTTTTTATTATCATGACAAGTAGTACCAGATTGCAAATGGTTTAGGAACGTATTTTTAGATCGTTCAAAAACAAAATTCAGGGGGTAGGGGTTAAAATACTTTGGTACTTTTACAGTTGAAATTGTCGGGAAAATAGTATATAGTCTACTTTCTAATATTTGGTTAAGCAAACCATTTGAGCTCCAGCCTGGAAGAGAAAAGAAATATGTTCGTAATTCAACATAAAATTTAACACCTACATACGTATGTCGCATACAGGCAAGTGTCCATTCGGGACAACGTATGAAACATGTGACTCTCAAGTAAGGACCGTTATAGGGTCATCTATTTATAACGTCATTAAAATACCTTTCCCCCAAATTCACTTTTCCCGACAAGAAAAAGATTAGTTCTTAATGAAAACACATAATTGATTTATTTTTTTAATACGATGCATATAAAGCATATAGATATATTTTTAGAATATAAAACCATCTCTAAAATTGAACATTTTTACAGTTCCTCTAATACGGTAATTGCTGCCTCGGCAATGCTCATTAGCCAGACATGCAGCAACAGGAGAGAGTATCGAGCATTTCTCTCTCCTCCCCCCCCCCCCCCACTTCTAGCCACTTGAACTCCTATTTCCGCCAAGCTTTAGTTTCCTCCCAAACTGCATCGCTTCGCCTGATTTGGCGCTAAGCAGGCAATTCATCCAGCCCACTATATATAGTTTTTAAGCTGTAGTTTTAAATTGCTTGCTGAATGAACCACAAGTTTGCTTGGACTTAGAAACAGACAATAGCCATTTGTATGATTTCTTGCATTCTTACAATTTGTTACTTATGCTTTGTGCCTACAGCGATAACATTAATTAGAAATTGATTTTTCTTCACATAAATTCCGACATGACATTTAATTACTGGAGAAAACAGCAGGATATATATATATATATATATATATATATATATATATATATATATATATATATTATGTATATATATATATATATATATATATATATATATATATATATATATATATATATATATGAGATCTTATTTTCAGCCTCGGTAATATAAAAAAAAAGTCTTGTATCTTACACTTAAATTACAATGCGTTATTTATGGAACTTACTGTAGCTAGTTACATAGTTTTATCTGCAAATGTGAATCAATTTTAAAATTGATATTAAAGTTACCATCACTTCAGAGAACAACTCGAGACAAGATGTTACAAAGGATTGTGATGCTAATGATGTTAGGCAGCATTGCTACCTTGGAAGACAATGCATTATACAACGTGGCTCTTTACAAGCCAGCTTCCCAGTCCTCGGTGTACAGCATTTGGGTTGCAAACAACGGAAACGATGGAAGAACTACTGATTATTTATATGGCGGCAATTGTATCCATACAATGAACGAAAGCAACAGTTGGTGGATTGTGGACCTGATGGACACTTACGTTATCAAAACAATAATTCTAATCAACAGGTGAATTCACATAATATTTTACAATTGAAAATAAAATATATAGACATGAAAACTCATACCTAGACACAAACATATATATATATATATATATATATATATATATATATATATATATATATATATATATATATATATATATATATATATATAGGCTATACGTTGAGTTGAAATCAAAACTATAGTTATTATACTCGACTAAAATTTTTTTGCTAGAAATGAAAGCGAAGCTGGGGCTGCGAGGGTACGTAATTTCCAGATCGATGTGTTCACCAAAGATCCTAGACTGGTCTCAACCTTTCCTTTAGAGTCTGGAGACATTTGTTACAACCAGACAGCACCGCTTACAACTGGTACCTTCACATGGAACTGTAGCAAGCCACTGCTTGGTCGCTTTGTTCGTCTAATCCGGTGAGTCGTGACAAAACGTTTATACTAAGAACCAAATTAACAGTTTTTCTATTTGAATGAAACATTGCATTACATTTAAAGTATGGTTACAGTTTTCTATAATAACAATTCCAAAATACAACAAACATAATTAACGGTGTTTTTTATAGGCATATATATATATATATATATATATATATATATATATATATATATATATATATATATATATATATATATATATATATATTTAAAGCAATGTAAGTGTGTGCGTGTCTCTGTGTGTCTGTCTTTTATGCACTACTACACTTTTCATCACATGTCGATGAAACTTTTTGGAAGTGAAGAATACTTCTTGGGAGGTTCCTGCGCCAAAAAAATTTCAAAATTCGCAAGGGTGGCGCGACTGCGGTTTGAAGCCGTTCATCCGATCGCCATGAAACATTGGAGTGTTGATTAGAACACTACATAGAAGTGTTCTTCAAATAAATAATTTAATTTTCTAAGGGCCGCGCCCCGGGGTGTGCGATTTTTTCTTTTTACGGTATAAAAAAAATTAATTCGTTTGCGGTTCGGCTGCGAACAAAAATATCAGTTTTGGCCCCTAAAGACTCACATAGGCCGCTGAGGTCCCTGTAAGAATTTTCTTTTTGAACAATCACATAATTTAACCAAGTTTAGATTATTAACTGGGTTGTTTTCTTTTGTCCATAAAAAAATCCATACAATACTAAAGCCTACAGTTTTCGAAGAAATAATAATATTTCCGTAAAAAATTAAGTTTCAGAAGGCAACTCAAGTCTAAAAATAAAAGTCACAATTTTAAAAGTAATTTTGTAACGCGATGAAATCCTTCTGTACAGTTTCATCACTTTGCGAAAGCTGTAATCAGCATCTATTTTTAACCGATCCAATCAGAAATTGTGATCACTAGTAATGCTAACGAATTGCATCAGTCACACTGATGTTTATAACACGTACGCTGTAATGTAACCGGGAGCTCTCTATAGCGCCCCTCTAAGTCCCTGATAAGTGGGCGGTCTACGAAGTTGGTTCTACCTCACTATTACGGTGAGTGATTAACGTACGCTCAATGCTTTCATACGGTCGGTAAACCCGTGCCCCGATTAATATGATAAAAGCGTAGGCATTGTTTACATTTTAATTTAAACTCAGTTTTAGAAAAAAGAAAACGTAAAACTTCTAAGAATACAGGATTGGTAACGTATTGATGAAACGCTTCTGATATATTTCGTCAGACTTTCTTCTATCCCTGCGGCAACGCGTGGGGACGGGCACGCTAGTTTTTCATAAATAGGATAAAAAAGAATGGTAGGGCTTAAAACATTGAATCATATCTCCTAGCTTGTGAACCTAATTTCTCTTGTCGTCTTTCCTGCATTAATCAAATTAATTGCTTTTTTCCTATGGAAATTTTAAATATAATGAAAGACTTTTTCCTTAAGAAACATATTTTTATGTGAAATTTCTTTTTATATTGTTTTCATTTCACGTGTAATATTAACCCTCTAAACTGTATATTTTCAACAGGTTTAACTATGAATATCTCAACTTTTGTGAACTGCAAGTAATGGCCACATTAGGAACAACACAAAACAGCGAGTTTAAAATGTATGACAACCAGAAACTGACCACGACGTCATTACTTGACCTCATAGTGTCCAGTCACGTGACCTGTGGCGCCCAATGTCTAGAGAAACGTTACACAGACGGCTGTACAGCTTTCAACTGGTTCCCTTATACACGTCTGTGTCAACTGTTGAATGTTGATCCAAGAGATACAACTCTTTTATCAACACTTGTCTCTGTTGCTGATGTCCAATTCTTTATAATGATTTAATAGACGAGCAGCATACCGCGCTTCGCCACGGTGTGAACATAAAAATGATACTTTTAGAGGTCAGAAAAAAGGCTCATAATACAAAGCAATTGTGATTTTCTTTAGATATTTTGTAAAATAATTGTGTATTCCACCCCGCCAAGTACTCCATCCTAAATAAGCCCTATACCTCGAACCCTTCCACAAATCACTAAATCCCACTCTATTTTCTACAACTTAAAAAATACCCAACGACACACATCACAGTTTTCTGTACAGCACAACCCACACACCTCACTGCATTGTACCCAACTACCAATTTAAATCACTGATTCCACATAATACACAAGACTCCCCAGCCCACCATATCTACAACAGAACGCAACATACAAAAGACAGAATACACTAAGATAGAATGGAGTGGGGTGCAAGAGATTGAAGGAACCGTAGTAGCAGATCTGTTAACACCGCGCAACCTACTACACAAAAAAACCCACACCAGCTACTAACATTCTATTATGTTATATAGCCAGAGGCGTAGCGACCCTTCCCGGCGGCCGGTGACAAACTTTCAATTTGGCTCCCATTTGGGAACAAATTTTAAATTTGCACCCCACCTTCTCAAACTTTCGATTTTTGCATCCCCCCCCCCCCGCCCCGCAAACTTTTGATTTACACCCCCCCCCCCCCCCTCAAACTTTCGATTTGCACCCCCCTCAAACTGTTTATAATGCAAAAATGCAGCTGAAATGACATTTTAATTTGTTTATACAACCCATTTTGGCGCCCCTAAGGTCGGCGCCAGGGGACAAATGTACCCCCCTGCCCCCCCCCCCCCCACCATCGCTACGCCTCCGTACATAGCCCAGCCCACACTAACCTCACGATCCAACCAACAATCACCCAACACCATAAATAAATTCCCCAAAGGCTACACCCAATCCAACACATGCACCATAAAACACACAGAATAGAAGGGAGTAAAAGGCAGTTATAAGTAATGAAGTCAAGAACATAATGGTATAATGATATGTGACAAACTTCTAAAGAGTTTATTTAAACTGGTATTGTTCGTCTAATGAAGTAAATATGACAAGAGATTGTGATGTATTTTTCATTATATGTTTTAAGTAACCATTAATTTCTTTTTAAACTTAGCTTATATTAAACCATAAATTTACATATTAATTAACTTTTGCTTTAAGTTATATAAAATCTACTGTGTAGAGTTGCCAGGAGTTATTCCATACGATACTATTATTTTAATTTTTTAGCACTATTATTATATTACTATAACTTTATTAGCACTAGCACAACTTTATTTTTTGTTTGGTAGAAATGTATAGGAATAATGTATATAAATATGTCATGCTTTTAATGTAGAAACAATATACCGGGCGGTGGGGGAAGCAAGGAAAATTGGCTCTTTAATATTACACATGTCCACACGGAATAGCAGGTGTCATTTTTTAGTAAATAGCTCATAACATTATGTTGATAATTCAATAATTCAATCAAGTACAATATAGGCACAGTTATTTGTTAACCAGGTACGATTAAAAATATACGTCTATAGTTAATGCTGTATTAATGAATTGATAGAATGTTATCTTTGGGTACATACTGATTAAACCATCATGTATGATGTTTTTGCTTTATTTTGCTTGTTATTAAGTATAACGTCTCTTCTTCTGCCTTAGGGTTTCATAAGTATCGATAAAGTGGCTAGTTGATTACAAACACACACCCACACACACATACAGACGCACAAAGACATAATTGTAAGATCTTACAAATACTCATACTTTCTAAGTTTATTCCTTAGACATTCCTTAAAATATTTAGCAAACTACATTTGTCAGAACAAAACAAAGGTCTGGACACGAATAAAAAAAAGTAACCGGTCATCTCTACTGGATGCTCTATATTAGATATGTTATTGCAACATAACTCTTATTTACTAAACAACAATGTTACATAAGCCGTGATGTTTCATACAAAGATAGAGAATTTACGTACGTTCAACTTCAATTTATTGTATTGTATGGATTTTTTAAAATGATCAATACTAATTAGATATTAATTTAATGCTTCCTCGATCGACTTCTTAACTAGCTCTAACTAGATACAAATTCGAAAGAAGAATTCTGAGAACTAGAAGACACATTTGGGGATCATATGTGTATCTTCAATGTGTTTATGTGTTGCATAGATATTTCGCACTAACTATCACCGTCTGCTGACCCACGCTCCAGTGGTCAGCTGACCGTCCCACGTGACCGGTCAGCTCCTGTATTTCCTTTGGTCCTACATTAAACTCGTTACACTCGTTAGACATAACAAAATATATTTAGTTGGAGTTTTAGTTTCTGTTCTAAAATATTTATATCAGACTATTTTTTACGGAACCTATAAGGCATTTCAAAGTGTGCCAGACGAGTTATATTTAGCATAAGTTCAAATCTCCGGGAGTTACATTGATAGACCCACCTCTACGACTTTCATGATGCGGCAAAAACTGGCCGATATTCACCGCCTTACAAAGTCTCGTCGACAGTAACCCGATAAGAGTTCATTATTTTTATACATACTGTTCGAGGACAAAACACACATATAAGACATATTTTTCATGCATCTCGTCGGCATTGAACTACCCCCCACCCCCCTTCCTCAAACACGTTCTCAAAGTAAAAATTAAAAATACAATTTCTAAAGAAAATATATACTTCAACCAGTGTCCGCTCCCGAATAACAAAGATAAATGTCTGAAAGACACACGGCCCATTTGCAAAGTACGTGTGATTACCCCCTACTGTGAAGAAATCACCTGTAGCAAAAGTTGTAAAAGTGACAAAAAAAACAACAGTGGCCAATGTAGGAAAACGCTCAAAACTGACCAAACGTCAGCATTTGTATATGTCGCTAAATTCCTGAAAAACGACAGCAAAATTTACAGCTTTATTGTGCACTACTAAAATAATGTGTATTAAAACACAACCAGTAATTTGCGATCTCCGAAAGGCAATTATCTGCCCTTTCTTAGAGTACGTGGAAGCAACTGCAGTTCACGGACGACAACACTCTGATTAAGCGATGGCTAGTAATTTTCTTTCTTTCCTTTAGTTTCAAATCGTTTACAAACTTAATACAAATACAATACTATTTTAAATAACTATAAAGAAAAGCGTGGGTCACTTTATTATCTATTGGATACCTTTACTAATATGTAGGAAGAGACCCACGCTTTTCTTGATTGTTATTTAAATAGTGTATAATTTATTTTCTACCTTTTAATGCATTATTACAGAAAAGTTACGAATAATCCTGAGTAGGGTTATACTATCACTCGCTGCATACACGTGCTTAAACACAGTGAATCTTTTCTACAAGTACCAACTTAGGAACAGAACACATTAATAAACAAACACAAACGCCCCGAGCAACACGCAAATGCAAATACAAATAAAAACACACAAAAAGAAACCGCGTAATTAAACACAAACTCAAATACAAACGCAAACACAACACAAACATGAACATAAACAGAAAAGAAACACAAATGGAACTTTCAAAGACAACACAAACACAAACGCAAGCACACACACACACACACAGAAAAGAAAAAACTCAAACATATTCAACACATTTAACTAATTACCGATGAACCAACCGACCAACGAACAATACCCTTGCTGGTCGGGTGACGACACCAAATTATCCTGAAACAGAATTATACTAATCAACTTGGTTCCTTACACGAAAACGATACCACATCACACATCATAAATTGTATGCAATATCATTATAACATAATTCAAATCCAGATCATAGTGGTATTATTATCTTCTTAACAATATAACACAGGCAGCAAACCGGTGTATCCACAATAACTATAATATTGGCAACTATCACTAATACTGAAGCCTTATTTATCATATTGCAATCATGATTATCATGAAACAACAAAAGGCTCATAATACATAAATGACCTGCTTAATCAGTAAAATTATTGGCCTCACTAACACGTTAGAGAAAACAAGTTAATTAAAAAGTCTAGTGACATTTAAGCGCAATTTCCTTATGTTATCTAAAAATAGCTCTGTCGTAGCGTAAATCAAGAGCAGGGTTAGTAAAACCATTGGTTAAAACACATGTTTTATTTACAATAGAGTTACATGACTAAAAACCATTGCGCTCCTAGCTACTGAATGTGATGACGCAGCCATTGAACGTGATGGCGTAGCTATTGAACGTGATGACGCGTGTGGTGTGGTTGGATAAAAATGCCTACTAATTCGGTCCAAATTTTAATTAATTAAAAAAAAAAAAATTGTGACCGAAGGAAAGGATATTTTTGAAAACTTTCTTTGGCAATATTGTTATAAATTATGGCAGGAATCGATTGGTACATGTTTCAAGTCGCTAAGTAGTCTGGTTGCCGAGATATGGGCCAAAAACTGCATTTTTTGAGGGTTTTTTGGCTTTTCCGGGAAATCCATGAAAGAAACCCGGAATTTTTATGGCCCATGTTCATCCTCGTAGCTTGCTTAACATAATTGCTTTTGGAACTAGTCCTCGATATTGCTTCGTTGAGGAGGAGATACGACTTAAACCTGCGGACACACATTCATCCATCCAGAAATGACGGGTTAATAAACGCAATTCTCCAGAATGGAAATTGCGCTAAAAATGAACATACCCACTTTTTAAAAACATATATGAAAAGGTATTGCTTATCTAGTTCGTAGAACGTGGGTCTCATCACCGGCTTCATCACACAACACACGCTTACCACACGGATCAACTTGTGTTTCACAACACAGTTCCCCCAGCACGGCCCTTAGAGTACATAATCTCTCACATGGTTCTTCATGATAAGAGCCCATATATTACAGAGATAATTATAGTCCATTCGAGCCGTATCGATGAAAATTGACTGGAGCAGACAGTTTTAGCGTTTACTGACTAGAAGCTATATATCCGTCGACTAGTTACTGAGTTCTTTTAAAGCTACCCCACCATGTTAGGGGTGGTTAGGGGGGGAAGGAGGTTACAAGCCCCCCCCCCCCGATGGTACCATCTAAAAAAAAATTCATTGTCATAATACCACTGTTACTTACTTAAATTTATTTCTGAATCAGTATATCTGTATAATTGTATATGTATGTTTAGAAACCAAATAAAAACTGATGCTATGATCACTCTGAGTTGGTCGACCCCCCCCCCGAACCTCACTACTTCACTACCTAAAACGGGACACAAAATTATGGTCACACCTAGGTATACGCTGGGTAGGATAATTGACCTAAAGTGACCGGACAGCGGTGAATGAAGTTATATATATATAACATGCTTGAAATTTTTTACCCCCCCCCCCCCATGATACTATTCTGGCTACGCCACTGTACTGCTTCACGTTGTTATACTTGTCCAACATGTTATAGTTGGGGACTATGTGTCCCACAGATACGCAGTGAGAGGGTCTACACTACCATATAATTCTGTCTAGCCATTCAGTAGTTCATTCCAAAGCTCGACCACATCAACGTACACAAATGATTCGACAAGATGACTTTATTTAATTTTTCTATTTATTGCACTATAGAAAATACGATTTGAACGAACAATACTAAGACTGGACTACAACACGACCTCATATTAACACATCAAGAACAAGACTACTTTAAATTTCTTCCCCGGCAACAACGATCCTACACTTTCGCTCGTTCATTATCTTTCTCGCTAAAGTTCGCTCGCGCCAATATTCTAATGCTTACTTTGCATTTTAATGTTATTATTAATGTTTTAAAATATAATTATACATATAGTTTAAAACAAGACTAGATTTAACTATATAAGAACTTTTTCATACTCAATGAGTGAATTAAAACAGTATTCATTTTGTTGGCTTTTTTTGTTGCTATAAATATAGTTATATTACGTCTGTACTACTTTATTTAGACTTCGCAGTTATAACTTTGGCCGAATCTTCATTTCGCTGAAGTCTACACTATCATAACTGCCAGTAATGCTATTCCACTGCGCACCTTTACCGAATTCTTTGCTTCCCCAAAGACCATTTAAATTTGACATGTGACACAAAGAGTACCACCAAGCGCCATGGAATGTTACAGCACAATGTCTACTGTTGTCAACATCATTGTCCTTATCATATGTACTAAACATACGACGGATAGATGAGGTTTGGAGATCATCTCCTGCATTGCCCGAGTGTTGTTGGTATGAAATTTTGTAAGACTGACTTTCTGGGTACAAGAAAAAGTCTGAATAAATTGCATAGTAGCTCGAACCATTATACTTCATATCTATTCTTAAATCGTACGATTGGTTTACGGTAAGGCAGTA
Source organism: Physella acuta (assembly GCF_028476545.2). Classification (NCBI taxonomy): domain Eukaryota; kingdom Metazoa; phylum Mollusca; class Gastropoda; family Physidae; genus Physella; species Physella acuta. The sequence goes on along the minus strand of NW_026731669.1, from coordinate 1,563,995 downwards.
AATGTTTTCGTTACCGAGGTAAAATTCCCCAGCGTCAAAATTTCCGAATCCAATTTTGTATTCTTCCCAGTTCCGGTAGAAGTCCACGGCACCGGAGATACGTCGTTGGAAAATTGTCCAGCCACCTCCGTCAGTCAAAGTGTCACACATGACCACAAGACCATTGGGGTGTTTTAAAAGCTGTCGGGGATTGGAGGAATTCTTTACATCAGCACAGGATTGATAAGGACTAGCAAGGTTTAGTAGACTTGTGTCTTTCATCTCAATACGTCTTTGTTCTGTTTGAGGTAAATATAAATAAATGCAAAAAAAATCATTTAAAATATTTTAAAAAATCAAAATAACAGGTAAATTAACAAGAAAAGAATTTTATTATATAAAAATAAAATTCACAAACATAGGAATGATTAATATTTAATAGAAAGCTCATATAAAAATAAATTGTGTAACCTAGACAGGCAGCAGCACTGCACGTGTTCATGCTACCGCTGCTTGCTGTGGGGATCTCGTCAGCGTAACAAATCAGGCCAGCTGTGTAAAGCTTAACGTGCGCTGATGGACTTGTTCCTAACGTAGTTTTGGTAGTTTTCTTGAATAGCCACTGTCCTATATGGAATTACATTTTTAAAGAGAGCAGGCTTCGGGAAAAAAAAGGATTTTTTTTTAAAAATCCGCTTTGTACTTTCTCGTATATGCGAAGTATAGAGAAAGTATTGTAATCGTGCACAAAAATCACTTGAAATTTTAACAATTTTCACCGTATTACACCTCAGTCCTTTATCACATCCGAAGTATAGAGGACTTATTTTAATCGGGCAAAAATTATCAATCCAGATTTATCAAAATTAAGAGGTTTTATGCATAATCCAGTCTGAAAAACTGGGCTTTACAATTCTGTCCGTATGTCTGTGTGTCTGTCTGTCTGTCCGTGTGTAAACACGATAACTTGAGTACCGTTACAGCTAGGTTGATGACATTTTATATATAAGTATTTTATCAAAATCGTAGATCCGTATCAACTTTTGAGCGATTTCCGATAACCGGAAGTGGTACGTTTTCTACTTTGAATTTTTCAAAAGCCTATAACTTGAGTACTATTTCAGATAGATAAATTAAATTTCACAAGTAAGTATAAGATCTAATTCTCTACCTTCTGTCAAATTTTGAGTAATTTCCGTTGCCCGGAAGTACTAATTTACGCTATTTCCGATTTCTCAAAAAACTAATGTAAATTTTTAAAGTACTAATAATATTGCGCACCATTATGCACTTTTTTATTTGGCGTTCACTTGGTGTGCAATCTTTTGTCTACGAGATTTTATTCTATTTTTAAAACTTTAAGTATTTAAAATGGATTAAAAATCATGTCTATAGCCCGAGTTCTCATCCCCTGTTGTTTTATATAAGAATATTCGAGAAAGTTTAGGGGAGATCACTCCCGGTTTATTTATTTTTATAAGCAATTGTTTTTTCTTCAAGCCTACCCCCTTTATTGGACTACTAAAGTATGAGTTCGCATTTAAAGTAAACTATGAGTAATTTATACGAAAAGTGTAATGTATACATACTCTCTTGTTCTCTCCAACAAACACGGACACGCACGCACACACAAACACACACACAAACAAACATAAATAAATATATATATATATATATATATATATATTTATATATATATATATTATATATATATATATATATATTAGTCATTTGTGTTTGGAACTTACCACGAGAGCAATTACCATTAGTCTCATTATACAAGAAGTTACTGCAATTGTCGGCCAGTGAACACTGACGGGCACAATCGAACAAGCTGCGGGCTTGGGTTGAAACCTCCAAGGTCATGTAAAGAGAGTCCGTGCTCTTTTCCAATCTATAACTGGATAGTTCTGCATTAACATTGAATCCACCTGTTTAAATTAAACTCCGATTATCAGAAGGTTATTTGTGAAAGTTCTACAAATAGTTAAGGGAACACAAAATGGCATTTGGATAGCATATTTTAAAAATAGAATTGTTTATTCAAACACTTGTCTAAACTATTTGCATAATTAAACAAAAAAATGTTCTTTTAAACTTGGGTACCTTAATTAAAACTTAATTTCTAGAGTCATAGCCTAATCTCACAATAAAACTAAAACTCGGATAAATATAAAGATTGGTGCTTTATTAAAATTTTCTCGAGAGTCCGTGCTTCTAACTTTGATAATTTTAACTCATATTTATCTATCTATCTTCTATATACTACTAAAAATCAATTTTGTTTACGGAGCCGTCTTAGTTCTAGTGTAATAGGTTTTCATGCTGGTGGCACGGGTTTGAAACACATATTGTCAACGCTAAAATTGTTTTTATTTTCATTTTTTTAGCTGAGAATAATAAAGTTGCCTCAACTTCTCAGCGATTTCCGATCACCGAAATAGAACTTTTTCTACTTTCAATTTTCGAAAAGCCTATAACTTGAGTACTATTTCAGATAGATAAATACAATTTCACTTGTTAGTAATAGAACTCATTTTCTGCCTTCTTTTAAATTTTGAGTAACTACCGTTGACCAAAAGTAGTAATTAAGGCAATTTCCGATTTCACAAAACACACATGTGAATTTATAAAATACTAATAGTATTTCGCACTATTATACACATTTTATTTGGCGTTTACTTGGTGTGCAATTTTTTTTCTACGAGATTTTTTTCTGTTTTGAAAAGTTTGAGTAGTTAGAAATGGATTTAAAATTATGTCTATATCCCGAGTTGCCATCTCCCGTAGTGCTATATAAGAATATATATCGAGTTCGTTAGTGAGTTTATTTTACCAAATTAGTTGAGTAGCTATGGGAACTAAAATGGGTCCAGTTATGTGTTTCTTTTCATTGGTAACCTGGAGGATCAAATCCAGGAAACGTAAACTGGCAGAATTCCAGATTTTATCGGCGGTACATTGATGATGGGTTAGGTATCACAGAGATGGTAGAGGAATATCTAACATATATTTTATATATATTTTATATTTTCTGCAACATTTACCACCCAAACATTAAATTCACCTCTGAAATTTCAGGCAGTTCTGTTAACTTTCAGGACATGACAAGATCACTTAAAGTTACTAAGTTTGGAACGACTGTATTCTAAAAACCAACCGACTTACACTCATATCTGCTTTATTCTTCTTCACACTCCCGGCCGGCGAAAATTCGACACCATTCTCACAAATATTAGGACTACAACGTATTTGTCAAGATGATGATGACTCTTGGAGCAAGGCTCATGAGCTTTTACAGTTCTTCCGACTCCGGTTATACCCGGAGCATATACTCAAGTAAGCACTACACCGCATAAGAACGGTTGACTACCAGGCCTCCCTCCAACAACTTCCAAAAGATGGTTCAGAACTAAACTCATTTTACCCTACCATCCTCATTATGTTTTGGCTAAAAATATCATTATAAAAAATATTTTATCCTTCAGTCAGGCCCCCATTCACGCCATTTATTTCAACATAATCCTTGGATGGTGTTTTTCTTTTTAGCTAAAAAACATCGATGACGTGTAGTTTTCCATTACACACTTTTTAAGCACAATAAAGTAAAATTCGCTTATAACTGTATTATTCAAGTGTTACTACGTCAAATTAGCGTATAACATCAGATGAAACGCAGAACCAAACAGAAATCCGTTTATAAATTTTAAATCAAAATAATTATGAACCTATTTAGCATGTATACCGAGAGCTAGATGTTAACTGCAACTATGTATATGCATCTTACCTCTTATAGCCAAAACGAACCATAAAAGAATAAACATTATAATACGTCAAATGTTTACTGACACGCAATTTACGATCGCTGTGTAACAAAGTGAGCAATATAAGAGTGTTGCCAATACTAAGCAATTTATAGTTTAACAATTCATTGTATAGCTCATCTCTCCTATTCATCTATTCTACTTTCACGCTGGAACTTAGCACGTCGTTGCAGGCTGCTGTTAAAAATGTATAACCCGTGCATAACATGTTTTGTTGTTGGCTCGTTTGTTAATGTCTTTTTCACATGACCTTGGCTGAATTATTAATTACCAGCAGTGCACCAACGCTTGTTTGCGATGGCACGTCCCTTGTGCTTGCTTCGCCTTGTTGTTGATATCCCTCCATCGCTGCACTAAAAAATCAATTTTTTTAATAACGATTTACAAAGAGTAAGCAACAAACGGGGCCATAAAAATATTTAGCAAAAACAAACTCTTTTTTTACATTCTCGTATACAAAGTATAGAGAAAGAATTGTAATCATGCAATTTTAGAAAATGACGAAATCTGTATCGCTGTTTCAGGATGCTATTTGGCGCTCTGGGTTATCCTATGAAAACCAGGGTGTTTACGTTAGTTTAAAACAGCAAAGGACCGTACGCAGCGCTCTTACGGTATTATAACCGGTGGATCACGAAAGCTCCCCTCTAGACCTTGCTAGGCGGTCACTAAATTATGTTCTACCTCACTTTTACGGTGATTGATTAAGGTACACTCAAGGCTTTCATGTGGTAGGTAAACCCGTGCCCTGATAAGCACGAGAAAAATGCAGGCATTGTTTACATTTAAAATTAAACTTCGGTTTAGAAAAAAAAAATTTACAAGTCTAGGAATATAGGATTGGTAACGCATTTATGAAACGCTTCTTAGATTATTTGTTACACTTTCTTCTATCTACGCGGCAACGCGCGAGGACAGGTATCCGGCCCAGTTCCTGGTGTCGCCAGCCAACTTCTACTTTATTGCAATCGCTATCAATGCCAGCATTTTGCTTTACATATCTCGTAACCATCAGCAAAATAAAACTTGTCAGGTGAATATCTGGAGAGGAGTATTTGGCCATGATAAATGTACAACTTGTAGCAGTAGCATATTTCTAACTACTTAAAGCTTAGGAATAACATGGTTTTTTAACTTCTCCGTTATACAAAAGAAAACAAATAAAGAGCCCATTAGGTAGGATCGAATGACTCATGTTGAACTTTGCATTAACGTCCCTTTTTACGGTTACTAGCAAGAAACGTCTCTTATGTTGAAATGGCGCACCCGTTTCCTGTGTTGTAGAGGGTTGACGCAATATTTTCGGAGGTTTTGTGCAAATGAAATACTTATTACCACTGAAAAGCTAACATGAATTCTTCCACCCTCCTACAACTGGTGAGATCAAGCTACATATAGAAGAACATGGGCATGGAGATGTAGGGTTGTAATAAACCCAAGAGTATTCCGCATTTAACAGCAACCGGTACTAATTTTGAAATGCTAAGGATATTCACAATTCACAATAGCTTATGCTATATATAAAACTTTTTGAATGATGAGATGTTTTTATTTAAATTCGAAGTAAAGATACAATATAGTCATTCGTAAACAGGTTCGAGCCCTAGATATGTCATATCTACTGTCTTAACATATGTCATAGAACATCATATATGTAATATATTCCAGATGATGAGGACCATGTTAATCTTGTTAATTAAAAGTAAGCTAGTTTTATTTTAACAAAAACGTTCAGATGATGTGGCAGCGTTATATGATCCGCAGCATTTCAAAGATAACGCTGCATAGGAGGGAAGCGCGGAAGGTGAGGACAGCTAAAGATAAGACTGCTGAACATCACCAGCGACTAGACAGGACTCTCCTTAAAATATCTTTACGAGGGTCACTCAAGTGCGTTTACATTTTTTTATCTAGGTTAAAAATGGTGCGAAGTATTAGTCATTTGATTTATTTTTAGTTTAAAAATAGTACACTCAAATGCAAAACAAAATGAAAAGAACAATTATTTACGAATCATCTAGTATTCTAAGCCAGTCGTTTGATGAAAGCCACAATACATTTTTTTATGTAAATATTTATGTATGTCAGAGTGTCAAATTCAGCTTGAATTATTGATCACAACAATTGTCACCAGAGTTGTGGTAAGAAATATAGGTTGTTAGAACGTTTGTAATTAGTTTAAAGAAATCGTGTGATAAAATAACATTAACAATTGAAGACTGTAGAAAAGACCGCCAGTGCAAAGAAGACGATTTGGTCATCGATTGTACTAGCTAACCTTTTCGTTACTGAATAGTTGTATTAAAAATGAATGTTGTGCTTATAAAGATTTCTGAGTGCTATGGGTGACTCGACCGTATGAATGGAGTAGTTTTATAACTGTGGACTGTAGCTATTGGTTTAGCTTTTTAACTTGAAATAATAATAATAAAGCGCGTCGCAAGGCTTCCCTAAATAAGTGAGGTTTAACCTCAACTAATGAGGGCCAGTTGAGCTTAACTTGTAGATTTCTGAAACCAGAGGTTAACATTGTTCACGTTGTAGTCAGTGAACCTTCCTGGTAAATATTCCAGTAGCAGAAAAATATCGTGGCACCTGCAACTGGTAGCTGGAAAATCGTCTAACCTCCTCCACAAACGACCACTTGACCAGAAGTGAGCTGGAAACAATTTCTTGCCTTATTTGTGTTCCCAATCTCCATGCACGATTTTTAGTTAATTTTCATCCATACATTCAATCATCTTTTGCTTTATATCTTGTCTATCTTCAATTTTGGCCCATGTCTATGATATGATCCATTCTTTTTGTTCATTTTTTCTTCTTCCCAATATGTCAGTGCATGTTGACTTCCATAGTTCCTGTATTCCTAGCCATTTTTTGCTCTACTGTTTCCTCTGTCAGGCTGAAGAGTGCTTCATACCTATTTTGTTACTGCGCAGTTAAAGTCTTCATTTATTTTTGGACTAATAAGATATGTTGTATTGAATTTAAGGTGCGGTTTATCAGCTCGATCCCTGTAGGATTTTAGTTTTGATTTTAGTGTTGCAACCACGAGTTGGTGGTCTGAGGCTGCATCAGCACCTCGTTTCGCCCTAACATCCATTAAACTTCTTCTCCACTTTCTGGAAACTGTGATGTGATTAATTTTGTTCTTTGTTTAGCCATTGGGTGACGTCCAGGTGGTCTTATGTATATCTTTATGTGAGAAAATTGTCCCCTCTATAATATGGCAGGGCAGACACTATGTTGGAATCCCCTAATAAAGCGGAGAATAAGTAGACCAAGACAAACTTGAAAAAAAGGTCAGCTTAACGTGCAGCAGAAGCTGCCAGAATGTCGTGGACCCGTTTTGGAGTAACCGCCCAGAACCGGGCAAGATGGAGAGTTTGACAATGGTAACATTATGCTTTAAAAAGCTCAAATTAATTTTGTTCTGACATTGGAGAAAACGAACAAGGTATACTACTTTATTTAACAATATAAAAAGTTAATTAAGCAAAACATTTTTAATTGAGGTAGGCCTATATAGTTATTTATCTATTTCCCATTTTTAAGAATTATAAATGTATTTCAATGATATAAGGCCTCAAATTGTTTTTTTTTTAAAAACACTATTATTCTTTGTTTTCTAATACTTATTTGTTTCTTTGACAAAAGCTTAGTTGTAGATTCTATTTAATCACACACAAAATAATTAAATTATCAAATTAGAATGTCTGACAATCGTATCCTATTAAAAATTTATAGAAGGGTTGGGACCAAATTGAAATAGTGAACAAATAAACGAAAAGAAATATAATCGAAAGATAATAATGCATTATAAGGAAATGAACTAGTTAATTGGAAACATTTTTTTTCATTTGGACACTTTTTTTCTTCGAAGCAAAATTTTGTTACAATTCTCCCTTAAGAGAAACAATAGTATTTCTAAAAAAAAATAATTCATAAAAAAACGTACAAATAACACGACTTTATGTAATAATGCACTAAAAGGGAGAGAAAAAAAAGAATTTACTTTTTATTTATCATATTACACTACCGTTTAAATAACTATAAAGAAACGTGTAGGTCACTTTTTTATCATTGAAACCTTTACTAAAATTTAAGAAAAGACTCAAGCTTTTCTTTATAGTTATTTAAATAGTAGCGTATTATGATTTGTTCAAAAATATCATAAAAGCTTGTTATTATAACATTTTTTTTTACCTGTTTTCATCAGTAAATTAAAATCTGTTTGTTTACAAAAGATTTGCAGGACTAAAAACTTAGCGAACCTAACGAATACGAGAAAGCAGGGCGTAGCGAGGGGGGGGGGGGCGGGGGTGCGGACCGCACCGTGTGACACCATTTAGGGGGGTGACACCAAGGCAAAAAATAGCAAAATATATAGAGAAAAACTCGAGGGGGGGGTGCAAATCGAAAGTTTGAGGGGGGTGCAAATCGAAAACTTGAGGGGGGGTGCAAATCGAAAGTTTGAGGGGGGGGGGGTGCAAACGGAAAATTTGAAAGTTTGTCCCTGGGAAGGGTCTCTATGCCTCTGGGGGGTGACACCATTAAGTGCCGCACCGGGTGACACCCGACCTCGCTACGCCACTGCGAGAAAGTACTTGTAATAGTGCGGAATATTTGGATAAAAGAGCCTACTGATTTGGAGAAAATTTCAATTAATTCTTAAAAAATTAATTAGGTATCCATTTAAGTCAAATTAATGTCAGATTGCATTAGCTTCTTGTCTTGACACATGCGCCAACTGTGAAAGGGTCAGTTAGAAAAGCCAAAGTCTTCGCTCGGGCGTTTCAATCTATGACGACAGATAGACTGTCGATAGACAGTAATTTTTTCGGCATTTTAGCAACATATTTAAAAATGTTTTTGTTTCTACATTAACACCTAATAATTTTTTCTACAAAACTATGTACTTTAAAAGTTAAACCAAATAACAGACTTTTCGATGTCTTAAAATTGACGAAAAAAGGAAAAAAAACAAACAACCTGGAATGATCTCCCCTAAACTTTATCGAAGATTCTTATATAACAGTACGAAGGATGGCAACTCGGGATAAGGACATGATTTTTTTAATACATTTTTAATTACTAAAAACTTTAAAAAATAGAATACAATCTCGTAGACAAAATAATTGCGCACCAAGTGAACGGCAAACAAACTGTGTATAATAGTGCGGAATATTATTAGTACATGCTTTTTGAGAAATCGGAAATAGCATAAATTATTTCTTCTGGGTAAAGCAAATTACTAAAAATTTGCTAAAAGGTAAAGAATTAGATATAATTAACTTATTTTTGAACTTTCGTTCATCTATGTGAAATAGTAATCAAGATATAGGCTTTTGAATCACCAAAATCGCTGAAAAGTTAAAACAGAACTACAAATTTTATATATAACTAATTGTATATGAAATTTCATCAACCTAGTAAAAAAAGTACTGAAGTTATCGTGTTCACAGACAAACTCACAGACACACTCACAGACATACAACCAGAATTGCCAAGCTCAGTTTTTCCGAATCCATTACGCTTAGAACGCTGAAATTTTGATAAATCTGCATTTATTATTTTTGCCCTATTAAAATAAGTCCTATATTTTCCGTATATTATGAAGTAATGAGGAATAAAACGATGAAAACTGTCAAAATTGCATTTGATTTTTTGCACGATTACAATACTTCCTCTATACTCTTTATATGAGAAAGTATAAATGAGCTTTTTACAAGCTTTTCTTTAACTCACTCCCTCTGTCGCCAGTCGTCAGTCTGTCTGTTTGAATCGGAACGCCCGTGCAAAATTGCAGGCACTTCTAACTGACAGATACAGTTCGAAGTTGGAACGCTTGGTCAAAACATAAAGACAATGCAGCATGACATTCAATTTGACTTAATTGGTTGACTAATTAATCTTTTATGAATTAATTAATATATAGTCCAAATTATTAGGCTGTTTCATCAAACTATCCCTCGCTATTAGACACGTGTAATCACTATCAACAGGGCGTCATCACGTTCAATAGGTGCGCAATGGTGTTTAGTCACGTGTCAAAATTAGTAGGCTGTCTCATCAAGTTATATAATATTTATGCATCCATTTATACGACATAAACTTATCGGTTGGAACATGTAAAAAAAAGAAAGATATCATGTAAAACTATAGTTTTAAAACATTTGCATTGTTGCTTCCCATTGACCGAAAATTAAGCATGCCTGTATAATATATAATTATAATATAATAATGCCTGTATAACTACTTCCAACCTAAAATAGCTACGCCAAACCCAACAAAGGTTTTCTTAGCCCCCCCCCCATCCATTTTATATATTTAGATTTTAGAAAATATATCTACAATTTGTATGCTCCCTTAAGTTGTTTGGTTGTAGTGAGCTTTTCTTCCGCAAACCATATTAACTGTTCGGTTTTTAAATTGTTAAACTCAAGGGCTCAAACTGTTTGGTTTTGAAATGTGCTTTAAATGTTTTTTGAATTTTTTTTATAACATTGTTTAGGGTGAGAGTTTCATATACAGGCACTAGTTTGGATTTGAACTGAGTGATATTGAGGAATACACATTGGCTGACCACTGACAGGTTGATACTCAAAGTATTCAGCTTTGTTGATATGTTGCTTCATCATTTTGATTTAGATTCATACAATTTTATAAATAAAGCAATTTTATTTTCAAGTGTAAATCTCATGTTTCTGTGCATTTCCTTGGACAGTTTCCTGTAAACTATAAGAAAAAAACAACATACTTTGCGGCTAGTAATTATAAATACTCTACATTTCATATATATATTTACATGAAAGCTTTGTATGTGTAAAGGTTTCTCGCGTTATATTTATTTTTATGTTTATTTGTATTTATATTGTTAATTTTAAATACAATATCTTTTATACGATGTCATTCTTTAATATGTATTCGAAAACAATAATTAGGAAAAGTAATTGCTTTTTACTTTGTTTAGCGCAAATCTATGTAAAGGTGCTTAAGAGCACACATGTTTGACTATTTAAAAAAGGGAAATAATTCATGGAAGTGTTTTTTTTTCTTTTTCTTTTACGCAGTAGCGTGTGTTAGCTACCGTAGAACATCACTACTGTAGTAGATCTGTTTTTTTTTACAAAACCACTATCAAGGTGCCCGCGGCGGAACTTTTAAAGGCTTAGTTGTTGGGGCGCTAGTTTATACACATTAACACAAACACGCCCCGGTTTACGCTGATAGTGAAAGAAACACCCCTCGGTGATGGCCTTGATGTCTGAGGTGTCAATGGGCTCTTGGAACACTGACACCGGCGGAGGCCCCTAATGCAGCGAGTACACCTATCCCTCTGTGCATGACACCCAATATGCGGACCCCGTGTGCTATGATAGCCCCAGGGGATCTCGGGGCGCTCAACTACACATTTTAAACAAATGTTAGGTCGATGAGTATTCAAAAACTTCCTAAATTTTATCGAAGTTGGGATGATCTCAACTACTTTTACTAAAGCCTATTATGAAACACTCAAAGGTAGAGATTTCAAATTATACACGCTTAATATCGTATTTGTTTGTAAAACAAAGAAGAAGTAAACGTACATAAAACCGAAATAGTACAGAATAGTACAATACAACAAATGAACATTTTACATTATAAAATCAAAGTGAATTGTGAGCCCCTAATCAATGCTATAAAGAAGCAAAAGTCGTCCTAATATTTAGCGGCCTCTCGCGCGATGGACTTATTGATTTATTTTCAAAAGCATTTTGCCGACAAAAGCGTGCGTTTGATTGTAGGAGAAAGATGACTCGGGATAGTGTCTATAGAATAAAGAAAATCCACCGCAACTACAATATTCTGTTTACAAAACAACCATCGAATAAAAAATGCATGAAATTTTTTTTTTATATGCGCAGTCTTGCGGTACTGCTGTTTTCAGCCCCTGATTCTCTGCCTTCTGCCAAATTGTGGGTAATTTCCGTTGACCGGAAGTAATAATATCGCTATTTCCGATTTCTCAAAAAACGCATTTGAATTTATAAGGTACAAATAATATTCCGCACTATTATACACATTTTATTTGGCGTTCACTTGGTGTGCAATTATTTTTCTACGAGATTTTATTCAATTTAAAAAGTTTAAGTATTTAAAATGGATTAAAAATCATGTCTATATCCCAAGTTACCATCCCCTGTTGTTTCATACAAGAATATTCGAGAAAGTTTAGGGGAGATCACTCCCAGTTTATTTTTAGTAGTGTTCTTATTTTGATTTCTATAATAATAGTTTCGCTGTCTATGTATGTATATATCTGTGTATGTATCTATTTATCTGTTGGAACGCTTTTACTTTAGAGAAAACACATGCATAGTAATTCGAAAACGAAACGTAACGTCACATGGAACCGGAAAGGTACACACAGTAATATGACGTCATTGATTCTCCAGTAAACAATAAATTAAAAGCCAATTTAGTCTAATCTTAAGGCCAGACACCACCAGGGGCGGAACAACAGTGCCGCAAGACCCCGCAATGCGGGGGGGGGGGGGGGGGGCACGCCATTTAGGGGCCCATAGCCGAACATAATAAATTTTTTATAGTTAAACAAAAAATAATTTTCTTGCATTTTTTACTTTACAGTAAAAGCGTTTGTAAATAACAAACATATCTACTACAGTAGTGATGTTATACAGTAGCTAACACATGCTGTTGGGTAAACAAGTTAATAAAAAGTCTAGTGACAATTTAAGCGCAATTTACTTAATTAATTTTTTGTGACCGAACGAAAGGATATTTTTGAAAACTTTCTTCAGCAATATTGTTCTAAATTATGGCAGGAATCGATTGGTAAATGTTTCAAGTCGCTAAGTGGTCTGGTTGCCGAGATATGGGCAAAAAACTGCATTTGTTCGAGGTTTTTTGGCTTTTCCGGGAAAGCCAGGAAAGAATTCCGGGAATTTTTTTGGCCCACAATCATCCTCGAAACTTGCTTAACCTATTTGCTTTGGAACTAGTCCTCGATATTGCTTCGTTGAGGAGGAGATACGACTTAAAGCTGCGGACACACATCGGACACACATCCATCCAGAACGAGTTAATAATCGCAATTGTCCGTATGGAAATTGCGCTAAAAAATATATATGCCTGAGCTGCAGTGTGAAAGATAGGCGAACGTTCAAAACACTTCCATGACTTATTTCCCTTTTTTAAATGGTTAAATAAGGGTGCTCATAAGCTCCTTTTAATATATTTGTAATAAACAAATTAAAAAGCAATTACTTCTCTTAATTATCTTTCTAAAATACATACTAAAGATTGACATAGCATAAAAAGGAAATATATTCAAAACAAATAATACAAATACACAAAAAAACATAAAATAAACATAACACGAGAAACTATTACACAAACAAAGCTTTCATGCTTTATATTCTTTTGAATTTGTGGAAACGGCCGATGCGTAAGAAGGCCTTCGTGCCTTTAATTGTTACCGTTTTTTTTAATAAATTGGAAATTTGAAATTGAAATTTGACCGGCTAAAGACTAGAGGGTGGGCAGTATTTCATAAACATATTGAATAAACTAGTTCTAAATCTAAAAAAATTGAAAACAGACTAATGCACTCACGCACATTACATGTTGTAATTTGTTTTAATTGAAAATAAAACATTTTTTTTTCAAAACCCGATCAGGCCAGAAATGATTATCCAATGTTTATATATATATATATATATATATATATATATATATATATATATATATATATATATATATATATATATACATACATATATATATATATATATATATATATATATATATATATATATATATATATATATATGGGGGCCCAGAATTTTTTTTTGCGGGGTGGCCCTTTTTTTCTAGTTCCGCCACTGGGCACCACACATGTTTTAACCGTATATTTTTTTTTCTACTATTATGGGTTTAACTCTAATTCTGATAGTAATACCATTTAGCTATCTAACCTGAACGTTTCCAACCTCTACAGCCAACGGTAATCAGTTTATTGCGATGTGAAACATGACCACCATCAAATTATCACACTGCTACCACAAACGCTAATCCAAACACAAAGAAAATACAAAATGTGGGGGGGGGGTACAAGAGTACCCGACAATTTTAATGACAACCTCGTCCCCACCCTCACAAAAATTGCATTTGTGTTAATATTTTACAGGGAGGTAACTTAAAGGTGTTCATAACGTTATCTTCGATATATTACCCCTCGGTTAGCCTCCAGAAATCAACGCCAAAGAATACATCACTGTATTTCAAACAACAACCAACTGTCGAATATATATATATATATATACATACATACATACATATATATATATATATATATATATATATATATATATATATATATATATATATATATATATATATATATATATATACGACAAAAGTGTAGTGGAAATTTTAGCTTTCTTTAAAAAATAATTTTAGAAATAAAAAAAACAAGAATCAAATCCAAACATATATCAAGACTTACAAATAATAAATTAATAAGAAAAATGTAATTATTTTAATTAAATAACAAAAGCGTTGGTCTCTCAAATACAGTTGCAGTGTCACTTGGTGTTCTATTATCTATTATTCGGTGCAGTACTTCATGTTGTAGGGCTTGCAACACCTGCATGAACATATTTTGACTTATATACCGTACAATTCAGCTTGTGTTTGTGTGAGAGAGAAATACACAAAGTGATTTTAAAAAAATAGCTAATTAATACATAGCCTTCAAGAGCGACTAAGTCAGAGATATACATACAGAGATTTTAAAAAATAGCTAAATAATACAAAGCCTTCAAGAGCGACTAAGTCAGATTTGTTTTCTTACTAGCCGTCCGGCAAGTACCTACGATGGTCTCGGTAAAAAAATCTATCTGCAAAGGACCATGACCTGTGTGTTAAGTAATAAGTACATATCTGGTGTTGCCCGGGTTTAGGAATTATAATAACCCTAACCCTAACCTCAACAAACCAAAACGAAAACAAACAAAAAACGCAACATAACACAAACGCAAACACAAATACAAACACAGAAAAAAATGCACACAAAAAAGCAAACAGAAACGCAAATACAAATAGAAACACGAAAGCAAACACGAACACATGTAGTGAGACGCGAGGCCGGGTGTGTTGACGTGTATGTTGTTGTACAGAGTGAACGAGGGTACAAGGGAAGCAACTGGTCGGGTGACAGTGGCTGTGTTGTGAGCGAGAGAAAGGGGGTGTGTAGGAATGAAGGCTGGGGGCAGTTGAAAGTTGGAGTTTAAGAAAACAGGTTGATGTGGGACTAGTGGTGCGTTTAATGAGAAATAAAGGATACTGTGATACCTAGCCTCAATCGTGTTGGTTGTGCTTTCTTTGAGATACTGACACCCTCACAGTCACCTTTGTTATCCATAGTCTATCGCACTGTTTTAAACAAAATAATTCATGATAGAACTCATCGGATAACGCAGGGCGTTAAATCTAACCCTGTTTGGACCTGGCGGATGCGCCTTATTCAATTTAGTGAACGACTATAATACCCAAAGCTTATCCGCAAAAGGACATATAGAGGGAAGTAAGTGTGTTTTCCTAATTTCTCAAGGGACGTAATGAGTGATAAAGGACCAAAAAAATTATTTTCAGGCACAGTTAGACATTTTTGTGAAGGGTGATACATTTTCTTTAATGTTCTTATTTGGTGGAGGATTCAGACAACAAGGATTGAGCCAAATACAGAATCGGCCGATACATAGGATGACGACTCCGACAGAAACATCACATGCGTCGAACAAGATCGCAGGGTAGCCATCGACACAGTCACGTCATCTAGAGAGTCGTGAACAACAATCCTTTCCAAAATAAACCGGGAGTGACCTCCCCTAAACTTTCACGAATATTCTTATATAACTCGGAATATAGACATGATTTTTAATTACTTAAACTTTTAAAAATAGAATAGAATCTCATAAAAAAAAAAGAATCGCGCACCAAGCGAACGCCAAAACAAAATGTGCATAATAGTGCGCAAAATTTAAATACTTTATAAATTTACATGCGTTTTTTGAGAAATCGGAAATAGCGTAAATTAGTACTTCCGGTCCATGGAAATTACTCAAAATTTGAAAGAAGGTAGAGAATTAGATCTTTTACTCACATGTGAAATTTCATTTACTATCTGAAATAGTGCTCAAGTTATAGGCTTTTGAAAAATTCAAAGTAGAAAAAGTACCACTTCCGGTTATCGGAAATCGCTCAAGAGTTGATCAGGATCTACGATTTTGATAAAATACTTATACATGAAATTTCATCAACCTAGCTGTAACGGTACTCAAGTTATCATGTTTACACACAGACAGACACACAGACAGACACACAGACATACGGACAAGATTGCAAAATTATGTTTTTCCGTATCAGTGAGGTGTAAAACGTCGAGATTTGTAAAAATCTCCATTTTTTTTTTTTTTTTGCACAATTACAAGACTTTCTCTATACTTCGTATATACGGGAAAGTAAAAAGAACTGTCGGAGAAAAAAAGGACAAGCGAACAGAAACCACAGAACACATAAAAGTAACCCAACTTATTCAAAGCCCCACAGTTCCACCCCTAGCAGGGCCACCCTTTAAAGTGAAGACCCGAAGCAAAAGAAAAAAAAACCACACCTCCCTCCACGGATCCCCAAGCAAACTAAGGCGAACCAGGCTTAAAAGGGAAAAAAAAGAAACAAACAACGTAAGTAAAAGCCTCACAATAATAACCCTCAAGATTCAAGCACGCATCACGAAGACAAACACATTAGACACTTAATTCATAAACATAAACCCGATTTCCTTCTGGACAAATACAGCACGTCAACACACACACACTATAAATAGTAACACCTCAGCAGTTAGTTTACACACCACACCGCCTTTTACGCCTGGCTCGCCTTAAACTCATACATTCATTCTCCACATGTCACGTCAACCATCGCGACCCACCCTCCCTGCCCTATACTCACAGCAGTCCGGTCACGCAACACCGATCTTGCTGCCTGGCCCGCTTTACCCAACCACCCCCACCCCCTCCCGACCAACAGCCCCATGACCCCACCCGCCATACAAGTGATATCGTCTTTTTTTTAAAATGTGTAACATTCTGGCAATATTTGGTAGATTGTTCACTTGAAAGCATTGTAACTGCATTTATTTATTGATGATACTTTGTCAGAATATTACTGTTTTCTGTAACTGCATTTTTACATTGATGCTGCCAGTAATGACAATCCTATTTAAATGTACACAAAATTTGTTTATATACTCATCAGCCTTTACGAACTCTAGGCATCTAAGATATAAATTACTAAGCCTGGTGTTCCTAATATTTTATTATGTGAGACTGGAAGAGTCATCTCCCCTTTTAGGCAACCCGGTATCTTTTTTGTTTGTAACATGAATATTTTTAAACTTAAATATTACAGATAGAAGGAATTTGACATCTTTATTATTATTTTCAGCGCTTTTAAAGCCACACGACCTCTATTTGAAGTTTAATTTGATATCATTAGGATACTACTGAACGTATATGTATATAACTAGAAAAAAATGGCCACCCCGCAAAATTCTTTTTGGCCCCCCCCATATATATATACTAGCCGTCCCGGCCAGGCCCTGCTCTGGCTTCTGTGAAAAACCTTTCCGTTAAAGACCATTACCTGTGTGTTTAGTAATCATCATAAACCCGGCATTGCCCACCCAAACCACAACCAACCAAAACAACAAAACGCAAACATAACGCTAACACAATTAGAAATACAAACGAAAACAAAAACCTAACAACAAACCCAACCACAACCACAAACACCAATACAAACACAAAGAAAAAACAAACGAAAACAAAAACCTAACAACAAACCCAACCACAAACACCAATACCAAAAAAAAAACAACGAAAAAGCAAACGAAAACAAACCAAATCCAAACGCAAAACCAACCAAAAACACAAATACAAACCCAAACAAAAAAAAAACAAAAACGAAAAAAGAAAGAACAAAAACGAACCAAATCAAAACGCAACCACTAACGCAAACCCACCTAAACACAAAGAAAACACTAACGCGAACATAAACGCCCGGGGCAGAATCGCCTGTTTTAGCTTAATAAACGACTATAGTACCCCAACTTATTCATAGTTTTTGCACTCACTTAAACGAACGCGCCTGTTTCAATTTAATGAACAATTATAATACTCCAAGCTTATCCGTAAAATACCTAAAACATTTGCACTTGATCAATCCCCGCTAATTATGTAATTATTTTTTTCCCAACACCAAAACAAAGTAATTAAAAAGTAAATGCTTTTCAACTAATGCAATGATTTCATAAAGGGAAGTAATTGTGTTTTGCCTAATTTATCAAAGGGAAGTAAGCGCTATAGGACTAAAGAAAGACATAATTAGAATTTTTGTAAAAGATGATATTTTTTTTTAAACTTGTGTTTTATGAACATGCCGACAATTATTACTATAATTTGAAAAATGAAAATGATTTCCCAACACTTTTAATAGTAATTTTTTAACTCATAAATTTAGACAAACGCGCACGATAATTGATCTAACACTTAAATCCGTAGAAATGCCAACGACAAACATATGCGTTACAGAATTGAGCTTTATATATCTCGGCCTTTTGGCTAAGACCAAGTGATAACCTATACCAACATCCTATAATGTCATACTCAAGTTCTATGACTTATGCAAATATTGTCAACGCCAGCAAAGGGGTTGCGCCCTTGGATGTTCCCCCTGGGTCGAGAGACTTGGGGAGGAGCCACCCGGACTACGGTTCGGGTGGTTTAATGAAATCCAGGGCCCAACCCTTTTCAGCTACTACCGCCATCCTGAACCTGCCGAACGAAGATTGCCCGGAACTCTTTCCTGCTGAGTCACCTACTATACAAGTCACCATAAGCTCAAAAGGTCACCCCAACTTAAGAGGACACATCTTACGCCAGCTAATAAGTGATCACCAGATCCTACTCCTCAACTACGGGCGCGCTGACACCTGGTACTTCTCCTCATCAGAATTCGACGTCACCACCTTACATAACACACACAAAACACATGGCCCCTACACACTCTACTACACCTTACACGAAAAAAACAGAATCAACGGAACCCTTAGATGGGTCCCACCCACACTAAGCGATCGCACACTCATACAAGCACTACAACCCTACAGCACTAAGGAACCTTCTATACACACAATCCCCCTCACTACCAACCGCAACTTCTCAATATACACAGACAACCCAACAAACATCCCTCACTACATCCAAATAAATTACAAAAACAAAACACTTAACATGCTAATAGCCATCAAAGACAGAAAACAAGCTTGCCAACACTGCTCATCAACAGCACACTGGACCAACCAATGCCACATCCTCAACCTAGAATCAAAGCCCAGCGATCAAACACCAACTGAATCTACAGCGCCATCCGCTCCACAAGACCCCATGCCAAGCACTCAGCAACACCCATCAATCGAAGCCGCAGCATCTAACCCAAAAACGCCGCCCAAACAACAGCCTCCAGCTCACATACCAACGCCACCCGCCCAACCAGCAACAATACCAAGCAGGCCAACTAGCCCCGATACAAAGGCAACGAAACCACCAATCATCAAACCTACTACATCAACAATCGTTATACCCAACTTTGCTACAATAACCACGCCGCAACCAAGCCCTAAAGGGGTAATACTTACATCCCCAAGCATGGCCAGCAAACCAAACAAACTCAGTACAGAGCCAGAAATGGACACATGCTCAGGCTCCAAAAGGAAAAAAGAAGACAGCCCCACAGAAACTAAACCAACAACAAAAAGCCTTAAATCCACAAGGATAACTCACGACAAAACACAGTGCAAATTCTGCACCAAACGCTTCGAATCAGAACATGAACGGGAGAAGCACGAAAACTTAAAACACGAACGATTCAAGCTGTGCAAAGTTTGTACATACAAAGTACCCATTATAGACATACTTCAACACTACGAAGAAAACCACCCCAGCATACAAATGTACGATTGCAACGTATGCACAGTGACCCTCCCATTAGAGGGAATACAGGAGCATACAAAAAACCTTCATCCGAACGCCCAGGTTGGGAAACCAAAAAAACACTAGACAACTTAAACAACTCAAGAAAATTTTTTAGACGTTTTGTTTTAGAAATGCATTTTGTATAATATGTATAATCATGCAACCTTCTCTTGCTGCCTCCCTGTGCGAACAGGGTAGACAGTAAGTAAGGAATTTTATTAAACACAAAAAAAAAAAAAAAAAATATATATATATATATATATATATATATATATATATATATATATATATATATATATATATATACATACAGAAAATACGAACAGAGCATAGGATACTCACTGCTGGCCTGTTCGAATTTTGAAAAAATGTTTTTTTTTTTCAATTAAAACAAATTACTACAAAACGTCATGTGTGTAAGTGCATTAGTGTGTTTTGAGAAAATCAGTTTCATTTTATCTGCTATGGGTTCTCTTAACATTAATCTGGCCAAAAGAATATAAATCATGAAATCTTTGTAGAAGTAATGGTGTCTCGTGTTTTGATTGTTTTTATGTTTTTTTTTATTTATATTATTAATTTTAAATGTATTTCCTTTTTATACAAGGTGATTCTTTAGAAAGTACTTTATGAAAAAATATTTAGTAAGAGAAGTACTTGCTTTTTGATTTGTTTAGTACAAATTGTTATGATGCATGTTTGACTAGGGCTATGGGTGCGCATGATTGATGGTGCGTCCGTATATTGAACGAGTGAGTGTGTGACGCTGTACACAAGAAAGTGACGTTTTAGTGTGAGTTCGTTGTTGTCAGGGAAGAAGCTTGAAGTTAGTCTTGTCCGTGTTATGTTAGAGTTAGGTTGTATAGTTGTGGTATCGTGTGTTCAGGCTGTCCGATGTTTATTTATATGGTGCAATAAATTGAGTTAGCAAACGGTGTCCTTCTGTCGAATCATTTGTGTACGTTAGTGTCGCCGTGCTTCAAGATGAATTGCTGAATAGCTAGACATAACCAAATGGTAGTGGTATGGACATAGGGTATCGGATTGAAATATAGTATTGGACCCTCTCACTGCATAACTGTGGTACACATATAGAACACAGCAGTTATAACATGGTGGAGCAGTATTAACGTGAAACAGCTATAGTAATACGAAGCAGCTATAACAGAATGAAGACAGCTCAAGCAGTATAACAGCATGAAGTAGTATTGCAAGGCGAAGTAACTTAAAAGCACTTAGAAGTTAGTCGGCGGATATAACATCTAGTCAGAAAACGCTATCACTGTCTAATCAGTCAAGTTCCATCGACGTAATTTTCGTACGGATTATGTCTCTGTGATAGATGAACTGTTATTGTGAAAACCGTGTGTGATGATCCCAGCGTGAAAACCCATGTTGAAGAATCGTGTGTGAAGACCCCTGTTAAGAAGACTCGTGTGTGAAGACCAGTTCTAAGAAGACCCGTGCTCTGATGACCCATGCAGTTATGACCCGTGTTGTGAGGAACCGTGTTGGGAGGACCCATGCCATGAAGAACCGTGTGGGGAGAACATTTGATGACCCGTGTTGTGAGGACCTTGACGTGAAGACCGTGCTGGGAGGACCTGTGTTGTGAAGGACAAGGGGATCTGTGTGGGAAGTGTGTGTTGTGTGATGAAGCCGACGATGATGCCCAAGTTCTACAAATTAGATAAGTAGTACCTCTTCATATATTTTTTAAGTAGTAGGCATGTACATTTTTTTTTCTATTACGTCTTAGTGAAAAAAATAAAATATAGTGATTAAGCAGGGGCTGTAGGTATTGTGAGCCCATTGCTGTGTTATGCTAATGAGGGTTGTAATATGATAAGTAAGACATCAGTATTAGTGATAATTGATATTGTTATAGTTAATGTAGACACGCCGGTTTGAGGACGGTGTTATGTTGTTGACAAGATGATGTCACTATGATCTGGATTTGATTTATTATAATGATATGATTTTCAATGTATGATATGTGATGATATGTTATCCTATGAGGTTTGTTTTCTTAGCGTAAGGAACCCAGTAGATTAGGATAATGTTGTTTTAAGATAATTTGGTGTCGTCACCCGGCCAGCAGGGGGATTGTTCGTTGGTCGGTTGCTTCATCGGTAGTTAGTTGATTTCAAGACTGAGGATGCAGTCAGATTTTTTTTTGTGGGTAGCTCGAGGATGTACCGAGTACCTGGTCATGTATTTAAGGGTTCTAGGGAAAATATTCCTCTATGTGATATCGTATTAGATTACTGAAGATGTTAAGAATTATTATTGGTATATGTCATTATAACATGAGATGAATTTATGCAGGTGATATAGTGATTATGAAATTAGATGTGGTTACTTAATTACTTAGTACTAAATTAACACGTGAGATGTGATTTATTGTATAAATAATATAGCGTAATTAACAGAAGAGGTACTACATTAGATTAAGTCTAATACATTAGGTTAGAGAGACTATGTTAGATAATAATAACCGAGTAGTGGTGACATGTTGTTTTCCGTTAGAAATAATTTCTTTTCAGTACAACTGAGGTGATGTTTGGGTCGACATTGTATGGAATCCTGGCCTTTACGTGAAGTGTGATTGTAGGCTGTGTACCCAACTGGTGATATGAGATGTATACTTTGCAGAATCGTCAAAATATGTTTGTGCGCGCGGAGACATGAACTGAACTGGAACTTCAAGAATTAGTTAAAATTGTTTAGCCTTTAAGGTCTATGTGTGAAAGCTGCCATAGTTGCCATTGTTAGGTAAAACAGAATGTTGTATTATTGAAGTAATAAATAAAGCTAATGTGATTAGCTTGTAGAGAGAGGGGGGTAATGTTATGATGCATGTTTGACTAGGGCTATGGGTGCGCATGATTGATGGTGCAGCCGTATATTGAACGAGTGAGTGTGTGACGCTGTACACAAGAAAGTGACGTTTTAGTGTGAGTTCGTTGTTGTCAGGGAAGAAGCTTGAAGTTAGTCTTGTCCGTGTTATGTTAGAGTTAGGTTGTATAGTTGTGGTATCGTGTGTTCAGGCTGTCCGATGTTTATTTATATGGTGCAATAAATTGAGTTAGCAAACGGTGTCCTTCTGTCGAATCATTTGTGTACGTTAGTGTCGCCGTGCTTCAAGATGAATTGCTGAATAGCTAGACATAACCAAATGGTAGTGGTATGGACATAGGGTATCGGATTGAAATATAGTATTGGACCCTCTCACTGCATAACTGTGGTACACATATAGAACACAGCAGTTATAACACAAATCTATTAAAAGGAGCGTATGAGCACCCCAATTTGACTATTTAAAAAAGGAAAATAAGTCATGTAAATGGTTTGAACGTTTGCTTATCTTTGTTAAGTTTAATTGTAGAAGAGAGAGGACTTGGCTTTCACAGTGGTTTAAAAAGAAAGGGAAAAAGAATATACAAGAGCGTGGGGATGGCGTGTATAGAATAAAGATAATCAAACCGCAGCTATGGTAATCGTTTTACAAAACAAACATCAAGTCAAAAATTGCAAGAAAATTAGATTTTTTAAAAACTATAATAAAAACTATTAGGTTCGGCCGTGGGCCCCTAAATGGCGTGCCCCCCCCCCCGCATTGCGGGGTCTTGCGGCACTGTAGTTCCGCCCCTGAGTTTGCTATTGCTGAATGATAATCATATACGGAGTTCATCTAACCTCAGATCCTTTGTAATCTGTACAATCTTTTGTACTTAACCCTTATAATAATTCCCCTTTTTGTCTATTTTTGTTAATTTTTTCTTTCTGTATATATCAACCATCACATACTGGACACGATGTAAATTATTGTTAACTTATCTCTTGTTACCGTTAAACATGTTGTAATTTTTTTATTGCAAATAAAATTATTTAAAAAAAAAAAACCATTTGAACTTTATATATTAGGTTTTTATTGCATTTAAAATATTCGATTCAGTTAAAGACTAAAGTAATCTTTCTATCTAAAATATATTGCACTGTTTTAAACGAAATCTTGTGCCATATTTATATATATATATATATATATATATATATATATATATATATATATATATATATATATATATATAAAGCAATGTATGTGTGTTTGTGTGTCTGTGTGTGTGTCTTTTATGCATTACCACACCTCTTATCACATCACCATGAAACTTCGGGAAGTTGTTGAGAATATTTCTGATGAGGTTTCTGCGAGAAAAAAAATTCAAATTCGCAGGGGGTGGCGCCCCGACAGGGCGCGATTTGTTTTTTCTCGGTATACGGTTTAGAAAAATAATAAAAGTGAATTGCAGTGACACCGTTCACACGATCGCCATGAAACTTTGGAAAGATGTTGAGAGTACTCCTGGGGAGTTTTTTGCGCAAAAATCATTTTCATATTCGTAAGGGTGGCGCCCCGGCAGGGCGCGATTTGTTTTTCTCTATATACCGTATATAAAAATAAAAGTCGATTTTGGTTTAGCTTCGTTCATCTGATAGCCATGAGACTTTGGGGAGTTTATTATACCACTCTAGGGAAGTGTTCTGTAAAAAATAATTTTTAATGTCGCAAGGGCGGCGCCACGGGAGGGTCCGATTTTTCTCTATGTACGGTATATAAAAATAATAAAAGTAAATTGCAGTGACACCGTTCATCCGTGTACCATGAAACTTTGGGGAGATAATTAGATCACTCAATGGTAGGGTTCTGCAAAAAATATTGTTTAATATTGCAAGGGCGGCGCCCCCCGGGGGGGGGGGGCGATTTTTTTTCTCTATACACGGTATATAAAAAATAAAACTCGGATGCGGTTCATCCGAGTGCCATGAAACTTTAAGGAGTAGATGAGAATACTCCCGAGAATATTTCTGCGAAAAAGAAAACTAAAGTTTCTTATGGGCAGCGCCATATAGGGGACAACTTTCGTCAATTCACGGTTTGTAGCCCAGAGTTTTAGAGCGACGATGTTGGCACTTGGCATCCGTTAATCGAGCGTCCTGCAGTGAGGGTAAGGGGTACTACTATATTCAGCGGTAAAACTACAACAGGCTTCTAAAAATAACTTTGTAACGCGAGGAAATCCTTCTGTACAGTTTCGTCACCTTGCCAAAGATGAAAAAATAACTTTTTGAATATGAGGAGCCTACTGTAGAGTTTCGTCACTTTGCTAATGATGCAATAAGCATCTATTATTAGACAATCCAGTCAGAAATTGAGATCGAGCATCTAATAATAGACCATTAGTAACGCTAGCATATTGATCAGTCACACTGATGTTTAAAACACGTCAAATACTTTTTTTACGTGTTAAAGAAAAAAATCATGTTCATTTGTGTCACTTTAGCAAATGACGAAATCAGCATCATTATTAACAGGATGCTATTTGGCACTAAGGCGCCTGTTATTTTTAATGAGCCAGGGGTCGTACGCCGCGCCTATGCGGTAGTGTTATCGGAGGGTGGGGGCCCTGAGAGCGCTCCTCTACGTCTCTGACACATGGACGGTCACCGAAGTGTGTTCCACCATATTATTTCGGTGAGTGAATAATGTACATTCAATGTTTTCATGCGGTAGTGTAGGTAAACCCGTGTCCCGATATTTATGATCCAAGCGCAGGTATTGTTTACATTTAAATAACTCACTTTTACAGAAAAGACGGTCACGCGTCTTAGAACATATGATTGGTAACGCGTTGCTGAAATCCTTCTAATACATTTCGTCAAACTCACTTCTATCCCCCGCGGCAACGCGCGGGGGACGGGTACGCTAGTATATGTATAAAGCAATGTATGTTTGTGTGTGTGTCTGTCTCTCTGTCTTTTATGCATTACTGCACCTCTCATCACATCGCCGTGAAACTTTAAGGAGTGTTGTGAGTATTCCTGGGAAGGTTTCTACGAAAAAAAAATTTCAAATTCGCAGGGGATTTTTCTCTATATACGGTATATAAAAATAAAAGACGATTGTGGTTTGACACAGTTTATCCAGGTGCCATAAAACTTTAGAGAGTTGATGAATACTCCCGAGAAGGTTTCTGGGGTGGGAGGTGGGAATAGGGGTTGGGTAGGTGGTTGGGAAGGTGGGATTTAATTTTGCAAGGGCGGCCTCCCGGCAGGATGCGATTTGCGCCCTGGTCTTTCCCGTGAGCGCATTGGTGACTACGTTCGGTCTAAACGCTTACTAAATTGAATCAGGCGTGTCCACTGGCGCCCTGGTAGGGTGCGATTAGGCTGCAAATAAAAATGTCTGTTTCTGCCCCCAAAGGCTCACATGGGCCGCTGAGGGCCATGTAATACGTTTTATTTTATTAATCAGAAAAATTAACCAAGGTTAGATTATTAACTGGGATGTTTCTTTTTGTCCATAAAAAAACCCAAACAGTTTCGTCACTTTGCGAATGATGCAATTAGCATCTATTTTTAGACAATCCAATCAGAAATTAAGATCGAACATCGAATAACAGACCATTAGTAACGCTAACATATTGCATCAATCACACTGATGTTTAAAACACGTGAAATATTTTTTTTTAAGTGTTAAAGAAAAAATCCTGTTCATTTGTGTCACTTGAGCGCATTACGCCATCTGCATCAT
>NW_026731669.1:1520000-1532500 GCF_028476545.2 Physella acuta | reverse complement strand
TTTTTGCGTTTGCATTTGTATTTATTTTGCATTGTAATGGTGTTTTTTTTTCCTTTTATGCTGCGTTTACGTTTACGTTTGTGTTTTTGTTTATTTTTTCTTGAGTTTGCGTTTGCATTGTATTTGTGTTGTGTTTGTGTTCTCTTTTGCTTTTGTGTTTGCATTTTCTTATGTTATTGTGTTGTGTTTGTGTTGTGTTTGTGCTTCTGTTGTGTTTGTGTTGTGTTGTGTTGTATTTGTGTTTGTGTTTAGTTTTGTTCTGTTCCCAAGTGTGTACATTTGAAAAACTTTCATCGTGGCGGAGAAGGGATATGCAGCTAGTTTACATAAATAAGAAGCCTTCAGTGTGTAAGAAGATTTCAGCGTGTAAGAACCCATTTAGCGTATAAGAACCCTTCAGCGTGTAAAAAGCCGAACTTAAAAAAGAACAATTTAATATGAAGATTATTAAACGATTTGTTAATTTTTTTCCGACATGCAATGTTTAATGTATTATATACTTATTAATAACCTAATAACCTTCACTTGCCTCTGTGAAAAACCTATCTGTAAAGTATCTTGACTTGTGTGTTTATTAAGCAGCATATTCCCGGCATTGCCCGTGCTTAGGAAATATATTACGTTTCTAATAACCCTAACCACAACCAACTAAAAACAAAACATAAACACAAACACAAAAACAAACAAACGCAAACATAACATACACACAAACACAAACACAGATGCAAAAAAAAAAAAACGGAAACATAAACACAAACTCAAATGTTACGCTAACGTGAACATTATTGCAAAAACAAATTAAACACAAATGCAAAAATAAATACAAGCCCAACACAAGTAAAAACATAAGCATAAACACATAACAAGCGCAAACGCAAACACAAAATCAAATACAAACACTAACTGATACCAAAAAAAAATTCATAAAAAACGTTTTAATAACAAGCTTTTATGTAATGATGCACTAAAAAGTAGAAAATAAATTATAGACTACTATTTAAATAACTATAAAGAAAAGCGTGGGTCACTTTAGTATCTATTGGATACCTTTACTAATGTTAAGGAAGACACCCACGCTTTTCTTTATAGTTATTTAAATAGTAGTCTATAATTTATTTTCTACTTTTTAGTGCATCATTACATAAAAGCTTGTTATTAAAACGTTTTTTATGAATTTTTTTTTCTGTACTTTACATGTTTTATTTACAATAGAGTTACATGACTAAAAACCATTGCGCGCCTACTGAACATCACGTTCAGTAGGCGCGCAATGGTTTTTGAACGCAGCCATTGAAGCTATTGAAGGTGATGACGCGTTTGGTGTGGTTGGCTAGACATGCCTACTAATTCGGTCCAAATTTTAATTAATTCATAAAAAATTAATTAGGCATCCAATTAAGTCAAATTTAGTTTCAGATTGCATTGTCTTCATGTCTTGACCCACGTGCTAACTTTGAATCGTATCGGTCTAGTTGAACTGTCCGAATTTTCCCTCCTGCGTTTCCGTCTAGACTGACGACTGACGACTGACGACTGACGACAGAGGAAGTGAGTTAAATAAAAGCTTGTAATAAAAAGAAACCATAACGCGAACATAAATACAAACTTAAACTCAATCATACACGCATATTGCTCACAGTATAGCTTGGGGCGCCAAATCACACTTTGCTTGAACGCTCGCGGAACTGTCTAATTTAACGTAGGAAATGAATTTAATACCCCATTTTACCCAAAGTAGATTTGACTCACTTAAGGGGATATGCGCTAGAGAAAAGGCCCAAAAATGTGAAAAATCTCCGTTTTAGGTATTTTATGTATTTGTGTAGTTTTGAATTCTTAGAATCGATTACTGCTTTAATTACGCTTTAAATTTAGTATTTAGATATACAAAAGTCAATATAAACAGCCCCACCCCCCAGCTACACAGCCGACTATTTTACAAAAGAGTCAAAAATGACCTATTTTCACATGAAGACACTACTTTGCTTAGTAAATGGAGATAGCTATATCATATATCGCTGGAAACGTCATTCTTAGTATTGTTGAAGTAACTATAATAGAAAGCTGTAACTATATTAGCCTATGAGATTCAAAGCTTTGAAAACATTATCGACTGTCGAGATTTTTCATTGGATTTTATGTCCTATAAATTTTCATTGGACAAAACGGGGACACCCCCCCCCCCCCGGCAGTTTAACCTTTGCGCACTCGCTTTGTTTACAACCATTTCTCTCTAAAGCGCTCGTCGACGCATAGGCCATAAACGCTCGTCGCTTAAGCCATCTTACTATTTTACCTACTAGAAAATCTACTATTCATTCATTTCACCTTTCAAGATGCCTTAAAAAGAATTTTCGTTTTGACAAAAAAAAAAAGAAATGCAAAGCCTAGAGGAATTCATGCTAGGAGACTCGAAGAATCTTTACTGAATTCAAGTTCAAGGTAAGTTTTACTCTAGATCTAGAATCTAGTTTTAGTTTTATCACCACATTGATTCATTGAATCTAGATCTATCTAGGCTATACGTTTACGATCACTAATTCTAATCTAGATCTAGATATCTATTATCTAGATCTAGTTTGTTTGTAATAGATCTAGATTCTAGTAATAGAGGAAGATCTCTAGATCTAGAATCTAGATTCTAGTATTGTCAGTCCAGTCATTAGATAGATCTAACTAGAAACTAGATATCCATGTCCAATCGATAATTTTAATTAGCTCTAGATCTAGATGTAAATCTAGCCATTCATTATATTTAGGGCTTGTAATTATAAAAATAAATGCAACTAAGTGGTCTAGTATAATCATAATTAATTATCTTATGTAAATAGACCTAGATCTAGTAGACCTATAACACACTTAACTTAGTCCTTGTGATAATAATTTGGCAGCTTTTAATTCTGACTGTTTTTCTATTTTATTTTCAGTTCTACTGTAGATGCTGACATTGAACTCATGCGCTATATCTTTCACGGGAATGCCCGAGCGCCAAGTAGAACCCTGTCTTGGCGTCCGAGCACTCCCTGAATTCTATAGGCGTCATAGCTCTTACGGAAAGGCCCAGGGCGCCAAATAGCACCGTTCCTACCCAAAACCACATTATCTTTTCTCCGTGACACCATTCCTTGCGTTTATTACATCTTTCGAAACATCATTCGTTTGCACCAATATACCCTGATAAAACACTCTTCATAAGTTAACTTATCTGCACCTTCCCATAAACTCATTTGAATGCGTTCTTTGAGTATTGATGTTAAGTTTCTACTGCTCTAAAGTAACGCACTATATATCAAAGGACTTCCTTAATGTGTATAGCATTTGTTATCCCTGGTTACGCTTTTTTCGTGAACTCCTATACAAGACGGAGTGGTCTAACGGTAGAGAGCTGGACTGCTAACCCATAAGTCTCGAGTTCGAATCCGGGTTCAAGTCAGTAGACCGTCCATGAGTCCACCCAACTCTGATGGGTAATTAACTCATGTTAGGAAAAGTAAAGGCGGCTGGGCATAGTGCTGACCACATTATCTCTTCATATGCCAAGGTCACAGAAACAAGTGAAGAGTTGATTTTCAAAATGCAATATATCCAAAATTTGGGTTTCGAGAAAATCGCACTTTTCTCCTACACGAAGCCATTGTACAATATGCTAAAACTGTTTGTCAATTTAGGTTCATAACCCTCATATACATAGGACTAGAATGGTTTTTGAAATGTACTTGCATAAAAAAATACTTTTTTTTTGTCCCAAAACTTGCGTTTCGTTGCAAAATGAGGTATATCCAGCTTTTGTTAAGCTACAAAACGCTGTATATCCATTTTTTTTCTAATAATACATATGATGTCCAATATTTTAGTTTATTATTTTATTAAGACCCACTTATATTCCCAGTGTTATCATCTCACTACAATTGTACCATGTTTTTCTGTTACTTTAAAGTGTTTTTAGTGAGTAATTTCAGTTATTTGAACAATTTTCAAAAATGATGCAAGTCTCTAACGAGAGACTTTAATTTGAAGAGTACAGCTTGTCTTTAGGTTCATAACCCTCATATAAATAGGACTAGAATGGTTTTTGAAATGTACCTGCATAAAAAGATGCTTTTTTTTGTCCCAAAATTTGCGTTTCGTTGCAAAATGAGGTATATCCAGCTTTTGTTAAGCTACAAAATAGAAATAAAATGAAAATTTTGCGCCGTGAAGATTAAAATTAAGTTTTCCTAATAGTAACTGAGTAGCTTTACAATATGGGCACGCTATCTCATTTTTTTTCAAAAATGGCGCTTATCGCGTTTTGAAAATCAACTCTTCAAGTGATCTCTACTTCACCTGCCCCATAGACCTTCAAGTTTGAAAGGGAAACTTTACTTTACCCATACAAGATCATACAATATTTCACATTTGACATATATTCACAGCACACAAATCATATTAACAAATACTGTTTTAAATTACACTGTTCTATCATTAAATTTTTCCTTTTTCAATGAATCTACTCTGGGTACTCAGTAAAACTGATGTAGGTACTAAACGCGACTGCTGTATTTAATGTTCATTTGTAAGTTCAAAATGGTTCTTCTTTTGGCACTACATACTACTTCTGTGGTAATCAAATGGCACTGCTATGGATAACCGATGACAGTGCTGTAACTACTTAGTTCCACTGCTGTTTTAATCAGTGCTGAAACAATGGCCACTAAGTGCTGAATGTGTGCTGAGTGCTGAACCTGTGGATACCGAGTATTGAAGCTATGAGTACTCAGAAAAAAGCTTTATGTCAAGGACAAATGTCAGGACAAATCATATCAGGAAAACGTATACCAGGGAAAATCATAAAAAGTTTTGTTTTATTCTGTTCTTAATTTGGTACATCGTGCTCCGCCACGGTGAATCTTTTTTAAATGTACTAACTTGGGAACAGAAAAAAATAAACACAAACACAAAAGAAAATACAAACACAAACACCAAAGACAACCACACCGCAAACAGAAAAACAAAAGAAAACGAAAACACAAACGCAAACGCCTGTGGCACCAAATCGCAAACTGCCCTGGAGCCGGCACTAACTCCATGAAAATTGCGACATAATTATGGGTTAGGATGAGATAAGCAATCCCTCTCATATCTTCTCAAGAATCCACTAATTTTATAGTAAAAATGGGGTTCGTGCTGCTCGAGTCGATAAAGCTCAAGGTTGCTAAACCGAAAAGTCTCGAGTTCGAACCCGAGCAGATGAAGCTCTTCAGCTGGGGACAGCCACTCTTCTAGGAGAGACAACTCCAAAATCAAACAACTGCTGCCTTGTAGTTTGTTCTTGGTTGGAAAAAGGCTGTGGAAAAAATCCAAAAAGAAAACTTGGCTGAAGTCAATGGCCTCAATAGCGCAAAACCAGTTGACACGTGTCCTTAACTGTGTTGGAGGGGCATCACTTCCAACTCTAAAATTAAGAACGAAGAAGATATTAAAAATGTGTGATAAGTAATTTTAAAAATTTAGAAATCTCGGTTACACTGTTGGGTTTTTCTGTCTAGGGGTTTATATATAGCAGCAGACAAATACAACGTATACAACAGTAGATAACACTAACACTATATAATAATAATAATAATAAGATATTTAATATATATACAGTAATAAAATAATAAAAGATCAAATGGGATCTACAACATAAATAACAATTCTCAACACCACGTCCACAGCCACACTACAACTAACTGCTTCACACACTAGCACACGCTCTGACACCCGTCACCTGACACACCTCACGTGAACACCTCTCGCTCCATGTAAACACACTCAACCAAGGGATACAACTATACACCAAAGGGAGGGTACCTGTCGTTCCAGCACATAACACACACACACAAGCAGGGGACATGTAAGGGACGTAACATCCCTCCCCTCCACCTTCAGATCTCTTTTCCTTAAAGAGATCAAACATCTCTTGTTCCATTAGCCACTGTTGGTGCCCGAGCTCGACTATTTATTCTTCAGTCCTTAGGACGCCTCGTTTTGACCGGTGGGGACAGCGTGTGGCTTGTATCAAGCCTGGACAGTTCGGTCCAGAGTGTGGCTCGCATCCAGCTTGAACAATTCGGTCCTGAGAGTGGACTATGGTTTACTCCGGCCGGGCACCAAGCTCGTGGTCTGACTATCTCAACCTATAAAGATACATGTGAGAAGCCACAATAAAAAAAATTAATCAGCATAATCATTCTATACTGCATCAGTAATACCTTTCTCAAACATTTCTCAATATAATTATATTATAATGCCTCAATAGTAAATTCCTTAACATAATAGAGACTATACTCCAACAATAATAAATTTCTCAATATCATATACACTAGTTGGCGTAAAACACTCGTGAAAGAATGTCTGCTACAAAGTTCTCAGTTCCCTTGATATGTTTCACAGTACAGGCTAATTCCTGTGGTGCAAGGGCCCATCGGCAGATGCGTACGTCGCCATAGATGGTCATCTTTCCTTAAAGGCGATCTGAGTTCCCTTCTCGATAGCCGTTTTAACTACATCATTTATCTCCAGCCCGTAATCATCATACACATCTTCTGTAAAAAACAAAACAAAGAAAAATTAACATTGATTAAATAAATTATCTTTGAACAAAAAACTTACCAAGGACACTACCTTTGTAAGGATGCGCCTCTAAATTTTGTGCTTTACCTCACTCTTATATGCGAGTCTTTAAGCAGGGAAAAATTTCCTAACATATCACGCTGAGCTGTGGGACACACCCGTGATATGTGACCAACACCACCGCAGCAATAACACTTGAGATCATCTGACCGTCGATGTACATTTGCAGTCAGCCAGTTGCTCGCTCTACTGGTCCCGTTGGGACAGTTTCGTTGTATGTGGCCTGGCTTTCTACAGCTATAACAAGCGCCTGTATCTATATCCATACTGCACTCTTTGGCAATATGACCTTGTTCATTGCACTTGTAGCACTGATAAGGTCTTTTGTTGTTTCCATACTCCACAACAGCTCTTTTATCTGACCTATTTCTCCAAGGAAAACCGCTATTACTATTGCTATGACAATCCCTGGCATAGTGTCCATGACGTCCACATGTGTAGCATTTACTGCTCAGACTGACCTTGCTGACACCATGCATAGGTTGTACACCAGCTAGTCATGCCTTCCGTTTACCTGTTTCGTTCCTGTCCCGTCTAGAGGTGGGACAGACTCCCGCTATATGATCAACTCCCCCGCATGAGTAGCACACAATTTCTTCGGTGGAAGGGCAAGTGTGGCGTCCTGGAGATCGCGGTGTCTTGTTTTGCCAGGGTATCCTCTCTGCTGTCGAACTTGCAGCGACGTACGGAGGGGTTTGGTTTACTGGCCTCGTCACTCTAGCGTTTTGAGTTCTCTTTTAGTTGTCAATAACTTTAAGATTATCTTCTACACTACCTTAGCAGCACCATTCAGCCTCTCCAGCAGATCACATGTGACAACCGTTTTTATCCGATCAACTATTAGGAGGTTCATCAAGTCCTCAAACGTTTCCTTTATTCCCGACTGCTGGACCCACGCTCTCAAAGCGGCTTCTGTGTTGACTGCGAAGCTTCTCATGTCGTCGTGTGTTGGTACTAGCTGGTGGAATCTGACCCTATACTTTTCCTCGTTGAAACCTGCGTGCGTCATTAACTTTACCTTAACTGACTCGAAGTCATGATGCAGGTTCAGTCCCGTCTCAACTAGGAAAGCCTTCAGGTGGCTACTCATCTTGTCCGTCAGAAGGAGCGACCAGTCCTTGGGGTCGATACCTTGTCTCTTGGCTTGACTTTCAAAGTGTCTCACATAAGCACCCAAGTCCTCGTCTACCGTCATTGCCGCCACGTCCCTCAAGCGGGGTACAGGGTTATTTACCTTTGCTACAACATCGCACTTCACATCTTTCACCCTCCTCAACTCTTCCTTAACCCACTCCGCCAAACTGACATCACTCAGCCCGATTAGCTTCCCCTCCTCCTTCAAGTCGCTGATCAACTGTTTTCTGGAGCTCCTGGTGGTCGCCATGTTAAACGGACGGGTCCCCAAATGTTGGGTTCTTCTGTCTAGGGGTTTATATATAGCAACAGACAAATACAACGTATACAACAGTAGATAACACTAACACTCTATTATAATAATAATAAGATATTTAATATATATACTAATAAAATAATAAAAGATCAAAAGGGGTCTACAACATAAATACAATACTCAACACCACGTTCCACGTCCACAGCCATACTACAACTAACTGATTCACACACTAGCACACGCTCTGACACCCGTCACCTGACACACCTCACGTGAACACCTCTCGCTCCATGTAAACACACTCAACCAAAGGATACAACTATACACCAAAGGGAGGGTACATGTCGTTCCAGCACACAACACACACACACAAGCAGGATACATGTAAGGGACGTAACATACACTTTCTTAAGTTCTTTAAATTTCGAATAGTTTCGCCTGCTACTCCACCAGCTCCAAGAGTTTTCAATGTTACTGATTAGAGAGCTCCGTAAGAATCCGTAATACTTCTGTTTTGTACCTTGAAAGAAGGTATTGCACTCAAGTAAACGCCTATAGGTTCTCACGGTTAAATTGCGAGAAACGTATCTTGATAAGACAAAGAAATAGTCGCGTCATTTCTTAAAAACACATGCTGAATAAATTATTGTTATGCAATTAGGCAAATTTTTAAAAAGTCAAATTTTTTTATCAAACTCACTATTCCGGTGTAGATACTTTCCTTTTTAAGGAAACTCCATCCTCACCCACCTCCCATGTACTAATTATTTACACCATGCATGAAATATAACGTGCATTTTTGTAATATAATATTATAAATTATTATACATTGCTTTTAATTTATACTTACTCCTTTGTATTACCAGACATCGGGATACCTGACACTTCTTAACTTCTTAACTTCAATTTTTAATCCCGAAATAAAATAATGAGATCCGGAACGTTTAAGGACCAGTACACGGAAATTCGACCGATTGTGGAAAAACAAAATTTTAATAAGCTGTTTCCAAAGAATGGTAAGTTTAGTATCCTGAAGTTACGTGTTTAGGTCCATGTGGTGATATTAACAGTCAGTTGTACAGTTTCCACATTTAAATTCATTGTTTTAATAGTTTAAACAGTCTAGGGGACTAGTCATCACCCATATAGACCAGGGGTCTACAAACTTTTCAGCCCGAGGGCCGTATTAGCTATCAAATATAAGTTCAGGGGCCAGAGTTTCTTCTAAACATGTCTTCGGCATCTCTTCGGAGTGGCAGAGCCCCCCCCCCTCCCCTCTCCTCCCCCGGAAGAACGTTTTTTAATACCCACCCGACTTTATTTGAACTTGTCTCTAATGAGGTCATATGCTGGGCAACTGGCAACATTTGATTCAATGATAATTGCACCCAATGCTGAATTTTATATTTCTTTTGAATTTTTCCTCAGCTACCTCAAAAAAAGAATTTTTTTTTCCGTGGTAAAAGCGATCTCCGCGGGCCGGATGAGAGGACATCGCGGGCCGTAGTTTGGAGAACCTAGCTTTAGACAAGCATATAAGAAATGTGAATAAATAGAAAGAAAGAAACACGTGTAAACATAGATATAAGCCCAAATAACAAAATCACGAGACAAAATAATAACCGCAAGCAAAAACACCAAAAAAAAAAATAAACAACAGATCAAAAAGAAATAAACAGGGAGTAATCTCCCCTAAACTTTCTCGAATATTCGTATACAACACTACGGGGGACTGCAACTCGGGATATAGACATGATTTTCGTCTCCTTTTTTAATTTATTCAACATTTTTTTTAAAAAGAAAAGAATCTCGCAGAGAAAAGAATTGCGCACCAAGTGAACGCCAAATAATCTGTGTATAATTGTGCGGAATATTATTAGTACTTTATAACTTTACCTGCGTTTTTTAGAAATCGGAAATAGCGTAAATTACTACTTTTGATCAACTGAAATTACTCAAATTTTGACAGAAGCTCGAAAAAATGTTCTTTTACTTACGTATGAAACTACATTTATCTATCTGAAACTGTTCAAATTATAGGCTTTTAAAAGTAGATAAGTGTCACTCCGGTTACTGGAAATCGTTGAAAAGTTGATAAAGAAAAGCAAATTTAAAACAATACTTATTTACGAAATTTCCTCAACTTAGCTGTTACGGTACCCAAGTTATCGTGTTCACAGACACACAGACACACGCATAAACACATACACACACAGAGACATACGGAAAAGATTGCAAAATTATATTTTTCTGACTTAGTGAGATTGTAGAGATTGGCAAAAAACTCGATTTTTTTTTGCACGATTACAATACTTTTTCCATACTTCTAATACGAGAAAGCAAAAAACAAAACGTTGCGTTAGGGTCATGGCCAGGGTGAAGTTTAAACTAAAGTCTAGGGCTGGGGTTGTGTGTGGATTTAGTAACAAGTTGAGGTGAATGCTTAGGCTTTGGCTTTAACTTAAGGTTAGTATTAAGGAATCATATAGCTCTAGGGTTGGAGGTTGAGTTAGACTTAGAATTTTTGAGCTTGGTAGAGTGTGGGGTTGGTAATTTCACAGTTGGGAATCGACAGGGCGTAATTGCTCCGGAAGTTAGGGTCGGGGGGAGAATGGGGGCAATGTCCGGTGGTAATTGATGGAAGGGGGGGGGGGGGGGGCAAATGTCCTAATTTTATATGAAATAAATAGCCCGAGACTTTGAACATGACCAAGATGCGACTTTATTAAATGAATTTATATTAGATAATTTACTCTCCTATCTACGAATTTCCAAGAAAGAAAAAAAAAACCATATTAAAATTTAAAAAAAATATTTAAATCGACTCAAAATCATCCTAAAAACTATTAATATTTTGGCGTGCGATATTTTGTCTGAGTTTTTTTTTTTGTCTGAGATCATTTGTCTTGATATATTATGTCCTAAGACTTGTTAGTAAGACCATATGTCTTTAGTATTATTTGTCTTAAAATATTTTGTCCCGACATTATTAAAACTTAAAAGTATGTGTAAATATAAGCATATATATATATACATATATATATATATATATTTATATATATGTATATATGTATATATATATTACTTTAGGACATCCTGGCAAAGGACACATTCTGTGCAAGATTTGTGGTGACCAAGCGTCAGGATTTCATTATGGCGTCTTCTCGTGTGGAGGTTGTAAGGTACCGACATATTTATATACACCTCACATTTTTAAGTGATTTTAAGCTATTCAAAGTGTGTATAATAGCCCTGAAATATGTTCTTGATTATTTGCAACTAGTTTTATTTAGTTATCATGAAAGACATAACGAAGTGGAGAGTTTGCGTCAAATCCTTTTGAAACATATACTAAGAAATATATGCATCTTTTTTCTAATAAATACAGTGGTTTGTCAAAAAACGTCTATATTTGTATAGCCTAATTGCATTGAAAGATTATGTGACAATGAGTAGAGATCACTTTCGTTTTTTTAAAGAAAAATAACAAAGTAGATATATAGCATATGCAGTAGTAGCTTTTCTACAGAAATGACAAAAAATAATTTAAAGCATTTTATCTGAATTTTAAAAAGCATTACATTATACTACTTTTGCAGGGATTCTTCAGTCGTTCAATTCGTCACAAACGTAACTACAAACCATGCAGTACGCCGGGTAAATGTTTCATTATGCGGATCAGCCGAAACAGGTGTCATTTCTGCAGGTTCAAAAAATGCATCTCCTCGGGAATGTCAGAAAACGGTAAAACAAAAAAGAAAACAGAAAATAAATTTAAAAAACCCAAGAAAAATAGTGCATTTTATTAAATGTTTAAAATAGCAAATAATTGTATCGTTTAGTTATAAAATATATATATAACTAGCTACCCGTCCCCGTGCGTTGCCGCGGGAATAGAAGAAGGGTTTCATCCATACGTTACCAATCATATATTCTTAGACGCGTAACCTTGTTTTCTAAAAGTGAGTTATTTAAAAGTAAACAATGCGTGCGCTTGGATGATAAATACCGGGACACGGGTTTACCTACACTATCGCGTGAAAACCTTAATCACTCACCGGGCGCCACGTACGGACCCTGGGTCCTTTAAAACTAACAGGCGCCATCGTGCCAAATAGCATCCTGTTAACAATAATGCAGATTGCGTCATTCACAAAAGTGTCACAAATGAACCGGATTATTTTTTTTAGCACGTAAAAAGTATTTGACGTGTTTTAAACATCAGTGTGAATGATGCAATATGTTAGCGTTACTAATAGCCTATTATTAGTTGCTCGATCTCAATTTCTGATTGATTGTCTAAAAATAGATGCTAATTGCATCATTCGCAAAGTGACGAAACTGTTTGGATTTTTTACGGACAAAAAGAAACACCCTCGTTAATAATCTAACCTTGGTTAGTTTTTCTGATTATTAAAATAAAACGTATTACATGCCCCTCAGCGGCCCATGTGAG
>NW_026731669.1:1497500-1515000 GCF_028476545.2 Physella acuta | reverse complement strand
TCGATGCATTTTCGTTACTTCCAAATTAAATAGAACTTTATTAAATAAGCAAATCATTACATTTCTATATTTAAAAGTAAGAATTTGTTTCCCATAGGTGAGCCTATATTAAATATGCTATCTCTAGTCATCTAATTGCATTGTTATAAATAAGTCAATTAATGTTTAAGTTTAAAAATTGTAATTATGTTTTTACAATACGATTATTGGTTTTGTTGTAAAGAAATATAGATCACAATCTCTTTGTTTGTGGAAGCTGAGTATATTTTGTTCTCCAAATCATACAGATAGCGTTCATTCATAATACTACTCAAATCAGCATTGATGAAGACGTGTGGATAGACAACAAATTGAACTTTAAACTTTTGAGATCAAGGTATATACAATTTCTTTATTCAGTCATTTTAAGTATTTTTTAAATTCATGTAAATATGTTATATATTTTGTAATTTATCTTTACACTACTGAAACTCAAGTTTACAAGTGTGTATATTTATATTTTTGCTTTTTATTTGCTTTTTTGTTTGTCTGTTTGGTTACAGTCGAGAATCTGCACTATGTATAGAGCTGTAAAATACGTATTTAGGTAGAGAATACCAAACTGTTAACAAATTCATTTAAAGCCGTGAATTAATTTATTGATATTGGTACAAAACGCTAGTTTAATTATAAAAGTTTAAAACAATACATTGTTTTCTTAAAAACTTAAAAAATTTTCAACGGCTTGGTGACGTCATTTTGAAGTTAAGGCCAAACCAAAGTAGTTTTTCAAAATATACAGGGATACATAAAGAAGTCCTTTGAAACTAATAGGAATTAAGGCAACTGATACCGATAAACAAACTTTAAGGGCAAATTAAAAACTAATTGGGTGAATAGAAAAACATATAACAAGAATTAATATACAATAAAAACGCAATCAACAATTGAAACTCTTTATTACACTATTTTAATCCGTAAATATTACAGATCTTATAATTCGAGAGTGCAATGAATTTGTCTAGATCTCGATTCTAAAATTTAGATCTATCTAGAATTCTAGATCAAGATTTAGAGCTACGGAAAAAACTAGACTTAAGCCTGCCGTAGATTCTACATCTAGATCTAGTTTTTTCTAGATCTAGAGTCCATGGCAATATTGAGTTTCTATACCAAACTATTTGATGCTTTAATTATTTTAGATAAACCTTTGTTTGTTTAGCTAGAACGAGTAGATGAAATGGAAGCAGGCGTTGTTACTGAAATAGCTATGTAAACAGAAAGTGATATTTGTTT
This sequence comes from Physella acuta, assembly GCF_028476545.2. Lineage (NCBI taxonomy): Eukaryota > Metazoa > Mollusca > Gastropoda > Physidae > Physella > Physella acuta. The sequence goes on along the minus strand of NW_026731669.1, from coordinate 1,513,725 downwards.
GTTTACCTATGGAATTAGTTAATTTAACATACATTAATTTGAAATAATAGGGCCTATTCGCGTAGCTCAAACTTTTTACTTTGCAGACTCTAAGTAAACATTACCACTACTTTTACACCTAATCGGAAGGCCAGATAGCTGAGAGAATAGTGTAATAGTTACCATGCACGTGGTACGGGTTCGAGACAAATCACGTCAATGTTATTTTTTTTTTAGATTTTAATGATAAAATTGCCTATGGGGACTTGGCGGGACACGGGGCAGGAGAAGTAGAGTTCTCTTGTTCTCTTGCTCGACAGAAATCAGTGTTTTTAAACGACGAAAAGAAGATGTTGCCTGAAACTTGTTGGGACATTGGGCAGGTGAAGTATAGTTGGTGAGGTGTAGAGTTCACCTGTGACGTCAGCATATGAGGGGATAGTGTGGTCAGACCCAAATGTCAGACCCATGCTAAGCCAAAATTGGTGTTTTAAAAGAAAAAAAGTAGAGTTGACCTGTTTTTGTGACCTCAGCATATGAAAGGATAGTGTAGCCGAAATAGGTGTTGTAAAAAGACAAAATCGTCTGAGATGTGACGTCTTTTTCAATGTATGGTCAGGTTTTTTTTGTGACGGTAAGTGAAAGACCAGTTTTCATTTATGGATGACCCCCAAGACCTACAGTATTTCAAAGATAACGGGCAGTCTAGAACTTAATTAAAAATTAAAAAACTATTTTTTAATAAAATTTATATATATATATATATATATATATATATATATATATATATATATATATATATATATATATATAATCTATGCTAATTTTGTGTATAAAAAATAACAAAACGTATCTACAATTGTCAATAAAAATATTTGGGCAAACTACAAATACTGTAATCATAAATATTTGCAATTCCACATTAATTAAGGTGCTAAAGAAAGTTACATTAGTTTTTAGAACTCGAAAATAGCTGTCTACAATAACTTTTTATTACTAAATCTTACAGGCTAGTGTCAATGGGTCTTTTTGGAGATATCTTTCAAAACTTTTGGCCCATTATGAACAAGCTACATACATTGAAACTAACAGATGTGGAAGTGTCGCTTTTATGTGCTTTGCTAATATTAAGCCCAGGTAATGATTAGTTAAATTAAGCTAAAACCCAGATAGCATGGGTAAGGATTGGTTAAAGTAAGTGGTTCTTAGCCTAACTAGCTTTAACAGTACCCCAGGTGTTCAGTGAGTGAACCTTAGAGGTTCGGCAAAGTTTTGGTACCTCCATTTTAATTTTAAAATTTTGGTTTAAGTAATCTTGAGCGTAGGTAAAGAATGGATTATAAGCCCTGGTAAGGTGTGGTTTAAGATAACATCCGGATAAATATAATTTTAATATACTTTTCAATGAAAGGGTTACACATGATTATTTAAGATAGAAGCCGGTCAAAGTGCTCCATCTAATGTAGGCCTATGTGTGCATAATTCGTAAGTTGAAAATAATTGTCTTATAAAATATTTAAAACTAACTTAGTTAAGGAGCATTTATGTCTGACAAAATATGCATATTAAAACATATTTAAAACGAATTTGTTTGCTTTCCAGACAGGGACGGATTGACAGACGACGCCAGGTACCTGGAGCATCTGGAGCCAGAACTGGCCATGGCACTTCAACATCAGCTGGTCCTCAACCACGGGGAGCTGCCGTACATCTTCTACCATCTGATGGACATCATCATAGAACTACGAGGAATATCCACTCTGTTTTTGGAGGCCGTGCTTAATGAAAGAGTGGAAAAAATTAGTACTGCTGTTTTATTTGATGCCCAGAAAAATCAAAAACATGGAATATGTTTGAAAAAGTTAGGCTCCAACCAAAAATTTGTCGATAAAGAGCTGAGTGTAGCTGGAGAAAATGTAGCCCTACAAGAAGAATGTAAGCAATTTCAAGAAGCATGCATTCGCTATGGGAAACAAAAGAAACACATGACAGCGCTTCTGCCAGAAATGTCTTTTGATGTTCCTGACAAGCAAGTGATTCATGATATAGGTACACGTAGGTCAAAACAAGTTTTATCAGGAAATAAAAACCGACTAACTGATTTCAAATATAATATTCCAAGCAATCAAAAGTCTGTTTTTTTAGAGACTAATAGTGAAAAAAACAAACATTGCCAGGGAGTAATAGATATACAACACAATCACGCTAATAGTGACATTACTTCATTCTTCAACGCTCATAAAGTGTTACTACACGATGGAAATTCATTTGAAAAAGCTACTAAATGCGATATACAATATAATACATCACGTTTCAAAATGCAAGCGTGGAATATTCCTAGAACTAAATACTTTTTTAATTCCAAAGCTCACAACAACAGCATTACAGGTATCCCATCAACAGAAACAAGCGGAACACGTGATGGCAATAAGATCAGGTATTGGGGAACGTCAATGCTAGACTGTGCTAATGTAATGCAAAAATACGAACAAGTATCTTTAGACTGTAACGCTGTTGTAGAAAATAAACAGCAGGTTACTGAAACAAATAGCCATTTAACATCTTACAAAGACCATGTAAAGGCTTTAGATTCGTGTAGCTACCACATCGGTTGTGAGAATAACAAGTCGACAGCAAGGAACGGCGTTTTAGATTCTCGTTGGACGCATGGAAGGCAAGAGAAAGGTATAAAAAGTTGCAAAACTTTGGCCACGAAACGGACAAACAAAAGGTACTCTAATTCGCTGTTAAATGCGCGGTGGGACAGAAAAGTGCACCAGGACTTTGTACCTCACAAACAGGGCATAGATGGGTCATTGGACTTTGCATCTCATATCAGCCGGCAGAGCATAGATGGTCTCCGGACAGCTGGAATAAATCGTCACCAGAGCCCAACCACCCAGAAACGGGTCATGAAGGAGCAACAGGACACCGGATCTCTCAGCACCAGACTGAGAATCCAAATTCACAAAAATTCCAAAGCTCACAAACACAATAGTACACAGAAAATGCAGATGTATAACAAGTGCCAAGCACACACATTTACTAAATTACCTGTGATGCCACCTCTAATCAGAGCATCAGACTCGACCATCATAATTCCAACAGCTTCGTCTGAACCAGTAGCTGGCTACTCTGGTTATATCAGTGATTCAAACAAAATACATGACACATCACCCGAATTTTCAAATAGCTATCCCACATCCCAACCCTTCGTCTCTCAACCATTCCCAAGAGGCCAAAAATCTAACAGCGGTAGCCTTAATAACCCAATGCTACATAATTCAGTTGAAAAAGGCTTTGCCCATGGGTACTTCAATCCTATTGATAAACAAACATCTTTTAATAGATTTAGGGATTTTTCCAATTTGGGATATGATCAATTTCAGCAAACAATTGAATCTCCGTCAATTACTTTAAATTACTCAGACGACAGACAATTATGCATGCCATACTAGATGGAATAGCTGATAAGCATTTACTTAGGCTCTGTACTTGACCCTATCTACACAGATGTGTTATTCGCGGTTGAATGAATAATGGTAATCTATGGTTCATCGTTTCTTCACGCACTATCCAGCAGTGGGGTGGGGTGGAGGGGGTGTCTAGCCTCAAGCGTTGTACCCAGTGTTGTGTAGTAGGCTATTATCATAAGGCAATAAACTTGTGTAAGCTGCAATTTAAGTAGGAAAAGACATTGTATTGAAGTTAGAAGACCAGCTAACAAGCACACCTTGATCTGGTTTTAAGATAGCTGTTCTGAGAATACCGCTTGATTGATAGGATGTGTAGTACATAATAGTCATAAATGCATTACCTCATTATCATCATCATCATTTTTTGTGGCCCCTGGGCAGCAAAGGGCTGCAACCAAACGTCTCCAGCGGACTCGGTTTTGTGCTGCTCCCTTTATCTGTGCTCATGTGAGCTCAGCTGTTTTCGTCTCTTCGTCAACCGTTCTTCTCCATGTCTTCCTTGGCTGGCCCACCCTCCTTTTTCCCTGGGGATTCCAAATTCATTACCTGTTGTATACATATTTTGTTGCTTACATAGAAAAATCTGTCTAAAATTTACATTACAACATAAATCAAAGCGTATTTCATTAGTCAAATGGTTCTTCCACAAATGGCAAGACGATTTTTTTTCTTTTTTCACGTGCATTTAGAATTAAACCATCTACAAAACTACGTTTGTACATTACATTTACTACAATACTTTATGAAATATTGATATTTATGTAGCACCACCACTTAATTTTTGCACATAAATTTACGTAAAATATTGTATTAAAATTGAGTGCGAGCTATCGCAATGAGTGAATGTAGAAATGTATTGCTTGGTTTGAGAAATCTAAATATTTCATCCGCTTTTAAAAATCTCTAATCGGAACAAAGTTATAGCGTTTTGAAAAGGTGTTAGTTTTCATACTTTGGTTTCCATGGAAACCAGTGCTGCTATTTACGGCTATATATTATTTTTGTCTTTAGTTTAACAACTATAAACATATCAACTTGTTAAACACCAAGAAATGTGTTAAATAAAAGAAAGAATTCTATCCGTGGTGTCTATCCTTAAATCTAGTTTTTTTCCGTAGCTCTAATTCTATAGTCGAAATAGATAAATCCCTTGTATTCACGAATTAGATGATCCTTGAAGCTAAAAGCCAAAATTTCTATCAAATAATGTGTTAAACTTTTGAATGGGCAACATGAACTTCCGTGGAAGCCGCAATGTTTTTAAAGAAACATAAATCCATTATTTGATTTCACTATATATAAAGTCATTTTTCTGAACTTTTGTAATTAAAGTGGTTTTTCTATCAATGAATATATAGGCCTACATAAATGAATTAACATCTTTTTTACGTATTTTACAGCTCTACACATAGTGCTGATTCTCTCCTGTAACCAAACAAACACACACACAAAAATAAACAAATAAATACAAATAAATATACAAAATTGTAAACAAACTTGAGTTTTTGTAATTTTTCGTTATATTTTTAAACAAGTTAATAAAAAGTCTAGTGACAATTTAAGCGCAATTTCCTTAATTAATTTTTTGTGACCGAACGAAAAGATATTTATGAAAACTTTCTTCGGCAATATTATTCTAAATTATGGCAGGAATCAATTGGTAGATGTTTCAAGTTGCCGAGATATGGGACAAAAACAGCATTTTTTTTCGAAGTTTTTTGGCTTTTCCGGGAAATCCAGGAAGGAATTCCGGGAATTTTTTGGCCCACAATCATCCTCGGAACTTGCTTAACATATTTGCTTTTGGAACTAGTCCTCGAAATTGCTTCGTTGAGGAGGAGATACGACTTAAAGCTGCGGTAAAGCTGCGGACACACATCCAGAAATGACGAATTAATAATCGCATTCCAGTATGGAAATTGCGCTAAAAATATGGTAGAAGGTGATGATAGCTGGTATGTATACTCAAATAAGTGCATGTGTTTTATATTTTTGAAAAAAAAAACAGGAAATTAGTTTCAAACAAGCATTTCCATTTATTGTGAAAACTAACCACCGTAGTGTAAACTTAAAATGTACTATCATTTGTCTACGTCTATGTCTATGTCTATGTCTATGTCTATGTCTATGTCTATGTCTATGTCTATGTCTATGTCTATGTCTATGTCTATGTCTATGTCTATGTCTATGTCTATGTCTATGTCTATGTCTATGTCTATGTCTATGTCTATGTCTATGTCTATGTCTATGTCTATGTCTATGTCTATGTCTATGTCTATGTCTATGTCTATGTCTATGTCTATGTCTATGTCTATGTCTATGTCTATGTCTATGTCTATGTCTATGTCTATGTCTATGTCTATGTCTATGTCTATGTCTATGTCTATGTCTATGTCTATGTCTATGTCTATGTCTATGTCTATGTCTATGTCTATGTCTATGTCTATGTCTATGTCTATGTCTATGTCTATGTCTATGTCTATGTCTATGTCTATGTCTATGTCTATGTCTATGTCTATGTCTATGTCTATGTCTATGTCTATGTCTATGTCTATGTCTATGTCTATGTCTATGTCTATGTCTATGTCTATGTCTATGTCTATGTCTATGTCTATGTCTATGTCTATGTCTATGTCTATGTCTATGTCTATGTCTATGTCTATGTCTATGTCTATGTCTATGTCTATGTCTATGTCTATGTCTATGTCTATGTCTATGTCTATGTCTATGTCTATGTCTATGTCTATGTCTATGTCTATGTCTATGTCTATGTCTATGTCTATGTCTATGTCTATGTCTATGTCTATGTCTATGTCTATGTCTATGTCTATGTCTATGTCTATGTCTATGTCTATGTCTATGTCTATGTCTACGTCTACGTCTACGTCTACGTCTACGTCTACGTCTACGTCTACGTCTACGTCTACGTCTACGTCTACGTCTACGTCTACGTCTACGTCTACGTCTACGTCTACGTCTACGTCTACGTCTACGTCTACGTCTACGTCTACGTCTACGTCTACGTCTACGTCTACGTCTACGTCTACGTCTACGTCTACGTCTACGTCTACGTCTACGTCTACGTCTACGTCTACGTCTACGTCTACGTCTACGTCTACGTCTACGTCTACGTCTACGTCTACGTCTACGTCTACGTCTACGTCTATGTCTATGTCTATGTCTATGTCTATGACTATGTCTATGACTATGACTATGACTATGACTATGACTGTCTATGTCTGTCTATGTCTGTCTATGTTTGTCTACGTCTACGTCTACGTCTACGTCTACGTCTACGTCTACGTCTACGTCTACGTCTACGTCTACGTCTACGTCTACGTCTACGTCTACGCCTACGCCTATGCCTATGCCTATGCCTATGCCTATGCCTATGCCTATGCCTATGCTCAAGTCCATGTCCATGTCCATGTCCATGTCTATGTCTATGTCTATGTCTATGTCTATATCTATGTTTATGATTAGTCCCTTGCCTATAATGAGTCCCATGCCTAAGCCTGTGCATATTTCTTTGTCTATACCTATGCTATATCCATGTTCATAACTATGCCCATGTCCATGTTCATGTCCATGATCATGTCCATATCCATGTCCGTGTCTATACCTATGCCCATTACGAGGACCATGACCATTTAAAAAATTAAACAGGTGAATAACTAAGAAGACCGCTGTTGTGCAACAAAGATTCTGAATTTTAAAAAAAAATCAATAACGCGATGGCTTATAAGAGTGAGCTAACGAAGCGCCATAAGAAGAGGCTAGTCGGCTTGATGTGCATTATTTCGAATTAACGTAATGGAAAACAGCAGAGATAAGCCATATCTCAACGACGACACTGTTTCTCTCAATCTTGACGAGCTTAGGATAGTTGAGCTTACCGAGATAAAGTGCTTTATGTTCTTCTCAGTACTTGAAATTTCGATTTGTTAAAAAAACATACTAGCCCATTGGCCAACGTTCAGAAGCGATATTGATCTGTATCTCGTCAAAGGATCCGTCTTGTAAGTAATGTTCACAAAGTGTATTTATAGGATGTATACATAGAATATTTCCAACAAAACAGAAACACCACTAATTTCAGTATAACTTTATTTTATATAAATTTAGATTCTCTATTTGTTACATAAAGATAAAAATGTAATTCCTATTGATCAACAATTCTCATTTTAATAAATACTTTTTTAAAAATTAATTAAACATAAAAAGTGTATACAAAATGACTAAATACATAAATAAATAAAAAAAATTATATATATATATATATATATATATATATATATATATATATATATATATATATATATATATATATATATATATATATATATATATATATATATATATATATATATATATATATATGGTTCTCGGGACAAATGCTCTTTAGGTAAAATTATCTCACAGACACAAGATACCAGGACAAAGCTAGCCGATATCAGGACAAATGACATCATAGACAATTAATTCAGACAAACAACCTCACGCAAAATATGTGTGGTTTTGAGATTATTCTACTCGATTTTAACATTAAAAAATAGGGCTGTCTAAGGATTTTATTTACCTTTTTATACACATAATAATTGTGAGTAAATGTTTGTCACATTGATTTGTCGCATTACATGAAACATATTAAAAATGCAATTAGAAATTTAATAACCGTAGATCTCTACTAATTTTTGGTAGACAGTGAAGTAGGGCTTGCCAATCATTATACAAAGCTACCACAATAGGTGGACCTAACTAGATCATAATGAGATTTCTGATCCATTGATGAAAAGCCTATAAAAACACAATTGCGTAGTGTCACAGGCTTTTTGTGTGACTGGGTTCACGATATAAACTTGCCACAGGCCTTTCTCCTACCTTTTATATTACGCATACAGAATCAAAAGACAAGCCTTCTTTGCAGTTTTTCATATTTATTTTGTTCTCACACAGGCAGCGTGTTCAGCCAAGCTACGCCATGTTCTTGCCCCCCTTCACTTCCTCCTTTCGCGCATGCGCACAGCCACTGTCTCCCTGATGCAATACACACACACTCCCAAGATGCAATCTACCAACATTTCACTGTTATACGTAGCAAGGTGACCTCTTAATGGGAAAAACATCCGCCCTGCATGGACAATACAACTGGCATCTAAAATCAATAGTTATATTTCGCTCACACCTTATTGATAATATGACACAAGCTTGTTTAACGACAGTGCTCATTAATGTATTCATGGTGTGCATGCAAACTAAGTACTATTAGTCTATTAGTGCTAAATACTCAGCTTCGGCCCCTTTCTTTACATCGCAGATGGCGAATGCACTTTTTTAAAGTCAATTATAATTTGGACAACGGCCAGCGTAGATGATGCAAAAAAACACATATTTTACATTAGGAACCTGTAGACACAAACTTTCTTTTTGAAAACGATCTAACGTGTTTTGATATTAATGTGGTTAATTTAATAATATCATTATTTTATTTGTCTTTGCATATTTAGTTTGTCTAATACTTTTTAAAACGAAAAAATAATTACTCAGCTTTTTGACGGCAATTTTATGGACTTTAAGTCATTCATGCAGTCTTAAAAATAAATATGTGTAAATAACATAAAATCCAAAATATAACATACAAATCGAAAATGTAAAGCCAACTAAAAATCTTCGAAATTACTATAAATATTTTAATCTCAGATATTTTGTCTACGATATTTTGTCTAGGATCAATTGTCAACGATTTTATTGTCCTAATAAATTTTGTCATATTATCCTTTGTCAATGGGATAATTTGTCCTTGACATATTTTGTCGTTAAATAATTTATCCGTAGGATATATTGTTTGGGATATCTTGTCGGGATCATATGTGCTCAGATCACGTGTCCTGACACTATATATATATATATATATATATATATATATATATATATATATATATATATATATATATATATATATATATATTGCTGCCATTCTTCATTTTCTACCCCTGATACTGATAGTTCAGACTCAAAACGTGTTGGTCATTTTCACCTTGTATACTAAAACTGGCAAATATATTCCTTTATCATTAGCACTTGAGTTTAGACAAAAGCGTTCAAGACTTGTTTCAATAACGATTATGACAATTTATAAACCTTGCTCTCAGGCTCACAACCTGTAGGATACCCACCCCACTCCCAGTTTGATCAATTCATTGCTCAGTATCAACTTTCAAGTAGCATTACTAAGTTTTTTTGCCTTTTTGTCCTAATTCACACTCCTAATGAGGTTAATGTCCATTTGCTCTAAAATGCTCGACTGTCTCTATGTACATCCCAGAGCTCCCAAAAATAGTGCAAATCACCATATATGTCCTCCCACAGGCAATCTTACCCCTGCATTTCATTAACCTATTTGTAACTCTAAACTACAGTTCTTTCTGTAACTGCATGTCAGAGCTCCAGCAAAGAATATAAATCACTACATGTGTCCACCCACAGGTTAACTTTTGCTTGAGAATCCCATTAACCTGTAGTATCATATTACAGCTCTTCCGTTGACAAGAACATGTCTTGGGTTCCTAATGGCCAAAATGCCCTGAATACCTTAACTGTGTCAGTATTTTTACCCACCCCACCATGAACAAAGAAACAATTTACAATAAGAAAGTCTTTGGATGTAATCCACCCAGTTGCCGGGAATCAGAAGAAATGGTCTTTTAGAAATGGTCTTTTCCACTATAAAAGTGAACCGGTATGATCCACCCAGTTGCCGGGGACGGGGTACCAAACATGTGGAATTCGACGACATTGTTTATTTCGTTCTTGTCACAACCACAAAAACCTTTCCGGGTGAATAAGTAAAAATATGTTTCTACAATCGAATATTGCTTGATTTTTATTTTTATTTTTATTTCTCAAACTTAGTTAATACATTTAAAACTTTCAACACATCGTTTTCAAAAGTATTCCGTATCTTTAAGAGAGAGAGAGAGAGAGAGAGAGAGAGAGAGAGAGAGAGAGAGAGAGAGAGAGAGAGAGAGAGAGAGAGAGAGAGAGAGAGAGAGAAGTGCGCATATGGACATTTATATAATAGGATTTTGTTGGGGAAAGCTCTTCCAACAATACAATATTAGAACGTAGAAGAGCAAGAATAAGTATGGGAAACTTTAAATGTAGATGTAGAAAAATATAACTACTTTTATTTTAATTTTAGCTTTGAAACAACAAAAAGTATTTAACAATTGATCACATAACATAAACACCCAAATGTACTGTCATAAAAATTGCATTAGCTTTTAAGCAACTGCTTTAAGAATTCATGATGATGAATGAACTCAGGTCGATTACATCGTGATTATAAGATGTTTAAATGTCCTTAGTTTATGCTCTTTAATTATCCTAATAGCACTTATAATGCTATTGGCGTAAGCCAAAAATATTACTCTTACTACACTCATCAGGGCTATTTATCAACAAGAAAATCGTTTAGCTTATATAGTTTCCAAAAAAAAAGCATACGCCTTTCCATAAAATAATATTTCTATATTATATACTATTTAATGATTTTGACAATATCATACGTGCAGTAAATTATCTATAGTGTTGCGACCTACTTTCTTTTAACTAGACAAAGGCTACACAGTTCCAATTTTAATCCGTTCACCTTTACTTGCAAATCGACTTAACGTACTCTACGCTAGTTGCTACCACAGAGCATAAAAGAAAATCACGTAATCAACAAAGTTTAATACATGTGGAATTATTGTATTAATTATATAATTTATTTGGTAATTTTTTAAAAAAGTTAGCAAATTATGTAACATAAAAAACATTAAGAAACATTAAATATTATATTCCTTTAGTTTTGTAGCAGTCTTTGCTGGCAAAAAAAATACCCTGATCTGATTTCATTACGGCTTGAACAAATATTGCTAATAATATAATTTTCCTTCCTACTTCCTGCGAAACTTCATATGACTATTATCCAACTCATCACTCTAAAGCACGGGTCTCCAAACTACGGCCCGCGGGCCGCATGCGGCCCGCGATGTCCTCTCATCCGGCCCGCTGAGATCTTATTGTCCACGAAAAAAACATGTGTTGGTGATGGCTGAAGAAATTTGCCCAGAAAAATCAAAGATATGCCTGGAAAAAACTAACCCCCGAACTGAAATTCAGCCCTCTGACTGAAAAGTTTGGAGACCCCTGCTCTAAAGCTACACGTATTTAGCATAAAATATTGTTTTAAGGTTATCTGAAGGTTTAGTTGGAATAGTCCAGAAGAAGGTTATGTGCGGATGTGAGTTCAGTTTGCCCCATGTATTTAGGTAGCTTTATTTTAGGAATGAATATGAGTAAAAAAAACAACTGTGTGAACAACAGGACGTGCGCTAATGAACTAAAGAAAATTATTAAACGTGTGTATCAGATGAAATAGCAACAATTTTTTTTTTAGTTGCCGATCGTGTCTTCTGTGTGTAGCTTTTTGTTTAAAATTAACGTAGGCACGAAATTGCTCACAGTGGAATCGAAGCCTATCGGGTCACACAGTAGCAAGTCCTGCAGCTGTTGCAGTTTAAACGCTGAACTTAGTAGTACCCCCTACCCGCTAAGCAGGACGCCTAATTAACGGTTACCAAGTGCTCAGTTAGAAGCTCTAGAATTTTGGATATTACCCCACATTTCAGGACATTAGCCCGACACAATAAAAAGGCTCAAGGACATTACCACCTGATAGTTACCCATCGTTTCTTGTATCAGTAACGCAACAATTAAGTTAAGGGTAACGGCAGCTATAACGGTAGCTATAACGGTAGCTATAACGGTATCTGTAGCAAAAAAAAGCGATAGTTGTAGCGGTAACGGTAACTGTAAAATTCAATGTAACTGTAACGGCAACATCAATGGTAACGATAATGTGAGTATATAATAAAAAAAAAAAGCTTTCTGATTGTGTCATCTTTTTCAAGTAATTTATTTGAAACTTTTCAATATTTAGAATAGAAACTATTGTTGCAATGGAGATTTGCGTTTTGTTTTTCTTTAGTTGGGCAATCGCCTCTGTTGTTGATTGTTGCAACTTTTTGCATCCATGGTTATCTGTGGTTATGTTGTTTTTGCATTTGAAACGGCCTGATGTTGTGAGTTGAAAGTCTCAGTGATTGTTTGAAATGCTTTTTAAGTTTTGATGTTGTTTTTTTGAACGATTTTTGTGTGTTTTGCTGCTGTGCATAATGTTTCATGGCTTGGTTGGGTAATCGGTGGAATATGGTTTTGATGCTGCTTGTTGAGGTGAGTATTGGTGGGGTTGAGTTGCGTAAATTGATCATTCTTAACTCAGTAGCGATGATAACATTCTTTACTTTTGCTGTGCATTGAAAATACATTTTTCATTATGTGAATTTGAAAATAATTTTCATGAAATACGACATACAGTTAGGTCTTTTTTATGTATGACGGATGGTAAGTGAAGAGGAGTTTTTTTTTCTGAACACCATTAGTGCTTAAATCAGCTCTTTTTCATCAGTTTATGCGTATTTTGAGCAGTATAGTCTTTACGGTCGGTATGTTTTAGTTGTTTTGTGAAGACTCCAACAGTTTACGAAAAGTTTAGTTCATAAAATAATGATGTGTTGTCTAGTAAAGTGTCATGGGGAGCTTACGTAATATTTGTCATTTAATGTGACTTCAATGTTAGTTTCTTGATGATGAACAGAACAATAATAGCCTAAGTCAGAATAATTAAATACCTGGGCTCAATCCCACGACTATTGTGTTTATAATTGCTTTTTAAATTTTGGAAATAATTAATTTTTTATTCAATATCTTTATCAAAATTATCAAAGCGTAATAAGACCTAAAGTATTTTTTGGAAAAAAAAGATGAAAAAAAATGAGAAGTATCCTTACTTACATTTTAGACTATACAATTTTAGTTATAATAATTAGGGGACGTAGTGGTATAGCGTTAAAGAGATAAACTACTAACCCGTAAGTCTCGAGTTCGAAACCGGGTTCATTTCAGTAGACCGTCTCTGAGTCCACACATCTGGGATGTGTACAAACTCACGTTAGGAAAAGCAAAGGCTGCTGGGCCCAAAAACAGATGAACTCTACTTCACGTTGTCCCATAGACTGTCAGGTTTGGAAGGAGAAACTTACTTTTTATTATACATTGGAGGAAATTACTGACGTTTTTTTTAATGTCTATTGAGTTTGTTTAAAAATTAGATTGTTGAATGTGTAATGCTGTTTGCTCTTCCGTTAACAATATTATTCGATATTAGTCGATAAATCTCATAATTGCTAATCCTAAAAGTTCCGAGTTCGAACCCTCAGGTGGATGATGCTCGCTAGCTGGGGATAGGAAAGACAGCTCCAAAATGAAACAACTGCTGCCATGTGGTTTGTTTTATGTTGGACAAAGGCTGTGGAAGCAAATACAATAAGAAAATCAGGCTGAAATCGGAGTCATCTACCTATATGGCGCATACCAAGTTGACACTTAATACTCAATCCCTTAAATCAATAAAATAAGATTTGCTTTAGAGGCCAATGGGCACGTTCACGCCGTTACATGTAAGATCTCTTATGGCCCTCATACATTAATGATTGACCTGGTTTTGTTAACCACTGGGACCAGCTAAATCACACTGAAAATCTTTAGGACATAAATCATTTGAGGGTCCCTAACTAGAACAAAATACAAAAAGAAAAATACTTAGAATTTTATGTTTTTTGTTCTAATTTTCATACTTGCTAACGTAATGCACATTACGTTGAAGCATTTTTAAAAAATACAATTTACTCTTTTAATTTTATACTTGCTTTAGAATATAAGGAAAATTTTCTTCTAATATATTTCGAAATATATTTTTTACAGTTATGATAATGTATTATAAATAGTGATTCAATTAAATATCATTGAAATATTGAAATGTTTCATTTATTGCAGATATTAAATATAGGTCCAAAATTGCCAGAAGAACTGATCTTATGTGAAAATTAATTACATTTTTTTTGTTATGTTTTAATTTTTAGACGGAAAGATCTTCAATCTCAACATTGCCACCAAGAATGATAGAAGTTGGTAAGAACAAAGTCAACGAGCATATATAATTCTGAATCTCGCGCCTAGATTGTCAATTCACTAGATAAAATGAATTTTACCTTCAACCGTAACCAGACGAACGACTTAACAGACAAATACTACACCAATGATGATACTTATAACAACATCTTGACCTTTGTATACATTATAAACAAGTATTATCTCTGGATTATTATGGTCATCGGCTTACCAGGAAACATTTCCACAATATTTACCATATCACGCATGTCGAGTTTAGGATCGTTTTCTCTGTACGTTAATCTGCTAGCAATCGCAGACAGTGTGGCACTGGTACTGAAACTCACCATCTATCAACTTTTAAGCAACCAGGTTAATTTGACAACAAGTGGTTGCCGCATCATGCTTTTTCTAGTTACATTTTTTACCTCTTACGCCAACTGGATACTAGTCCTGATGGCAGTAGAGCGTCTTGTAGCTGTCAGATTTCCATTAAAAATACAAAAGTATCTCAGTTACAAGAAGTCAATCATATGGAATTTGATTGTATGTGTGTCTCTTATGGTCATGTACACCCCGATACTCTGGATGTACGATTTTCAGATCAACAACATCGGCTGCTACATTAACAAAGAACCAATTCACCTGGTCATCTATTTAAAATGGGTAAATATCCTTCTGCTAGCCTTCATTCCATTCATCCTTATTGTACTCATTAACGTGCTTATACTGTGTGTCATCCGCAAGGCTTTTAAGCAGCGCTACCTCCTAACGAACAGTTCCAGCAGCACAGACGTGTCAACTCTCAGACAGACCATGCTCATGTTGTTTCCATCAAATTTGGCCTTCGCTATTCTAATATTCCCAGCTTGCGCCTTAACAGTTGCAGAGTCGTATTGGTATGAAACTATAAACACTAAAGGCTTTGCATTTAAGTACCTGTTCAAGGAGATCTCGTACATTCTTGTAGACTCCACGCATGCGTTGAACTTTTACCTTTACTTTCTGAGTGCTCGTAAATTTAGGAAACAGTTTAACAAGATGTGGTCATGTAAGCAAACCAGCGTCCAGCTTGGCGATATGTAAGTAGTGATGTACGCTAATATTAATTAATGTCAAGTTCGAGTTTGTGTTGAAGTTGAATGTGAGAATAACAATATGGTAAAAACTGAAGTTTATATTATGGTCATGATTGAAACTAAGGTTAAGGTATAGGTTTAGATTTAGTTTTAGTTCTACTGTTAGTGTTTGTCTTACGTTTACTTCTGGGTTGACATTGACGTTTAGATTAACGTTCAGGTTTACGTTTAGGTATACATTCAGGTTTAAATTTAGATTTAGATTAAGCTTTAGACAAAGGTTAACTTTATTTTCATATTTATGATTAGATTTAGAAACTTTAGGTACCGTTTTAGATTGAGAGTTACTTTTTAGATTTTGAGCAAAGTTTTTTTTTTCTTTGAATTCAATTTGGATTGGGTTTTTTATTTGACCAACTATATGTTAATACACACTTTGCAAGAGTTAAATGACAAGTTTATTTGAATTGTTTTATTTTTAAATTACATTACCTATGGACTTATACGCTGGTAAGAGCTAAACAGCACATATTTGATTGAAACATGAACTATAACATATAAATAGTCCTACTATATTTAACTTATTTATATATGAACTAATATATTATGTCATATTTATGCAACTGTATTAAACAA
>NW_026731669.1:1380000-1492500 GCF_028476545.2 Physella acuta | reverse complement strand
CTTTGACCAGCAATACGTTTATTAAATAATTCTTTCCTTTACCAACAGAACCGTACAAAAACATTATCTCGACCACATCCTGCCTCGACATTTTTGATTACCTGTCTGCGTGAGTTTCTGTTGCCTTTTGATAATAATAATCGAAAAGATCTCGTTACTAATTTTTCACACGTAGTTCAAATTTGGAAATGGTCCTTGCATTAACTATAACTTGCATCACATAATGTTGCTTTGACGACCCATATTAGAGATGATGGGATTAATGCTTGGGTTTATATTTAAATTCTAAATGAAGCAGTCGTTAATACCCTTCTGTTAGCAAATCTTTATTTTTCTCCCCGGGTCTAAAGAAATCGGAAACGTGACTAAACTCCAACAAGAATGATAGCAATACTCGCATTTAACATTGGATGAAATAAGCATGCAATATATTGTGCGTCTTTTGAGGTACTGTCGGTAGGCTACAAATTGGATGTTATACAAACTTTATCTCCTTCACAACACATTACATCAGATTTTTTTACTCCACTTTATACATTGACCATATCTGCAAACCGATTTATTTCGTCTATGTTTGTCACTGGTTTGTGTTTGTTTGTAACCTTCAGGTGTAATTCAAAAAAATCAACCCGTCTTTTTCTATCCTTAAAAATAGTGGTTATTTTTTACACTTATGTTCGTTGCCGTCGATCGCTGTCATTCACACATTTCCTTTATAACGCCTTCATCACGCATTGACTCCTGCAACTGTTTTTCTCGTTTGACATTTCCTTCCTCAAGTTTATTTTTGTTCTATTATTATTATATTTCAGCCTATTTTCTGTTTCCTGTGACGTTTCTAAATCAAAAGTTTGTTTTATATTCTCTAGCAGCGGATGCTGTTTTTTTTTAGATGTTTTCTACATCACGTTTTTATCGGCCCTTGCATTTTCAAGTCTATTCCTTCTTTCTTCTATTATTTCATTGTCACGCCTTAACTTAAACATATTACACGTATATTGATGCCATGTCTCATTATGTTTATCTTTTTTCTATCTTGTTCTAATTGAGTTTTGTAAAGTCCACATCATCAGTGGCTTCAACAACTAGTAATAATTGTTTTACTGATAGTTTTTTTTTGTATAAAGATTTTAGAGAAAGTATTGTGTCATAGAGGTCTAACGCTTCTATCGAGAGTGCAAATGCCTAAGTCAAACTCTGAAACATTTGCAAATTTAAATGATTGGAAAACTATGAGATACATAAAAGAACATACTAATGTTTTAGTCAGGGGTCTATATGATATCCCACTTTGCACTACTTTTACCTATAGGTATTCTAAAAATAAGCAGCACAATAAATTATAAAGATAACAACACTCGACGGAAAGGGCCACTTAAAAGAGAGTTGCTCAATTCAAGTCCGGTATATAGTCTATTTAAACCCCGGGCTGCGGGTGGTCATGCAACATACTGACATGGGCATAGAATAATTAGAGTAATGCAGATAGGCCTATTGAAGGTATTGTGATTATATTAGCAGTAGCTGCATACTCGTGCTCCGCCACGGTAAATCTTTTTTAATGTACCAACAACAAAAACACAAACATAAAAGAAAACACAAACCCAAAAGAAAAAAAAACCTAAAAGAAAACACAAATCCAAAATAAAACACAAACGCAAAGAAAACATAAACACAAAACAAACACAAAAGAAAACACAAACACAAAAGAAAATACAATCCCAATGTCAACAAACACAATGAAAATACAAACAAAAATACAAACGCAACACATTAACACAAAAGAAAAAACAAGCGCAAAAAAATGAAATCATAAACACAGCACTCGTAACATAAGCACAATTTAAATGCAAAAATAAACTCATCTTGCTCACAGTCTAGCCCGTGGCGCCAAATCGCACTCTGCCCGAGCACCGGCGGATGTGCCTCATTCAGTGAACGACTATAAAAACCCCAGCCTGTCCGCAAACCGAAATAAAATAAATAAAAGATTGCCTTTTATCAATCTATGCTAATTATAATGTTCTAACAATAATGTCCTCTTATATATCCGCATAATTTGCATTCACATTCTGCTAATTATATTATTGCAACAATAATTCCTTCTAGAAGGTCTGCAGATTTTTCGTTCACAGTTTTTATTAGCGTGAGTTGAATTTATTTTTAAATTACCTCCCTTGGAAAATTATAAAACAGTTTAATTACATTTTTTTAACCCTATTATTATTAACATGTATCCACTTTTTCTAGGAATCTAAATGAAAACGA
This sequence comes from Physella acuta, assembly GCF_028476545.2. Classification (NCBI taxonomy): domain Eukaryota; kingdom Metazoa; phylum Mollusca; class Gastropoda; family Physidae; genus Physella; species Physella acuta. The sequence goes on along the minus strand of NW_026731669.1, from coordinate 1,490,232 downwards.
GAAAAATGGCCCGTTGAGGAAGGATACACCGGGCGCTAGGTTGATAGTGCTGTCTCTTTTCTCTAAACTAAAACCAACCCACCCCCCCCACACACCCCCCCCCCACCCCCACCCCCCCACCCCACACCCACCCACACCCCACACACCACCCCCACCCCCACCCACCCCCCCACCCCCACCCCACCCCCACCCCCCAAAAAAACATGTCTACCGTCCCATTCAACGAAATATAATTAGATCTATATACTTTTTCCAGTGTCCGCCCCCTCCCCGAAAATTTTACCCCCGCCCCCGAAAATTTCAAGTACCCCCACCGCTCTCCGGGGAGGAAAAAGTCTGAAAGAAACACTGGTGTCGCGCTTAGCCACTACGCGAAGAATTGCATTAAAGAAATTGCGAGAAAACCACTTTTTAGATTAGACACATTAATTAGGCGGTAATTTTATTATAGAGTATCGATGAAGAAATTTCTTTTGAGTTGGGGAGGGGGGGGGCTCAGACGTTCTTACGCGGGGGGTGGGGCTTCGCCCCTACACGAAGAACTGTATGCAAGAAACTCTTCACGCAAACCATTAAGATTAGACAACATTTCCTTTTTATTCAATGTTAACGCGAAAATCAATGACGTCATATAACTGTGAGCACTCTCTGGGTTTGAGATTATTTTCTACTCTATGCTAAATGTGTCGACGTCATACTTCGTTTTTCGAATTACTATGCAGGTTTTTAAATTCCTTGTGTTTTCTCTAGAGCGTTCTTGTCAGACAGATAGATACATAGAGAGACAGCGAAACTATTAGTATTAATGCTATTTGACATTGATCTGGTTAACAGGTATTAGCAATGTGCGTGTATTTAATATTATCCTTACGTTATTCAAAAGAATAAAAACAATGGCAATTATAAAATAAATTTAAGTCGTTATATAAACAAACCCTACTCAATTACTTATAATAAGACACTGCGATGCAAGTAAAAAGCACGACATGTGAAGTGTTTACTTTTATGGTTCCAAAATCTATAGCGATGACTAGTAATCTTACACCTAGCCCTCTTTCACCTAGTCATCTTACACTAAGTCATCTTACATCAAGTGACCTTGCACATAGTCATCTTACACCTTGTCTGCTTACAAATATTCATCTTACACATAGTAATCTTACACCTAGTCAGCTAACATTTAGACATCTTGCACTTAGTCTTCTTACATCTAGCCATCTTACACTTAGCAATCTTACACTTAGTGATCTTACACCTCGTCATCTTACACCTAGTCATCTTACACTTAGTCAATTTACACTTAGTCGTCTTACAGTCATCTTACATATTGTCGTATTACACTGTAATCTCACACCTCTCATCTTACACTTAGTAAGTTTACACTTAGTCGTCTTATACCTAGACATCTTACACTTAGTCATCTTACACCTAGAAATCTTAAACTTAGTCATCTTACAACAATTCATCTTTATCTTAGTCATCTTCCATTTAGTCTTTTGTACCTCGTCATCTTACACTTAGCCAACTTACACCTAGTCATCTTACACTTAGTCATCTTATACTTAGACATCTTTTACCTAGTCATCTTACAATTAGTCATCTTACACCTAGAAATTTTACACTTAGTCATCTTACACTTAGTCATCTTACACCTAGTCATTTTAGACTTAGTGACCGTACATTTCGTCACCTTACACTTAATCATCTTACACCTTTTCGACTTACAATAAGTCATATTACACCTAGTCATCTTACAATTAGTCAGCTTACACTTACTCAACGTTAACTTAGTCATCTTACACGTAGCCAATTTACAGCCCTAGGACATCGTAGTGGTTGTCGGCGTCAAATATTGTTGACAACACCATCGCCATCTTTCGATACGAGATTGTCATCACCAGATGGTAAGACAATAGGATGTGCATCAATCTTACTATAAAACTGATCGTTTTAAGCGTTTTTTTTCATTTTAAAATAATAAAATCAAACTTTTTTTCTTATTTACATACATTAAAAAAAACCGGGAGTGATGGCAACTCGGGATATAGACTTCTGGACATGATTTTTAATACATTTTAAATACTCAATTTTTTAAAAATAGAATATAATCTCGTAGAAAAAAGAAATGCACACCAAGTGAACGCTATATAAAGATGTGTATAATAGTGCGCAATATTATAAGTACTTTATAAATTTACATGCGATTTTCGAGAAATCGGAAATAGCGTAAATAAGTACTTCCGGTCAACGGAAATTACTCAAAATTTGACAGAAGGTAGAAAATTAGATCTTTTACTTACATATCAAATTTCATTTATCTATCTGAAATAGTACTCAAGTTATAGGCTTTTGAAAAATTCAAAATAGAAAAAGGACCACTTCCGGTTATCGGAAATCGCTCAAAAGTTGATCAGGATCTACGATTTTGATAAAATACTTATATATTAAATTTCATCAACCTAGCTGTAACGGTTCTCAAGTTATCGTGTTTACACACGGACACACACACACACACACACACACACACAGACATACGGACAAGATTGCAAAATTATGTTTTTCCGTATCAGTGAGATGTTATCTTGCACGATTACAAGACTTTCTCTATATTTCGTATATACGAGAAAGTAAAAAGTGTTTAACAACGTCAAATATTTGTTAGTGACAATTCGTGAGGTATTAATAATGAGATAGGAATGAACATAATATTTTGATATAAGACGAGTTTTAAAATGTCATAAAAAAAAACGTGTTGCAAATATAGAAGTATTTAATAATAAGAGAAAAATCAATATTAAAAGCATGATATGACCAAGACGTAAAAAATAATACAATGTTAGTAGTTAGTACCCATGCAACTAGAAATCTAGTTACAGAGGGATGGAGCTGGTGTGAATTTCCACTGGGTTTTGTCCCTTTATTTTGACAGAAAGTGATTTTATATTTAACTAGTGTACACGTCCCCGCGCGTTGCCGCGGAAATAGAAGAAAGTCATCGAAATATATAAGGGTTTCATCCATGCGTTACCAATCCTAGAATCTATATTCTTAGACTCGTGACCTTGTTTTCTAAAAGCGAGTTATTTAAATGTAAACAATTCCTGTGCTTGGATCATAAGTACCGGAACAAGAGGTTTACCTACACTACCGCATGAAAACCTTGAGTGTACATTAATCACTTAACGAAATATTGAGATAGAACACACTTCGGTGACCACTTATGTGTCAGGGACGTAGAGTGGCGCTCTCAGGAGCATTCCCCCCCCCCCCCCCCCCGATTACACTACCGCATAGGTGCATAGGTGCCGCGTACGGCCCCTGGCTCCTTAAAACTAACAGTACCCCATCGTGCCAAATAGCATCCTGTTAACAATGATGCAGATTGCGTCATTAGCTAAAGTGACACAAATGAACAGGATTCTTTCTTTAACACGTAAAAAAATATTTGACGAGTTTTAAACATAAGTGTGACTGATGCAATATGTTGAGCGTTACTAATGGTCTATTATTAGATGCTCCATATCAATTTCTATTTGGATTGTCTAAAAATAGGTGCTAATTGCATCAAATCGCAAAGTGACGAAACTGTTTGGATTTTTTTACGGACAAAAAGAAACATCCCAGTTAATAATCTAACCTTGGTTAATTTTTCTGATTATTAAAATAAAACGTATTACATGGCCCTCAGCGGCCCATGTGAGCCTTGGGGGGACGAAACAGACATTTTTATTTGCAGCCTAATCGCACCCTACAAGGGCGCCAGAGGACACGCCTGATTCAATTTAGTAAGCGTTTGTAACGCCACATCCTATCCATTGTCTGTTATATTGTTTAGACCGAACGTATTCACCATAGCGCTCAAGGGAAAGATCAGGGCGCCAAATCGCATCCTGCCGGGGGGGGGGGAGGGGCGCCCATGCAAAATTAAATCCCCCTTCCCATCACCCACCCACCCCTATTCACACCCCAGAAACCTTCTCGGGAGTATTCATCAACTCCCTTGTTTTAAGGCACCGGGTATAAACTGTGTAAAACCGCAATAGTATTTTATTTTTATATACTGTATATGGAGAAAAAAACTACCATTCCGTGGCGCCGCCCTTGCGAAATTAAAAAAAAAAGATTTTTTTTACAGAAACCTTCCCTGTAGTGTTGAAATCAACTCCCCAAATTTTGATGGCGATCGGAATAACGCCGTGCAACCGCAATCGACGTTTATTTTTATATAACGTATAAAGAGAAAAAACAAATCGCGCCCTGCCAGGTGCCACCCCTGCGAATTTAAAAATGTTTTTGGCGCAGAAACCTTCCGAGGAATATTCTCAACAACTTCCCAAGGTTTCATGGCGATCGTGTGAACGGTGTCACGGCTATTCACTTTTATTATTTTTATATACGGTATATAGAGAAAAATCGCACCCTCCCGTGGCGCCGCCCTTTTGAAATTAAAAATGATTTTTTACAGAAGCCTTCCCCAAAGTGTTCTAATAAACTAATCAAAGTTTGATGGCGATCGGATGAATGGTGTCAAACCAAAATCGATTTTTATTTTTATATACCGTATATAGAGAAAAACAAATCGCGCCCTGAAGGGGCGCCACAGCTGCGAATTTGATTTTTTTTTCACACAAACCTCACCAGAAATATTGACAACAACTTCCCAAAGTTTCACGGCAATGTGATAAGAGGTGTAGTAATGCATAAAGGACAAACAGACAAACAGACAAACAGACACACACACACACACACACACACAAACATACATTGCTTTTTATATATTTAGATAGAAGATAGAAAATAGATAGATAAATATACTTGGTAAGGGGACATAACCGACTTTATAAAGATAGAATATTTAAGCAGTTTTCTCCCTTTTATGTTACATAATTTTTCCCCTTCTCCAGAATGTTTACTGTGTGAGCGATTATTTAAAACTGATTAAGAGGGAGGGGTGGTGTGTCAGAGTCACTGAAATGTGCCACGACTATGTTTATTTTGTTGGATCGTGACTTGAATACAAGGTAGCGGCTGGTAGGCGTGACGAAGTGTCGAAAAACTTGTCCTATTGTGCATTTTTTTTTTTTTGAGCTGTTATTTTCCGAGTTTGTCTTTGTCACGAGGTTCGAGAATACAGTGCGGTATCAAAAGTAAAATAGTAGTTTACAGTAGGAAAAACGCAATGTTGAAGCACAGATTATAATTGTGTATATATAATGTGTTTTATGAGCCATTTTTTAATCATGTACATTGTTGTCAAGATGATATTAATTAATAAATTAATAAGTAAAATGGTAGTAAATCGTGTCTGTACACTGTTAGTTTGTAGGCTGTAAAAATTATTGAAAGGATTACATTATTTATTAACCACATAACAAATTAAAAGAATTCAATATATATGGGGATACATTTTTCCCAACAATTACTAAACTAAATTAACAAAAACCCAAATCTACGTAAAATTTAACAAAAAAAATGTGTGGCTATAAAAATCTGTTACCTGTTTAACCAACTGGTTACTAGCTTCCTCACTGTAATTAACACAAATTTCAGTACACTAAAGCTTTGGACCAGTTTTATGGACAATCATGCGGCAAGACAATTACTTTCTTAATCAATGTCGTTTAAAATGTAGCTCACGAAATGCTGTTTTAATGGCACTCATCAAGAAAATAAAAATCGCATACTTAGCATTAATTTTGAAAAAAATCGTAAAACAAGCTTTATTTCTGTAAAAAAAAAATCAAGGTTTTTATATTTAGCACTATCATGATACAGTTAATTATTTAAGCACAATTAAATAATTGCAAAAGAAAATGAAATTATTAAAATAAGACAAGGCACGAATTTAAAAAACTTCCACATGTAAACTAAACTGCCTAACTTACATTTGGTTACCTTCGAGGATGAAAATCTGGCAGACATTGCAGTGTAAATTAATATCGGAAAAACATGAATTGATTCTGTTTTACTAGCACAAAAAAAGAAAAATTGAAACTGAAACTGTTTCTTATAGGTATCTCATACACTACCAATTACATTAAAAACACTAAGAGTGTTAGTTATACTGACATATCAACTTTAATCACTGTTCACTGCTATATATAAACAAACAATTGTTACCTTTTTTACTCACTTTATCGGGGAAACTTTAGTTTCGTTTCTTTTCAAATTGACTGTTCGACAGCGTCTAAAAATAGAGCGACGCCACATTTTCATATTATTTTCTAAGTAAAAATCCTCAATTATTTTTTTTTATATAGTAAGTAAGTAGGCCGTTGTTAGTGTAGCTAACATTGTACTTACATTCTTTTACAAGGTAGGTAGGTGGGTTAGTGTAGCTGTAAACTTACTTAAATTCTTTCGATATTTTTAGTTACAAAAATTGCAAATGCACTAATCTTTTTACCTAATCCTGTTCACTACACAACATTGGAACTATGGGGTCATCCATAAATCACGTCACGCTTTTTTTGACAATTTTTATCTCCCCCCCCCCCTTCCCTCCGTCACACGTCATGACAAAAAGCCCCACCCCCCCCCCCTTCCAATGACTTCACACATCAGCCTTCAACCCCCTCAAAATTGCTGTTGAATTTGTCTTAAAATATCGAAATTTTGATCAATTCCTATTACAATTATTAAAACCGTTTTCTTAAACTCGAAATAACGGCTAAAACTCGTTTTCTAACATTGCTTTTTATAATGCAAAAAAGTCACGTCACACCATCTGAACCCCCCCCCCCCGACCCCCTACGAGTGTTACGTCATTTATGGACGACCACTATGTCTGGTATCTAACTGACCGTGGTGAATTTAGAAAAAAAAATCCACATAATTGGAAATACAAAAATGTAAAAGAGTAATATAAAGGACAGTGCCACATAATGTTTTAATATCAGTATTTCTGATAACCTACATCCTTAAGTCAGACCCCCATTTATGGATTTAAGTTGTGTTTATGTTATGAATGTTGAGTTTTGTGTTTTAGTTTGTGTTTTTTATTTGCGTTTGTGTTTACATTGTGTTGCTGTTTTCATTTACGTTTTTATTTGCGTTTGTTTTTTCTTTTGTGTTTGTGTGTTGTGTTTCTGTTTTCGTTTGTGTTTGTTTTTCTTTTGTGTTTGCGGTGTGTTTGTGTTGTGTTTGAGTTTGTGTTTTTGTTTTGTTTGTGTTTTGTTTTGTTCTGTTACTAAGTTGGTGCATTTAAAATAGATGTACCGTGGCAGAGCATGGGTATGCAGCTAGTAAATATATATAAAAATAAAAGTATGTCTGTATTTCTGCCTGTGAGTGTGTTTGTCTTTTATTTTTTTCTACTCTTGTCACCGCTTGCCATGTAACTTTTTGAAAAATTCTCTTAAAATGGTTTCCACGAAAAAAATAAACATGGGCCTCCACGTGTTTATATTACTATAAATTTAAATAAACTCATTTATTTTCTACTTTTTAGTGTATTATTACGTAAAAGCTTGTTATTAAAACATTTTTTTATGAATTTTTTTTAGTACTTTACATGTTTTTATTTACAATAAAGTTACCATTGCGCTCCTATTAAACGTGATGACGCGGTATTGAACGTGGTGACGCGTGTTGAGTAGTTGGATAGAACTGCCTACTAATTTTTAATTAATTCATACAAATTAATTAGGCATCCAATTAAGTCAAATTTAATTTCACGATGCATTGTCTTCATGTCTAGACCCATGTACCAATTACGAACCGTATCTATCAGGTATAAGTCCCTGCAATTTCGCTAGGGCGTTTCGATCTAGGCAGACAGACTGACGACAGACAGACAGAGGAAATGAGTTAAATAAAAGCTTGTAAAAAATCAATTATTGTTAAATATTTAGTTTGTTCTTGGTTGGACAAAGGCTATGGAAGCAAATCCAAAAAGAAAAGCAGGCTGAAATCGGAGTCAATGGCCAAATTGACACCTATTCAAACAGGACATAGTAACATTCATATATACATGTATATTTGAAATTACAAAGGTGTACCTTCTTTGGTGCTAGTTTTGTCTTTTTCAAAATCTTCGGTGTTGTGTTTGTTTATTTAAGATTTTCCGAAAGAATACAAATTTAAATCATTTAGTAAACTGAAATTTAAAAAAAAAAAACATTTCGATTACTTATTCGTACATTTTTAAAATTCTTGAGCAGATATTGACTTAAGGCTTAATCGATTAAAAATGGAAATAATTATGTAGTGTTTTTTATATCATAAATTTGAACTGTTGAATTAAATAAACTTCATGTTCTTATACGTCTTATTTTGAATTGGTGTTTTCTTTAAATATTTGTAATAAAAATAAGTATTTACATTGACAAAAACTCTTGGCCTTTGTTGTTTTTTTAAATTTATCTGTGAGCGAGATACTCAAAAATAATATGGCGACACAATGCAACATGTGCAGCAGACGACAGTAAACAATTCTACACCAGATAAAGTTTAAAATCTATTGAAAAACAGTAAAAATAACAACTTAAGTAGGAGGAATATATTGTATAAGTGACCTGTAGCATGATACGACATACATGAGAATGATACAATAAGTATTAGCTAGCACTGAGGCCAAACATGGGGTAAAATAAGGGACAGCACTTAGATTTAACTGTGGAATAGCAAAACACGATTGTCGACCTTGTCACGTTTGCTATTGCTTGCAATGAAAATACACAGTTTATATTTTTTATTTTTGTTTCCTTTTTTAATCGTTTAAATAACATTTTAATATTAACATTAACCGTTTAACTAATTAATATTGCCATGTAACCCAACAGGTTAATGTATAACTAAATAAGCTTTGTAAATGACAGTTCAATGTTTCAATTTTCACCACATGTGGAGCTCTATAAAACAAAGTTTATCTCCAATGTTGTCATTCTGTTAAACGTAATAAGTCAAGTAATTGCATTATCTTTATTAAGTATTCAGAGAACAGTCTTCAACAAACATGTTTAATCTCCAGTTACTTACAGATTGTACACACTCCGATCACTCTCAAGGGAAATAACCATGTTATTTGCTATAAAACTGACGTTATAACTAACACGGCATGTAACAATAACTAGCAAGACAAAACATAACACTTCTATTCGCGTGTGCAGATCCATGTCTATAGACGTGAGTCTCACTGTTACATGGACAAGTAAAAATTGTGCAGGTGTACCAAAACGTGACACCATCCACCAACTGACTGAGTACCCAATGACCTACAGAGACCTGCTTAGCTCAGCCTAACTAAAGAACAAGCGCTAGTAGACATTGATAACTTTGGCGTTCAGTGAATACAGATATTCCTTATGTTTAAATTGCAATTTATAAAAATCAGTTTATATCTAGCCTTTTGTCTTCTTGTTAGCCGACAAGATAAAGCCCCAAAAACAAAATTATTACACAAAGAATATTCCTTTGGTAATAAAACTTGCCAATGCCAATCTCTGAGATATAAATCGTGTCCGTGCTATGAGCTACAAGATCAGGCTGTGGTTAATAACCGCTAGCTACCCCTTGAACGTATGTCTGCTAATACCCGTAAAACAGTGCGGGCATCTCTTACAGGGGCAAAATGTTAACGTAGTATTAGCTTTACATATGGTATATTGTTGTCTTCTCGTTAACTAGGAAAAGATTGGTTGTTTCGTGTGTAAATGTAGTTAGAAAGAGAGCTCACAGGGAGAAGGGATGAAATTCTTGACAAAAACATAACAAAACACGTCCATGTTGTTATTCATTGATTTTTTAAAGCACAGCTTTTTTTTTCTCAATCGAAAACCATTTATACAAATATAAGTTTAAAAAATAAAAAAAAATCTTTCAATAGCTTAGTAGCATTATCACATGCATTATTGTTGTGTTATTATTACAACCACTAAACGCCATGTCTGTTTACATTATTCACAAACGTAGATACTAAAAATGTGGGTCATATTCCAGTCCACAATAATTTAATTCTGCCATCTTTGGGTTCGTGCTAGTTCCGCTTTGTTGATGGAGAGACCAGTCACACCCGAGACCTGAGCCCCACTGCTACCTGGACAGGTACCTTCCATCTCCTTTATGTTGACTCAATGACCTACAGAGAGCTGCTTAGAACAGCCTTTATGATGTGACACTATAATGGTCAGCTTGTCCACATCTCTACGACTCTTTTATTTGTCACGCATTTCCATCAAAAGGCGTCGAAACCGCCTGACCATCTTCTCCACGTTTACACCTATTACTTGTTCAAGTGTCACACAAAACATACTACACCAGTCTTTTTCAATATCTGACCGACCCACCATCCACCCATAAATGTTGACCACTGGATTTTATCGTCATCAAACCACGACCTACAGCTGGATTGTCTCGCCTCCTTATCATCAAAAAACACATGTCTGGCTGTTTGTACATCAACCTCCCACAAACATTGTCTGGCTGTGTCCGAATGGTCACATTTAGGACATGGACAAGTTTTGTAGCCCATATTATCCCTGTGTAAATGGTCACTTTCAAAACCCTCCCAGTCCCTGCCCTTTGTAAGTTCTGTCCCCTATTGTTGTAGCAAGGACATGGATCGTTAGTGTCTGGTACAAGCTCTGGTCTGTCTTCACTTGTCAACTGAACGACTATCCTTACGCTTAGGTCAACCTGGGCTTTAACGAGGTCATACAGGACGTTGTCAAGGTTTTCAGGTGGTAAATGTTCAATAGAAAAATTATTTACGGGTACAAACCCCTTTATGAGATTTTTGACAGTTTTTTTTATAAAGATCAAAGTGTGCTTCATTCGAACCTGTTTCAGGTATACAAATCAACTTTATTTCTGAAAACATTTTTTAACTTTGACAATTATAAAACATGACAACTATCGACAACAGCCAATGTCACAACAATCTTAACCATCATCATCATGAAAAAACACCTCCAAATTGTTTCACCACAATGTCTACATCAGCTTGAATCCGGATTCGAACTCGAGACTTTCGAGTTAGCATATTATAGCTCTACCGCTAGGCCACACCAAGGACAATCTGCTACGGCAGATTTAAGGTATTTTCTATCAGATGAGTGGGTGTCCCCAGCCAACAAGCTTTGTCAGCCCGGGTTTCGTCAAATACGAAAATGGAACGGATTGTTTATATGTCCAGTTTAAGGGAATACTTACATACAGAGGGGATCAAAATGCGTGGATTGCTGGACAGTGACATCAATGTAACCAGAATATCTATTGTTTAATGCAAGACTTGAGGTATTTTTCAAGACTCAAACACAGCAGGTTAAAATGGAACATTCAGATCTGTCTCCAGAACAAGCGGTACACAATGTTTTAGAACAAAAACAACGTCAAAAATAAAAAAAAACTTGTTTAATCAACTAGAATTAAACGTACTTTACAAATAATGCCCTGGAAAAAAGTGTTGGGTGTTTTACCAAGATTTTGTCAAGTAAGAACAAGTGTAACTCGAGCATATTAAATACCGTAGCTTTCTGCTAGTTGAAGTTAAGGGCATTGTGTACGACAACGCTAATATATATTTTATTATAAAGTATTTAAATGTAATAAACAGAGAAAGATAATTTATAAAAACACCACTTGAGATGTACAAAGCCACTCAAACCCGTCAATAAGTTCTACTAATGACATCTCGTGTGTTGACGTAGAAGTTTGGTATCAGGACCATACAACATCCCCACGTGTGTTGATGTAAACATATGGTATCAGGACTTTACAACCCTCCCCCCGTGTGTTGATGTAAACATATGGTATCAGGACCTTATAATCCCCCAACCCCCGTGTGTTGATGTAGAAGTTTGGTATCAGGACCTTACAACTCCCAACCCCCCGTGTGTTGATGTAGACGTTTGGTATCAGGACCTTACAACTCCCAACCCCCCCGTGTGTTGATGTAGAAGTTTAGTATCAGGACCTTACAACTCCCAACCCCCCGTGTGTTGATGTAGAAGTTTGGTATCAGGACCTTACAACACCCCACCCTCCCGTGTGTTGATGTAAATATATGGTATCAGGACCTTACAACACCCCACCCTCCCGTGTGTTGATGTAAACATATGGTATCAGGACCTTACAACCCCCAGCCCGTATGTTGATTTAGAAGTTTGGAATCAGGACCTTACAACCCCCCCCCCCCCCTGTATGTTGATGTAAACATATGGTATCAGGACCTTACAACCCCCCCCCCCTCTCCCAACTCAATAACGTGCAAGATACCAATGGCTCTACTAAGCTTCCCGTAAGGAGTCAATCACTCAACTAAGCCACATGTTAGACGTCCACACCCCCCCGGTTGCTGATGTAAACATTTGGTACCCGCCCCCCTCGTCAATGACTCCACTAAGCCACCTGTAAGACGTCCACGACCCCACGTGTGTTGATGTAGAAGTTTGGTATCAGGACCTTACAGTGCCGTGACCAAAGCCCGTCTTCCTCCAACCTTTGTATTTCCTTCTCCCAAGACTTGCCGTAGTTGGTGCTTAGTATGTCAGCGCTGTATGCTACTATACAAAACCTGAAATGGTCAGGAAAAATCATACATGATATATAAGACGTCAACTAGGAAGAAGCGAAATGAAAATAAACAGGGAGTGTCCTTACCTAAACTTTCTCGAATATTCTTATATAACACTACATGGAATGGTTACTAGAGAAATAGATGTTTTTACTTTCTCGTTAACGAAGAATATAGATTACTACTTCCGATCAAAGGAAATTTTTCAAAAACTGAATGAACTCGGATAATAGTATCTTTTACTTATATGTGACATTTCATTTATCTATCTATAACCGTACTCAGGTTATAGGATTTTAAACAATCGAAAGTAGAATAAGTTCCTCTTCCGGTTGCCGGACATCGCTGAAAAGTTGATACAGTACTACAAATTTGATATAAAACTGATATTTGTAATTTCATCAATCTAGCTGTAACGGTACGCAAGTTATCATCTTCACAGACACACATACACACACAGATATACGCACAGAATTGCGAAACCCAGTTTTTCCTCTCTACTACGCATAAAACGCCTAAATTTTGATAAATCTGGATTTATTATTTTGCCTGATAAAAATAAGTCCCCTATACTTAGTATATTACGAAGTCCTGAGGTGTAAAATGGTGAAAACTGTCAAAATTTAATGTGATTTTTGTGCGAGATTTCAATACTTCCTCTATACTGTGTATACGAGAAAGTAATATGCGTTTGCCGGAATTAATACTTTACGCTATATTCCATTTCTCATAAAAAGCATGTGAATTATACACAATTTGTTTGGCATTCAATTGGTGCACAATTCTTTTTTTTTACGAGATTCTATTCTATTTTAAAAATCTTAAGAAATAAAAAATGGATAAAATATCATGTCTATATCTCGAGTTGCCATCCCCCGTTGCTTTATAAAAGAATATTCGAGAAAGGTTAGGGGAGATCACACACGGTGTATTTCTTTTATTATACTTTTAAAGACGCATAGGTGTGAAATTTTTTAGAATAGGATTCACGGGAATACAATATAAAAATTGTCGAATTCTGAAAGATTTCGATAAATCCAAAATAGAGAGGAATATCCTTTTATAAAGCACAAATTACCCGCTCTCTTTAAACACAATTCAATACAATAAAATGGATTAGAAAAGATGCTGTTCCCCAAAATTGGATAAAAATTATCAAAATCTTAAGTTTTATTGAGAAATCGAAAAGCTCAAGGCACTACTTCCTTATTAGTATTTAAAAACCGGAAAAAAAAATACCACTGGCGGATATTGAAAGTCACTCAAAATCTGAGAGTAATTCAAGTATTAAATTTTACTTATGTATGGAATTTTGCCTACATAACTAAAAGTTTTAGTGTACCATGGAAATAGAATACATTACCACTTCCGCTTTCCGCAGTCGCTCAAAAGTGAAAAGAAAACTATCAATTTGATGAAATACTTATATATGAAATTTCTTCAACTCACTAGTAACATGTAGCATATTCATATTTTTCCCTTCGAAATATGACTCAATAATTATTTAATTTAATTTTGTATATTAATATAAGTTTGTATTTGCACTTTTTTCTGTATACGCAACTTTTTTTGCAATTTTCCGATAGCCCTTTTTTCTATATATTAGATAATGAGCGCTGACATATGCGTAATAACGTTTTTTTTTTTGTATTTAAAAAAAAATAAATTAAAAAACCAACTAAATTTACAAATAAAATGTAAGAAAAACGGATAGAGAATAAAAAGCGAAATACATGTACAATTCAAATGCTAATTGTCAACCCAAAAACCTACTCACCCTCCTGATTTAGTAACACGTATGATTTCTGCAAGTGCTGACACGGGAAGATGGTTTTCCAGGACTGCCCCGGATGTAACAACAGCATCATAAAAACCTGGGGGAGAAGTAGATGCTCCATGTCTTTGCAGTACATATAATGGGAACAGAAGGTTAGAACTAATGCATCTACCTTCGGGAAAGTAAATAATTTAAAAATAAAAATTACTAAAACAGTATAGAAAAGTATCGAAATTAGTTTAGAAATGAATATTTTATAAAACAATACATTAAAAATAGGTGGTAAAGCTGAGGGATGCCAAATTAAAACGTCTCGAGTTCGAACCCTCCGGTAGTTGAGGCTCATTAGCTGGCGACAGCCACTCTTCTAGGAGAGAATACTCCAAAATTTAAAAAAATGCTGCCTTGTAGTTTATTTTGGGTTGTACAAAAGGTTAAAAACAAATCCAAAAAGAAGAAGAAGGAAGAAGAAAAAAGAAGAAAGAAGAAGAAGAACAAAGAAGAAGAAGAAAACAGAAGAAGAAGAAGAAGAAGAAGAAGAAGAAAGAAGAAGATAGAAGAAAAAGAAGAAGAAGAAGAAGAAGAAGAAGAAGAAGAAGAAGAAGAAGAAAAAGAAGAAGAGATGCCTGGAAGAAATTATGCTCTTAGACACAGCCAGTTCTACACGTAACCGAATAATGCCTTGGTTAAAATTTGGCACCTAAACAACTCACCGTTTTTAACCGGAAGTCTTGTGTCGTCATTGATGACGCTGCAAATAAACTTGGAGTAAACTTTCTTCCTGCGGCAGACGTCAAGCATGGCGCACGAGCCGTCGTGCGCGTGAACGTTCTCAAACCCGTGCCTGGACAGCTCTTCTCCCACCTGCCCTGTGGGTCAAATGTCACGTTCAGATTTACGGGTTTGTTATCAAACTCTATCATTAATTTTAATCTACAGAATAACCAACCAAATTGTCGACACACACACACACACACACGCGCGCGCGCGCGCGCACACATACGCACACACACATTTAAAGAAACATACCAAATGATTTTTCTAGTTATTTTTTGTCTCAAAATTATTTTAAATCATGCATTCTATCATGCATTTTAAATTCAACTACGTTTTTCTCACAAAATATAAACATACATTTCCCTGGGTATTTAATAAAAAAAAAATTAAAAACATTACTCAACTATGTGGTTATTAAATAACACTTTTTGTTTTAAACGAAGCTCAGCAATTTGAATTCTAAAATCATTTCTCAGAATAACACTACATAACGAGAACTTTACTCGTTGTAGCATGTCCCTTTATCATGCCATTCAATATATCCCTTTTAAAGCTACTAGTTATCTAAGGGACTTGTAGGGCCGAGATGCCAAGACTAAAATCCAAACATACGGCCCCGTCAAACTAACTGGTCATCTAGGGGACCTACCAGACCAAAAGCCAAGACTAACACCTGGGTTTACTGGTCACCTCGGAGTGGGACCTACCTGAACATACTGCCCCACTAAAGCTACTGGTCAGCTATGGGACCTACCAGTACAAAATGCCAAGTCTAACTCCAGAAAATAAGGACCCACTTAAGCTACTGGTCAGCTATGGGACGTACCAGGGCCAGATGCCAAGTCCAACACCCGAACATATTCCTTGGCATGCACGAAAATGCCAGCCAACATCTGCACACAGTAGACTGGTGCTTTGTACTCCATGGCTTGAGCGTTCGCTTCATACTTCATCACGTTCTCAGGGGTACTGTAATCTACGAAAGGGAGGGAGGAGGGAGAATCAACATGAGTTTGAAATGTTTTGTTACAAGTTTTATAATATGTAAACTATATAGCATTGTCTTGAATTAAATTATCTTGCTACGGTACAATACATCGTTATATGTGCCCAGTAGACATCGCTGAACTTGGGGATCGAAATCCGCAACGTTTTTAATGTTTTTCTGTGACTCTTTCTTTTTTTGCGTTTTCTTTCTGCACTATAGCAGTTTATCGCACAGAAAACGTATCAAATAAAGTTTTTAGCTAAAAAGAATTAGTGTTCGCAAGTACCTACTGATGTAACTACAGACGAACCAACAGATGTACCAACAAAAAGATGTACCAACAAATAGATGTTCCAACAAGTAGATGTACCAACCAATAGATGTACCAACCAACAGTGGCGTTGTGAGTTTGGGTATCACCCGGTGCGACACTTAATGGTGTCACCCTCCCAGAGGCGTAGGGACCCTTCCCGACGCCCGGGGACAAACTTTCAATTTTCGATTTGCACCCCCCTCCTCAAACTTCCGATTAGCACCGCCCCCCCCCCAAACTTCGATTTGCAACCCCTCAAACTTTCGATATGCACCCCCCCTTCCCCTCAAACTTTCGATTTGCACCCCTCCCCCTCCACCCTTGTCGAGATTTGTCACATTTGCTCTTAAAAGACTTTTTAACACTCGAATTAATCACTTAATTAAGTGGAATTAACATTTTTCTCTATATATTTTGCTATTTTTTGCCTTGGTGTCACCCCCTAAATGGTGTCATCAGGTGCGGTCCGTACACCCTCCCTCTCGCTATGCCACTGCCTACAAATAGATGTACCAACAAATAGATGTACCATCATATAGATGAACCAACATATGTATTTAAAGATGTATCAACAGATGTACCAACAGATGTAACGGCAGATTTATAAACATATGTACCAACAGATGTACTAAAAGATGTAGAAACAGATGTATCAGAAGATGTACATATATACCTGCAGAATTACCTGTAGTTGTTGCCAACAGATGTACCGGCAGATGTACATGTACAGGCACCTGCAGATGTACTTACCTTTGATGCAGAGGTCGATATTGCCAGCCTGGCTGCTTACAAATCTGGATGCATCAGAACGAGGCTGTAAATACAACGTAAACATTCCCATCTCTTCTATAAAGTTTGAAATCTTGAGCAAAACGATGCTTGGACTTATTGTTCTTAGTATTTTCGCTGGACGTACTAATTACTAATTATAATTTTTGAGCAACTACTCCGCACTATTATGTTAATTAGGTGCGCAATGGTTTTAATCATGACACTCTATTTTAAATATTTTAAATTTGAGTTAATGAAAATAAAATGCTGAAATTGCTACAGTGCAATATGGTAGGTAAACACTGTTATTTTAAATACTGCCTTTGCGTTTGTATTGTGTTTGTGTTGTGTTTGTGTTGTGTTTGTGTTGTGTTTGTGTTGTGTTTCTGTTGTGTTTGTGTTGTGTTGTGTTTGTGTTTGTGTTGTGTTTGTGTTTGTGTTGTGTTTGTGGTGTGTTTGAGTTGTGTTTGTGGTATGTTTGTGTTGTGTTTGTGTTGTGTTTTTGTTGTGTTGCGTTTTTGTTGCGTTTTTTTGTGTTTGTGTTGTGTTTGTGTTATGTTTATGTTGTGTTAGTGTTATGTTTATTTTGTGTTTGTGTTGTGTTTGTGTTGTGTTTGTGTTGTGTTTATGTTGTGTTTGTGTTGTGTTTGTGTTTGTGTTGTGTTGTGTTGTGTTTTGTTTGTGTTGTGTTTGTGTTGTGTTTGTGTTGTGTTTGTGTTGTGTTTGTGGTGTGTTTGTGGTGTGTTTGTGGTGTGTTTGTGGTGTGTTTGAGTTGTTTTTATGTTTGTGTTTGTGTTGCGTTTGTGTTGCGTTTGTGTTGTGTTTGTGTTGTGTTTGTGTTTGTTTTGTGTTTGTGATGTGTTCGTGATGTTTTCGTGATGTGTTTGTCTTTGTGTTTTACTCAGGTGTGGAGGTGACACCATGAGGTGCCGCAGGGGGTGACGACCTAAGGCCGCCACTGATCTTGAGGTAAAGACACGGTTAAAGGAGAGTTTCGGTACCGGTTTGTTGATGACAGAAATTTCTGTAAACGTTTTGTAACAAAATAGAAAAAAAATGTAGCTGTGCGTCAAAACTTCAATAGAACAATATTAGATAATAAATGTCATGACTTGAGAAAATGAAAACAAATATTGCACGAAAAAAAAATAAACTTCAAATAGCACGCGCCCGAGTTTGGAATAGAAGGGCGTGGAGTTCGCAAGTTCCCGTTGGTAGATAGTGAAGTTCGGAGTAGCTCACGGTATCAGATTATAGCTAGTTCTGATTGCGAGACATGGTGGTTTATCGTGGCTAAAGATATTAGAGTATGGCAGTTTCTGATTGCGAGACATGGTAGTTTACTGTGGTTTACGATAGTGTGTAACTGTTAGCTCTAATTACGATATTTTTTATCATACGCCATTATTTAGTTGTTTTATTTTCTACTTTTCAGTAATTCATAATGTGCGAATTCGACAGTATCAACGCTGCCACTAAAAATATTTGCTTTAAAATACTATCAGTAGGCTGTGAAGGACGATACCCTTCTTTCCCCCAACCCCAACCACTACCCTACACCCCCCACCCCCGTGAAAAAAAGCCCCCACTTAGTTACCTCCCCTAAGTTTAAAATAGATTCAAACTAAATTATCCGTCCCTAATAGGCATCACTAAACCCGCCTCTACGATTATAAACATTTAGCGTGAACCACAGCTCACCAGACCATGTGGGGTGGGGGAGGTTGCGATATGCCTAGAGAGGAAGAGAGGGGACTGCTAGTCGCGCTTACAACTTGTTTTCTAACGTTGTCCAAGAAGTAAATTATATATATAGATTGACTTACGATAAAAAATCATGTAGTTTGCAAGAGTTCATAATATGAAAACATGTCAAAATTTGTTTGCAATATGGTAGTATCAACAAGTTCAAGAAAAAAGAGCATATATTGTGGTTTGGGGAATAAAAATAACCAGCAATGATGCTATCATTATTTTTCTGCTTGTAAACTTGATTTATGTTTTTGTCCAAAACAGGCGCCTCTCTAAAAATGGTCTTATCATCACTTGCAAATCACTCTCTCAAAAGCTAAATCTTAATCTTAAAACCTACTAACACAAGACGGTCTACGCAAAAGTCTCAAAAGTAAAGAAAAAGACTTTCCGCTGAAGCTATTATAGTAGCTGCGTACGTTATTAAATCTTACCTGTACCTGATTGTACACCAAACACCTCCAGGAAAATATGGCATCACGGAAGTAGAAGAAAATAAAAGCGAGGGCCAGTATCATCTTTACTTGTTGTTGGGGTCGACCATGAAGTGGTGGATGATGTAACACCCTTTCAAATAGATACAACAATTCAAATCTATACAAAAACCAGATTTCAAAGGTACTGAAATAAAACATGTATGTCGTCCGAATCTGTTAAATAAAATTTCAAATTAAAAGAAAATGTTTTACTGTGAGTTAATAAGAAATTAAACCTTTATATAGATATTACAGTTAAAATAAGGGTTGCCTGCTTTAGAGGCTATATAATAAATTTTAACTAATTATGGTCAACTTACATCTTTTATTTAAAGATATTTGAAGACTAACACATCTCTGCTAACATGATTTGATGGGCAACATTTGTTCCTACTCGCTTATTTATTTACATTCATTAACAGGAATACACACGTTAATTTATTCATGTAAAGATACATTTTTATAATTAATTTTTTTTTCTAGGACAATGAGGTTAATCCTGAGTTTCTACAGTGGCCTTTTACATGTGAACTTAGCAAAGGCATTTAGAACTGTGTTTCTCATTCAATCTGAGCTATCATAATAAAAAGAATCGCACATCAAGTGAACGCAAAACAAATGTGTATAATAGTGCGGAATATTATTAGTACTTTATAAATTCACATGCGTTTTTTGAGAAATCGGAAAAGCGAACATTACTACTTCCGGTCAATGGAAATTTATCAAAATTTGACTAAAGGCAGAGAATTAAATCTTTAACTTATTTGTTCAATTTTACTTATCAATCTGAAATAGTACTCTAGTTATGGGCTTTTGGAAAAATTGAAAGTAGAAAAAGTTCTTCTTCCGGTGATCGGAAATCGTTTAAAAGTTGATACAAATCTACAATTTTAATATAATATTTATATATAAAATTGTATCAATCTAGCTGTAACGGTACTCAAGTTATCGTGTTTGCAGGCACAAACACGCATACACACACAGACACACTTACAGATATACGGACAATATTGCAAAACTATATTTTTTAGACTCTGGAAAGTACTTTGCAATTACGAAAAAGAGATACTTTGCATTTACGAAAAATTAAAAATGGTAGCTTATCACATCCCATCAGCTGACAGTACTTTATTAACTAGATATTTTGTCCGTTATGAGGACATACTACGGGCGCCTAACTAAGGATGCTTCTTCTTTTTCCCTTCCACACAGCGATGATCAATAAAGGTTTACAGATAAATGGGTTGTAAAAACAGTGACATGGATTTACAACAGATAGGCTAATTGTTCAGAACTGTGTGTCTTAACAAAAGGAAGAAGACTGGATTCTGTTTACCTTTATTCAGTAGGTCTACTTTGTAAGATTAATAATAAAATGTCATAATTAAAAAAAATATATTTGCTAGAAGAAAATATAATGATATCCTTTACCCTTTAACTGTCAGAAATTTTATTCGTTGCGTTATGTTTTTTTTTTCCGGCACATTATAGAAAACACTTATTTCATAAGGTGATAGATTAGAGCCTCCCTCCCTCTCCCTTCACGCAGAGACCCCCATAAAATGAAAGTTACCTAAAATCAGGTTGGGGCTATTGGCACGAACGCGTTCTTCATTACGTCTATGTTGAGGCCAAGTCAGGAGTCGGCTTTTTCGCGAGCTGTCGGTGAGGGTTAAACGTACCCTCTTTTAAAGCATTCATGTAACGTTATAGATCTATAGCTAGATCTATTTCAAAATGTACAAATCAGTTCTTTAAAAAGATCTACCTTAGTTAAAATTATGTTATACGAACTACGGAAGAGATCGATATAGATTTTAGGGCCATCCATAAACAAAAACGTAACACTTTTGTCTGGATCCCCACTCCCCCCCCCCACCCCCGAATCTTCACACCGTTATAAGACCCACCAAAAATGACGTCAACACTTCAGTTTATCTCTCTTCTTCATATTGCAATGTTTATTTTATGAAATAGATATAGCTACTTTCAAATATAAAGCGAGCTTCTCTAATATCGATCAGCTGTTAATACAATGTAAAAATAAAGTCTTAAACTGCGAAATACCAATATTCTAGTCTGTTAGTTAAAAAAAAGAAATATAGGCCTATTTATAAATGAATAATTATCTTTCACTATGTTTATGATTTTTCTATTGTTTATTGCCAGAGTTTCTTAAAGGCATCTCTTCGGGGGAGGTGGGGGGGGGGGCTCCGCCTACCTCTCCGAAGAATATCTACCGCCCCCCACCCCCCCCCCCCCCCCACAAAATTGATTTATATAGAAAAAATATACTTTTAACAGTGTCCACACCCCTGGAAATTTTAGACCCCGCCCCCCCTCCCCCGAAAATTTCAATTGCCCCCCCCCCCCCCCCCGCTCCGGAGAAAAAAGTCTGGTAGAAACACTGTGGTTTATATAGACGTTTTTCATCCAGACATTTATAAAGAAAAATTTCATAAAAAACGTTTTAATAACAAGCTTTTATGTAATGATGCACTAAAAATAGAAAATAAATTATTCACTACTATTTAAATAACTATAAAGAAAAGCTTGGGTCACTTTAGTACTTTAGTACCTATTGGATACCTTTACTAATATTTGAGAAGAGACCCAAGCTTTTCTTTATAGTATTTTAAATAGTAGTGTATAATTTATTTTCTACTTTTTAGTGCATCATTACATAAAAGATTGTTATTAAAACGTTTTTTATGAAAAAAATTTTAGTACTTTACATGTTTTATTTACAACTAGGCATACTGCCTAGCTTCGCTTAGGTTTTCTAAAAAAAATGAGGAATTGAATGATTAATTAATAGGTGATTGGCTGCTACTGTTAAATGCTTAGGGTCTAAATTTATATAGTGGAGTAATTTCATGCTACCCAAATATTGATGGAATATTCGCAAACTTATTACTCGCACGGTTATTAGAACTGCAAGGGGTTACTTAATAGTATCAATCTAATATTATAATAAATTACTTTCGCAATTAATTTTTACAATTTCAGTACAATGCAAAACTTAATTTATAACAAAATATTTATTTAGCACAATGCTATACTTTATGATTTTTGTTTTTTTCTTAAAAAGAGTATACAAAATATTTAAAAATTATTACATTAAAAAGTTACATCCCCTGTTCATAGATCAAATGACCAAATCTCGTATAATGAGAATTTCACTCGCGGTCATTTTAGCCCTCTTAGAGGGTTTTAAGACTGACAAGTTTTTCCATACGGCGTAGTCATCTATAGAGGTGTATACAAACAAAAATTAGCAAGATGTAAAGTACGTAAGTGCCCTAAAATCCGCTTTCAAATTACCCTCAGTTTTTCCCATAAAATACAAAGATTATATAGGGAAATACGTCTGGTCAGTTTTGACCCATTTCCCGATTTTTCCCGGACATGGCGAGTTTTTTGTGACACTCCAAGGCGTTCTTCTACCACCTCACAAAATTTCAAGGGTGGTCGTCGGAGGAAAATTTTTGTCGTACTAGTGCTCATAAAAAGAGAATTTCACTCGCGGTCAGTTTTTAACCCTCGTCGAGGGTTTTGAGTGAAACCCAGAGATTTCCCTAAAGGTCAAGCCATTTACCTAAGAGCATGCAAAATATTAGCCAGATGTAAAGTGGGTAAGTGCTTGACTTTAGATTCTTAAATATGAAGAACTATTGAAAATTGATATAAGTGTTGGAACATAAAAACAATAGCAAACGGACGTATTTATGAAAATCTATAGCCGGCAAAAAATTAGTTTTAGAAAGCGTTAAACGTTTGAATGGGCACTAAATCTTCGCTGGAAGCCGCCATTGTTGTTGTAGAAAGTAAATAAATCACGTGACGTCACTATAAGTAGTCATTGCTCTGAAATTTTATAACTAACGAGCCGACCCACGGCGTATCATACGCCGCTATTTAGTTGTTTTATTTTGTACTTTTCAGTAATTCATATTTGTGAATTCGACAGTACCAATGCTGCCACTGAAAATATTTGCTTTAAAACACTAACCCCCCCCCCCCCCTTTCCCCCAACCCTACGCTACAGCCCCCCCCCCTGAAAGCAGCCTCTTATTAGTTACCTCCTCTAAGTTTAAAATCGTTTCAAACTAAATTATCTGCGCCTAATAGCCGTCACTAAACCCGTCTCTATGTTTGTAAACATTAGGCCTAGCGTGACCACAGCTCACCAGACCATGTGGTGGGTGGGGGTGGTAGTGATAGAGAGGAAGAGAGGGGACTGCAAGGCGCCCTTGCAGCTTGTTTTCTAATGTCTCCTAGAAGAGAATTATATTTTATTATATAGATATGTTTAATCTACCAATGAATATATCAATAAATTAACTAACGTCTTCAAATGAGAAATCGTCGTGTTAGACAAAAAAAAAAAGGAATACATTATTTTAAACATATGTAACAGTGCTTTGCATTTTAGTAACGTGGTTTCTAAAAATCTGCATAATTACAATTATCTGAAAAACGCTAATACAATTAGGCAATGTTCAAAAGCTAATATTGGAAACTCGTGTCACATTTCGAACAAGTCATAGCCACACCAAAAATGCTTTTTTTCGTGTTTTTACGACCCGTTTTCGTTATGTTCAAATGTATTTTAAAAAAAAATGCACGTAAAACTTACCGAGGAAAATGCCTTTAGTGTTTTTAATTTCTTGAGACTACCAACGCTTATATATATATATATATATATATATATATATATATATATATATATATATATATATATATATATATATATATATATATATATATATATACTTAGAACTTGCACATTATGTTGCCCTAGTGTAAGAATAAACGATAGCGAGATAAAAGCAACCCGAATTTAATTTTGAGTTTGCCTTTGTAGTTGTATGAAAGAGGCGGTGTCAGCTGCAGTGCCTAATTTAAAATTCTTTTGTAAAAGCTCCAGCAGGAATGTTTTGCTAACTTACAAATGATAAAAAAAATAGCAAAACATTTATTTTTAGGGTTATTCTACGCTAGGGTACGCCTTTTCTGAGATCGCAACTAGTTTATATATATATACTAGACTACCCGTTATCTAGTTAGATAACTGTGGGTTTCGGGGGGTCATCCATAAATGACATCTCGTCTGCCAGCTCTTATCATCCCAACATATCCAGACCCCACATTCAAAAAGACGTTTTTTATATTTTAAAACTCTACTAAACTCTACTTCACCTGCCCAGTGCCCCGCCAAGTCTCAGACATGTTTGTATTTAAAAAAAAACGATTCCGGCCGAGCATGGCTCTGACCACACTATCCCTTCATATGCTGAGAAGATAGAAACTCTACTTCACCTGCCCTATGCTTCGCGAGGTCCTGATAGTCAACTTTATCATTCACATACAGGCCTAAAGAATAAGTAATTGAACATTGTTGTAAAAAATACTTCTAACTGTTACTATAGTCAATGTTCTAAACTTTTACAATAAATGTGGTTAATCTACCTATGAATATATTAATAAATTAATTAACGGCTTTAAATTAGTTAGTAATTAACAGTGTGTTCAAGAAAAAACAATATTTACCGCCCAAAATCCTATTTTACAACTCTACATATAATGCAGATTCTCCACAATAACAAATAAAAAAAAAAATGAGTTATCAAACGTCACTATTCAGTCAAAATTAAGCCATTGTTCTAAAACTTTTTAAAAAATGTGGTTAATCTACCTATGAATAAATCAATAAATTAATTAACGTCTTAAATAAATGTGTGATTAACAGTCTGTCTGCAATCAAAAATTATTCTCTACCTACATACTATTTTACAGCCCCCTATATAGAGCAGTTTCCTTACAGTACGAAATCAGACAAACAAATAAATATTCAAACATGTAAACAAACTTGAGTTTTAGTAGTATATATATATATATATATATATATATATATATATATATATATATATATATATATATATATATATATATATATACATATATATATATATATATATATATATATATATATATATATATATATATATATATATATATATATATATATATATATGATATATATGTATATATATACGTGAATTATAAGCCTATATATTTTAATGCTATGCTTGTTGAACATTATGAATGACACCATATTAAATGCACACACTGAAAGACACGTAAATGATTTGGTTAAAACCCGATAAGATAATTTTTATTCCGTTTAGGC
This sequence comes from Physella acuta, assembly GCF_028476545.2. NCBI lineage: Eukaryota > Metazoa > Mollusca > Gastropoda > Physidae > Physella > Physella acuta. Next base: position 1,464,671 of record NW_026731669.1, on the reverse strand, counting down.
TGAGAAACTTGGTGCTTTGACCATAGGGGGTTTGGCCATAGGGGTTTTTACCACAGCGTTTCTTTGACAAGCCGCTCCTTATAAATAATGCAAATTTGTAACATTTGCATCAACACTACACCATCTGTTATTAAATAGATTGCTCAATTGATGACTCATCTAAAGTGATGACGGTAACCTAAAAACCAGATGGTTAGCTAGATTAAAAGAATGTGCAATAAGTGAGCTCTTAGTGTATAGTTTTTTGTATATTGTTTGTATATAAAATGTAGGCTACAGCTATATGTTAGTTGTGGTTGTCGTTAAATATTATTGTAGTTGTGGTAAAAAGTTCTTGTTTACTATGTAAGTATAGACTAATAGTTTTACGAAGTTATGTTGTGTTTATTTATATATATATATATATATATATATATATATATATATATATATAGTTGCACACAAAAATAGAATATGACGTCGCAGGCTCTAAACCTTTCGTAAACAAAACAAAAATCTAATTCAAATGTAGTCGTTTGAATTGTTATGTTAATCGTTTAAAAAACGATAGAACGCGATTAAAATTCCGATTATATATGCCCTCCTTAATAGCAGCGACTGATAGTTACCGTCGTATAATTTTTATTTCAACTTTTTACTTGTTTTTGTTAATTTTATATTGAGTTTAAAAAGTTATATTTCAAAAAACTAATTTTAAAAAGTTTAATTTTTTAACAACAAAAATCATTGATTTCTAATGCATTATAGTAGGCGCTTAAATATAAAAATCGAGGAAAGCGGTATTGCTAATGTTTAGTAGCTTTACCTGTTGCTATTTAGATTAATGAAAATAAGAAAACATTGATTCACAGTCACAAAACAATTAAAACATATACCGGGAGAGCTAGTATTGTAAAAAATCGTATATATGCTTATAGTTTGGTGCAGGAATCTATAAAAGACAGACAAAAACGAATGCGCAAAAAAAGACACAAATAACAACCAGCTGTAAATCCCGTTCCCGAATAAAGATGTTTTTTTTCTTACGTCAAATGTATTTGATTAAAAAAAAATATTAGTAAACAGTACGTCCAGTGTATTAAATAAATAAATTGCAGTATTTAAAATACATGCAACATTGCACTTGATCAATTCCCGTTAATTATGTAATTATTTTTTTCCCAACACCAAAACAAAGTAATAAAGAATAAATTCTTTTCCATCCGATGTAAAACTGTTTTCATAATGCAAAGTCATTGTGTTTTCTTAATTAATCCAGGGACGTAATGAGTGCTAAAGGACTAAATGTAAATAATTTTCAGGCATAATTAGAATTCGTGAAAGATTATACATTTTTGTAAAACAAATCACAAATCTCATAGACAACAATAACCAAGAGACGACTGACCCTGAAAAAATTCAATCAATATTTAGACTTTATTATACGCAACTATACAATTTCGAAGAGACAAACACAGACATACAAGACTAATACCTTAAGTTTATTAAGCCCTTACATGACATCGACAAAATTAATATCGACACCCTCTTTCAGTCAGTCGACATAACCAAAACCATACTCAAATTAAATTCAAACAAATCACTTACTTTTAGCTACCTTTAGAGAAATTTTTCTCCTAGAACAATGCCGCGAAAACGTCAACAGATGATACATAAAAAATTAATACGCAAACCCAAAACCGATCCTAAATTAACCCCAAACTGTAGACCTATTTCTCTCTTAAACATTGATTACAAAATCCTAACCAAAGCTCTAGTCTCCAAAATTGAACCACACTTGCATAAAATTATACATGTAGATCAACAATGCAACATCACAGGTAGGAACATACAAAATCACAAGCACTTAATTAGAGACACACACGAGAAAAACACACAAGCATACAAACTCAGTTTAGACCAAGAAACAGCCTTCGACCGCGTAGGTCACAAATACCTTCACAAAATCTTAGAAGCAAACGATTTAGGACAATACTTTACGACATGGATAAAAATAATCTATTTTACTGAACTTCGTCACGTTTTGATAAACCATAACATTTCCCAACCCTTTAGAATAAATAAATCTGTCTGACAAGGTTGCCTCCTATCTCCAATCCTTTATATACTAACACTCAAACACTAGAATGCATTAGGAACTCTAGAGACATCAGAGGGATGGACATTCAAAACTAATTAAGTACAAAATCACATGTCTATTAACGTGCAAAAAAAAATATTTGTTTTTTTTCGGATTTTGGACCCTTCCCCTCTCCATTGCGGGGACTGGCGATATGGTAGTTCCATCCATGTTTCATTACCACGCTTGAGTAATTTTGTCTCTATCTTAGTTGACCTGTTTAAGTAGAATCTAGGTCACAACGCATTTCTGCACTCAGCAGGCTGCTACCAATATTTCAATTCTCTTTTAATGCTTTCTTCTTATATGTACATATATCAAATGTCATCTACTTTTTCATGTTTGCTTTAGATACTCAGTGTTGATTAAACATTTTTGAACCTTTATTTGTTTGATACTTGTATATTTTTAACCCTTATATGATTGGTTACCACTTTGCAATCATTCCCTCTTATTATATAAATAGCCTCTATCTATTCTATCATCATTGATTAGATTTCTGTCAACGTATATCACTATATTTATACTGTTGCTTAGGATTTTTCTTCACCATTATCCTCAATTTTATTTTACATCTGTATCATATCTTTCTTCTTCCACTCGTGATCTGAGTAGGTAGTGTTTGCCCTTTTAGTCCTTTTTACATTAATGTTCCTTCTCAGTGTTACGGGTCAGTTGTAGGTTAGATAGAAATAGGTTAGAATAATCTAGAATTAGGGGTGAGTGCGAGTGTGAGTTGAAATAACCATAGCGTATTGTTAACCCCGGTGTGTTTATGTACTGTTATCCCAAGGTCGAACGCGGTATAAAAGTTAGAATAATCTAGAATTAGGGGTGAGTGCGAGAGTGAGTTGAAATAACCATAGCGTATTGTTAACCCCGGTGTGTTTATGTACTGTAATCCCAAGGTCGCATGCGGTATAAACATTAGAGTGAATGGTTATCAGTGTTAGTTTGTAGAGGTTAGGGCGAGGGCGACCCTGTAATGTTGAACGTTAAACTAAATAAAAGTATACTATATGTGCCACGAATTGTTGTTGTTGAGTTGAATCGAACCCGGACGTAACACTTTGGTCTGCCTATCTATACCAGCAATGAGATTGGTAGTTACTTTTTTTTTCGAAGTAAAAACATCTATTAGATTGTGATTTCCTATATTTATGGTTACAATATCACTAATGAATACACTGCTTATTTAATGAGTTTGTGCCTTACCAAGAGAATCTGTAGTTTCTACAGCTTGTTTTATAGCCTATTTATTAACCATTTTTTATTCTTTACTGACTGTAATTCATATAGGAATGTTTTTGTCAACTTCCTCTTCTCTCTTTTAAGTTCCAGTATATCTTCTTTATACTTTGACTTCAGGTTTCGTAGTAGTTCTGCTATAGGTGCGTTATCTCTAGTGTTACTTGTTTCGTTGACTAATTTCTTGATGATAATTGGTTCGCTGCCATCCGACAGACGTATTGTATCTTGATTGCTGCCATTCTCTGACGGTCTTTTGCGATCACTATAACTGCCTTCTCCTTACGTTATCTACTTAAATGCCATACTCTGATTGTCTAATGATACTGTCCTCCTTGCCCACTTAAGTATAATTCAACAAAGAGCCAATCTCATTAGTATACGTTAATGTATCTATTCCCTTAAAATCTTTGTTTTGTTCAATCTGAATTTTCTCCATGGGTTTTATTGTTTGTGTACTTTAATCTCTGTCGTTTCAAATTCTAGTTTCAGTTTTTTTATTTCCTATATCCCTTGCTACCCGTATTTCCTTTTAGGCAATTATTATATTGATGTCTTGTTCTATTTGATTTTTATTCAACTCTCTTTCAGTTCCAATTCTTTCTCTATTTTCATTCACACCTGGGCCTCAATTTCCACTTGTTTTAATTTTATTTGTTGGCATAGCATTAGCCTTTATGTGGATACTAGTTCATGTAAATTTCAATGAATAGACTCTAAAAAGCCATGTATACAATCGTATTAATTGTATTATACATTAAATCAAATAACAGTTTATTATTTCTATTTGAAATTCTATATATTATGGTTAACTGTGTTCAACGCCCCGCTGTGGACAAAGTCCCTATGGTCAAACCCCGTATGGTCAAAGCTCCGCTGTGGTCAAACCCCTTAAAGTCAAACCCCCTATGGTCAAAGCACCTGTGGTCAAAGTACCAAAGACCATACAATCAAGAGCAATATAATAAGTAAATGCAATATGAATCATTTCATTTAGTACTTAACTTGATATAATATCAACTCGCTGCATACCCGTGCTCCGCCACGGTAACTCTTTTTTAAATGTACGAACTTGGGAATCAGAACAAAACTAAACGCAATACAAACGCAACACAAACATAACACAACCTTAACAAAAGACTAACACAATACAACACAAACACAACACAAACACAAAAGAAAACGGAACACAATGCAAACAAACACAAAGCAAACACAAACGAAAACGAAAACGAAAACACAAACGCAACACACAACAAATAAACCGGGAGTGATCTCCCCTAAGCTTTCTCGAATATAAAATATAACTCGGAATATAGACATGATTTTTAATAACTTAAAATTTTTAAAAATAGAATAGAATCTCATAGAAAAAAAAAATTGCGCACCAAAAACAATAATGTGCATAATAGTGCGCAATATTATTACTACTCTATAAATTTACATACGTTTTTGAGAAATCGGAAATAGCATAAATTAGTACTTTTGGTCAACAAAAATTACCCAAAATTTGAAAGAAGTTAGATAATTAGATATTTTACTTTCATGTAAAATTTCATTTATCTTTCTGAAATAGTACTCAAGTTAAAGGCTTTTGAAAAATTCAAAGTACAAAAAGTACCACTTCCGGTTATTGGAAATCGCTCAAACGTTGAGATGGATCTACGATTTTGATAAAATACTTATATATGAAATTTCATCAACCTAGCTGTATCAGTACTCAAGTTATCGTGTTTACACACAGACAGACAGACAGACAGATAGACACACACACACACACACAGACATACGGACAAGATTGCAAAATTATGTTTTTTCCGTATCAGTGAGGTGTAAAACGTCGAGATTTGTAAAAATCTCGATTTTTTTTTTTTTGCACGACTACAAGACTTCCTCTGTACTTTGTATATACGAGAAAGTAAAAAGACAACACTCATAAATTTGCATTTGCATTTTGCTAATTATATTACTGCAACAGTAATTTCCCCATTGACGTCTGCAGAATTTGCAATCACATTTTGCTAATTATATTATTTGCAACACTAATTCTTTCTAGGAGGTTCGTAGGTTTTGCATTCACGATTTTTTTCAATAGTTTAAGTTTAATTTATTTTTACATTACCTCCCTTGGAAAATTACAAACAAGTTTGATTAATTCATTTTTTTCATCCCTATTATTATTAAAACGTATCCACTTTTCGAGGAATTTAAACAAAAATGATATTTGACATTGGTCCGTTTAATATGTTTTTGCAATGTGCGTGTATATTCGAAAGTGTAAAACATTGGCAACTATAAAATAAATTTAAGTCGTTATATAAACAAACCCAACTCTATTACTTATAATAAGACAATGCGATGGACTGGAAAACACTGCATGGTGCGATGTTTACTTTTATGGTTCCAAAATCTATAGTGATGACACGAAGAAGGAAGGAAGGAAGGACTGACACACTACCAGCCCGCTTATGTTATAGATTATAGATCTATCAAGTTATTTGGGTTTTGAAAAGTGGACTAAAGAGAATAAATAACTTAAATACAAAATTGATGTTTTTAGAAGAAACTGACTCGTACATGTAATGATATGTTGGCAGGCAAGGGAGATAAAGCTGACGTAATTACTGCTCAAAATATGATGAGAAAAACGTGACTAATGTACAAAATGAAGCTTTACATGTAACTAATATAAAGCAGTTATCTAGACAGCAGTTTACTTTAACAAACTACACATTGTTTTAAACAAAAAAAATTCTAGCTTACGCTGATGATGCAGCATTTACCCTCCAAACCGAAAAATCTATCATTCTAATAACAGACACTTTTCCTTGACTTTGGACTGGGTAGCGGGTCAAAAATTAACCTAATGAAAACCAAAATCATAGGACATTGACGTTGGATCAACAAACCAAATTACCCACTAAACATGCTAGGTATCAACAAATTAAAACTTTACGTCATAACCCACTACAGCAACCCACACACCAATAACGATGACGAATGGGAACAAGTCTCAAGCAAAAAAGAGACCTACAACATCGAGGTAGTTATAACCATAAACAAAATCCGTAAACAAAGAGACAGGGCAGACCTAGAGCAAAGTGCAAGGACTGTAGCTATCTACAGACAGACTATTTGGAACATTAGAATAAAAGCTAAACAGCTCATGGGACACGTACTAGACTTGATTTATCGTAGACGACTCGACAAAAACAGCATTTAAGCACGTATACCATAATTAGCAACACCACAACGTAAAGAACAAATCACACTTCATAACACCCTCCCCACCCCTCCTCCCACCCCCCACCCCTAAACCTCATGATCCGAATATTGCCCCCATAACTGCATTCCCTTCGTCCCTATGACCCCACACCTGTGTTGAAATACTATGTTAAATACTGAAGATGATGTATTGTCCAAATACATGTCTAACATTAATTTTACTCCCACCCTCACAAACCCCATGTCCCCACCTTGTTTCGCATAATTTATCATTTGTCATTCAGGTTCCTATTGTTGCTTATTTGTGTATTGTTTTATTTACACAGCCTATAAACAAACATTATAAAGTCATTATTTAATACTATTTTACTATTATCATATGTGTACGGTACTTTGGTCCGCAACGCACAAAATGACCCCAATGACCCCCTCCCCCTTTTCTATTCATTTTATTATCCCTAAATTAATACTTACAGTTGTTTTGTTGATTTTAATAACATGTTCGGCCTTATTTGAACCCTTTTACGAGAACACTGATTACCAATTTTAAAACTCCTCTGTATCCCCACACCCCATGATAGCTACACGCCTATCCAACCCTTAACCTGGAGGTACTAAACATTCAAATAAACATAAACATTAACTTGAACATACCTACCTTTCACCTTCCCGCTTAATCGCTCACACAGCAATCTGTTCGGCGAACTTATTGTTTGTTATTTTGGCAAAACATTACTGTTTTCTGTAACTGCATTTTTTTATTGATGCTGCCAGTAATGACAATCCTATTTATTGTACACATCATTTGTTTATATACTCATCACCCTTTATAAATGATAGGCATCTAAGATGTAAATTACTAAGCCGGGTGCTCCTATTGTTTTATTATGTGAGACTGGAAGAGTCATCTCCCCTTTTAGGTAACCCAAAAGTAAAAACTGTAACCCGGAAATATTTAGTTTGTAACATGGATTATTCTCAAAGTTTAAAAAGGAATTTTTATGTTTTTTTTTTATTTTCAGCACTCTTAAAGCCACAAGACCTTAAATTTAAGTTGAATTTGATATCAGTAGGATACTACTGAACGTTTATGTATATTAATTTATACATTATATAGGCCTACATTATATATAATTTTATTAATTTATAGTTTGCTATTGCTGAATGATAATCATATACGGGGTTTATCTAACCTCAGATCCTTTGTAATCTGTACTATGATTATTCCCCTTTGGGTCTACTTTTGTTACTTTTTTTTCTTTCTGTATATATCAACCATCACAGATTGGACACGATATAAATTATTGTTCACTTACCTCTTGTTACTGTTAAACATGTAGCTTTTTTTTTAAAATTGCAAATAGAAGTATTTTTAAAAAAGATATATAGAAAGGGTGTAGGCAAAAAAAAAAATTGTATGAAACAGATATTATAATAGCTATATAGTTATGTCATGGTTTGAGTTTAGCCACAAATCAAATTTATTTGTGAAACATTTTCTAGGTTCTAAGTATCTTATGGAAACGGTAGCAAAAAAAATAATGAAATAACATTACAAAATAAATTGAAGCATTATTTAATTAGATATTGTCAATCTTTAAGTCTCATTTGTTGGACTGCAGTTTTCTTTTATGTCGCACATAATTTGGCATTGAAAATTCGATACGACAATAATAGGGCCGAATTTCAGGGCCAATGATTTGGTAGAAGCAAATATAACAGTTTGCGACATAGCAATGGATTAAAAGACTGTCGGTCGTTCTAGCTGTGTTTATTTACAAAAGCTAAACAGTACGCTTTGGTGACCCGTACCCTGCTTTTTTATCTATGTTTAATACTACCCAGAAATCCTCTCTCTATTGTTCCAATACTTTTGTCCTTCATTTGACGTTAGAATTTTACTAGTTTTGTTCCTCACCGGCCTGTTGGGATTGGTTTTTCTCTCACTCAAAGTTCTGATTGTTGCATAGAGCATTATGTGATCTCCTTTGTTGACTGCTGCTTCAGCCTGCTCTGCCATTTCATTTAGTAGGGCAATATTTCTCCAATCTAGATTTTTGTCTCTCTAAAGGTGTTTCATCTTGTTTCGCACAGGCCAAGCACTATAAAGTGATGCTATTGCATTTTTTTTCACTGCCTGTGACCACCCACATGTTTCCCACAGTATTCTGACGTTCCATGTTCCTATGAGGATAGTTTTTTTTGCGACTGTAGTTTTGGGGTTTCAATTTTAATTTTTCTCGGTTGAAGAAGGGACATCGACTCCGTGGCTTCCTTGCGGGTTTGGCTGCATAGCTTTATCCTTCCATAATGTACTTCTATTATGTGGAGCCCTGATATTTCGAGTACTGGGTAAAGTTTAGATTTGGCTTTGTTCTCTGTAACTATGCTTTAAGTAGAGAAGTAATTTGCCTATAACACAATCCCTTACTTGAAGGACAGAGTCATCGTTTACAGAAATATGCGCACAAAAAATGTGAAACGTAAAATGCGCAAACAAAAATAGCGCAAACAGAAAAATGCGCATTTTTCTTTATTCACATTTATCTGTAGGAGCGAAATTCCGTTGCGTTTTTACTATCTCGTATATACGAATTATAGAGAAAGTATTGTAATTGTGCACAAAAATAACATAAAATTTTGACAGGTTTCACCGTTTTACTTCTCAGTCCTTCATCACATCCGGAGTATAGAGAACTTATTTTAATCAGGCAAAAATTATAAATGCAAATATATAAACATTTTGGCGTTTTATGCGTTATCGATTCGTAAAAATTGGACTTTGCAATTCTGTCCGTTGACTGTGTGTGTGTCTGTGTGTAAACACGACAACTTGAGTACCGTTACAGCTAGGTTGATGAAATTTCATATATAAGTATTTTATCAAACTCGTAGATCCTGATCAACTTTTGAGCGATTTCCGATAAACGGAAACGGTACTTTTTCTACTTTGAATTTGTCAAAAGCCTATAACTTGAGTACTAATTCAGATAGATAAATGAAATTTCACATGTAAGTAAAAGATCTAATTCACTCCCTACCGTCAAATTTTGAGTAATTTTCGTTGATTGAAGGTACTAATTAACGCTATTTCCGATTTCTCAAAATAACGAATGTAAATTTATAAAGTACTAATAAGTTTCCGCAATATTATGCACGTTTTATTTGGTGTTCACAGGTGTGCAATTCTTTTTTTCTACGAGATTTTATTCTATTTTAAAAAGTTTAAATATTTAAAATGGATTAGAATTCATGTCTATATTCCGAGTTCCCATCCCCTGTTTTTTTTTTACAAAATAATATTCGTGAAAGTTTAGGGGAGATCGCTCCCGGTTTATTTTTTATATTAACGCTGTATTCATGCATATTTTTTCGGTCAACAGTCCCGCAATTCCCTCCCCCTATACACGCGTGTTTCTAAAAGTCAATATTTTTGGACCTACTTTTTCAGTATAGAGGTCATGAATGGGTACCCCTATAGAAAAATGAAAACTGATATTCAGAACAGCCATTCCAGTGAGATTTCTATGTCCAGTTATTATCTCCCTCGTTAAGTTTTGCAACCATATCATAGATGGGTGGACTAAAAGGAAAGTACTGTAATCGCCCAAAAAATCGTAATTGAAATTTTCACAAATCTCGACCTTTTACACCTCCTTGAGTCGAAACATTTTGTCAAAAAGTGAGAATTCGATTGCCAAGCCTACACGCCACAGTAAAATATTCCGAGCTCTCGGAAAACTTTGCACAAGCTGGACATTGAAGTTTCCGACGCATACAGGGGAGACCTACACAGTAAATATACGAGTCAACACTGGGTAAGTTAAAATAGGTACCGATATACACATAACCAAAAGCAAAGTACAACCCAACTAATCGAGATCTTAGAAAAACAAAGTTCTAATGTCCATATAGAGAAAAGTATCAAGTCCTTAGTGACACATAAAATTTCACTAGATTCTCAATAACAATCGCCAAGAAAATTGGAATAATGTGTCTAGCTAAGCCCACCAGAGGACTCAGAGTTTCAAATAAAAACATTTCTGCAGAGCGAATTGTCTGTAAGTAACCCTGAAAGGCAAGGGTGGTCTTACGCCAGCGTCTAAGTACAAATTACCACGTAGTTCCCAGGCCGGGCATTCGACTAGTTGTGTGGTTTAGTAGACGCGTGCCACGCAAGAAAAAATCATGAAAATGAAGAGCGTAGCTGTTTTACAACAGGGCAAAGCAGGTGTTACAAGTCATTGTATGGTCAGATTAGAATAGGATAGAATAGTCTAGAACTAGGGGAGAGTGCGTGTGTGAGTTGAGTTCACCGTAGTGTGTAGTAACCCCGGTGTGTTTATGTATTGTAATCCCAAAGTCGAATGCGGGTATAATAGAGGGAGTAAGCGATTGTGAGGGGACAGCGAGTTAGGGAACAGCGAGCTAGTTGTTAGAGGTTAGGACGAGGTCTATTCTGGAATGTGAATATGTGAGACCGAATAAAAGTATTGAATGTAAACACGAGTCGTTCTTGAGTTGAAACTAACCAGGACGTAACAGCAGACAAAAAATAGTTGCCGAACAGCCGAACAGCTAAAATATGTTTAAACTAGATCTAAGATTTATTAGTATAAAAAGTGCAAACGGAATAGAAAACTCTTTACCCACTCATAGTTTCTATGTATATAGTAGTTAATCTAATTTCAAGTAATCTGTTAGAACACACGAAATTGATTTTAAAAACTGATCTGACTGTAAAATATAATCGAATTTTTTTTCCACAAAAACGTTTTAATAACAAGCTTTTATGTAGGAATGCACAAAATAGTAGAAAATAAATTATAGACTACTATTTAAATAACTATAAAGAAAAGCGTGGGTCACTTTAGTATCTATTGGATACCTTTACTAATGTTTAGGAAGAGACTCACGCTTTTCTTTATAGTTATTTAAATAGTAGTCTATAATTTATTTTCTACTTTTTAGTGCATTAGTACATAAAAGCTTGTTATTAAAACGTTTTTTAAGAAAAAAACTAAAAGTACTTTAAGTGTTTTTATTTACAACAGAGTTTCTTGACTAAAAATCATTGCGCGCCTATTGAACGTGATGACGCGCTATTTAACTCGATGACGCGTGTGGAGTAGTTGGATAGAAATGCCTACTAACTTGGTCAAAATTTTTTATTATTTCATAAAACATTAATTAAGCATCCAATTAAATCAAATTTAATGTCACGATGCACCGTCTTCATGTCTGTGCCCTCGTTCCAACTATGAACCCTATCTGCAAGTTAGAAGTGCCTGAAATTTTGCTCGGCCGTTTCGATCTAGACTGACGACTGACGATAGAGGAAGCGAGAGAAAAGCTTGTAAAAATTCATAAAAAACGTTTTAATAACAAGCTTTTATGTAATAATACACTAAAAAGTAGACAATAAATCGTACACTACTATTTAAATTATAAAGAAAAGCGTGGGTCGCTTTAGTACCTATTGGATACCTTTACTAATATTTGAGAAGAAACCCACGCTTTTCTTTATAATTTAAATAGTAGTGTATGATTTATTTTCTACTTTTTAGTGTATTATTACATAAAAGCTTGTTATTAAAACGTTTTTTTACGAATTTTTTTCCAGTACTTTATATGTTTTATTTACAATATAGTACATGACCAAAAAACAAGTGCGCGCCTATTGAACGTGATGGCGCAACCATTGAAAGCGATGGCGCAGCTATTGAACGTGATGACGCGTGTGGTGTGGTTGGATAGACATGCCTACTAATTCGGTCTAAATTTTAATTAATTCGTAAAAAATTAATTAAGTCAAATTTAATTTCAGATTGCATTGTCTTCATGTCTTGACCCACGTGCCAAGTGTGAATCGTATCGGTCAAGTAGAAGTTTCCGAATTTTGAATCCGGCGTTTCGGTCTAGACAGACTCAATGACGAGGAAGTGAGTTAAATAAAAGCTTGTAAAAACAAACAAAAGCAACCAAGCAAGAGCTCTTTTAGGTTTGAAATTTACAATCAACGCGTTCATTAAAAGTGCGATTAAGTTTAGATCTACATCTAACTAGTAAATTTGTTTTTATGTTCTAGTATACAGAATGTAGAGGAAGTATTGTAATCGTGCACAAAAACTACACGACATTATTTACAGTTTTCACCGTTTTACCTCTCAGCATTTCATCATATACGGAGTGTAGGGAACTTATTTTTATTGGGCAAAAATTCTAAATCCAGATTTATCACAATTTTCGCGTTTTACGCGTAATCAATTCGGAAAAACTGGACTTTGAAATTTTGTCCTTGTGTGTGTGTATATATGTTTGTGTATGTGTGCCTGTAAACAATATACCGTTACAGCTAGATCGATGGAATGTCATATAAATGTACTATATCAAATTTGTAGTTATGTATCAGTTTTTCATCGATTTCCGGTGACCGGAAGTGGGGCTATAGTCCTAACTATTATACACATATTATTTTGCCATTCAGCTGGTACGCAATTCTTTTTTCCACGATATTTTATTCTATTTTTCAAAGTGTAAGTTATTAGAAGTGGATTAAAATCGTGTTTATATCCCGAGTCACCTTCCCCCGTAGTGTTATATAAGAATATTCGAGAAAGTTTAGGGGAGATTACTCCATGTTTTTTTTTAGAAAGGAATCGTATTTGTTAAAAATGTTCATATGAAACGTTGTAGCATTTAAAGTATTCCTACTTAATAAACAATAAGTAGAAATTACTATAATAAAAACCGCTGAATAAATCACGGAAATCATGTTTTATTTCATGAGAACATAAATAGATTAACATTTGACGGGTAATAAGTATAATCCAAAATGTGGATACAAAATTCGTTTATTTCTGACTTAGCTAACAGCATTTAAAAAGGTCCCTGACTAAGTAAAACATATTAAAACTTCTACATGTGTTAGGGTAGGCCTACACTTTTGCATTAATATTTTCTTTACACTAGTAAAATGTACATAATTAATCTACTTAATATAAAAGTGTTTTTTACCTTACATGCTACCTCTACACATTTTAGCCAACCGACGCTTTTAATTCGGATTACATTTTACAGTAGCAGTATTATCAACTTATGTATTATATAATAGCTGGTAACTGCGTGCTATGTGAATTTACTTTCTAACTTTTTCTTTAGCTAGCGTCTCTGAGCGTGGTTCGTTGGGTACCAGCTATTTTAACCTATTCTATTGAGAGGCTGTCACGCAAGACATAGAATGCGCTTCTGGCATTGGTATTGATTTATCTCTTGAAACTTGTTCTTGAATAGAGATTTATTTGCGTCGTTCGTAGGATGATCATCAGTGCACTGCGGGCGCTTACAACCTAGAAAAAAGACTTTAAAAATAATATATATAAAATAAATAAATAAATAAATAGATAAATAAATGTGTGTGTGTGTGTGTGTGCATACAGCCAGCTACACCCTTTTTATGAGTTTCGCGACGGCTGTTGTGAATGTCGATACTTAAGACGTGTGAGAAAAAAAAAATTCATAAAAAAAGTTTATATAACAAGCTTCTATATACTAATGCATAAAAAAGTAGAAAATAAATTATACACTACTATTTAATTGACTATAAAGATAAGCGTGGGTCACTTTAATATCTATTGGATACCTTTATTAATGTTTAGGAAGAGACCCACGCTTTTCTTTATAGTTAAATAGTAGACTATAATTAATTTTCTACTTTTTAGTGCAGTGGTACATTAAAGCTTGTTACTAAAACGTTTTTTATGAACTTTTTTAGTACTTTACATGTTTTTACATACAATAGAGTTTCATGACTAAAAACCATTGCGCGCCTATTGAACGTGAAGGCGCAGCTATTGAACGTGATAACGCGCTTTTGCTGTGATGACGCGTTTGGATAGAAATGTGCACTAATTCGGTCCAAATTTTAATTAATTCATAAAAAATTAAATATCCATCCAATAAAGTCAAATTTACTTTCAGATTGCATTGTCTTCATGTCTTGACCCATGTGCCAATTACTATAAAGAAAAGCGTGGGTCTCTTCTCAAATATTAGTAAAGGTATCCAGTAGGTACTAAAGTTCTAAAGTGACCCACGCTTTTTTTATAGTAATTTAAATAGTAGTCTATAATTTATTTTCTACCTTTTTAGTGCATTAGTACATAAAAGCTTGTTATTAAAACGTTTTTTTATGAATTTTTTTTCAGTGCTTTACATGTTTTATTTACAATAGAGTTACATGACTAAAAACCAGTGCGCGCCTACTGAACGTGATGGCTCAGCCATTGAACGTGATGGCGCAGCTATTGAACTTGATGACGCGTGTGGTGTGGTTGGATAGATATGCCTACTAATTCGATCCAAATTTTAATTAATTCATAAAAAAATAATTAGGCATCCGATTAAGTCAAATTTAATTTCAGATTGCATTGTCTTTATGTCTTGATCCACGGGTCAAATGTGAATCGTATCGGTCAAGTAGAAGTGACCGAATTTCCACTCCAGCGGTTGGATAGAGACTGACGACTGACGACAGACTGTCGATAGACAGAGGAAGTGAGTTAAATAAAAGCTTGTAAAAAAGGACAAGTTTACAATAAAGCGAACTCAGCCTGATGTATCAACATTTGTTTAGAATCCATACAATATTTAAAATCCAAAATCATTACTGTCCTAACTATTGTAAATGATATCCCTACAAAAAGTGCACAATCACTCTACAAATATCGATAAAGTTCACCTAAGTATCAGATATAAATTGAAAGACCGCGTTTATTAGGAAAATTTAATGACTACTAAATTAAATCACTCCCTTCATTGCCTCCAAAGATTCTCCTTCCTCCACAAAAATTGTGCGACGAGGACTATTCGCGTACTGTATCATGTCAGCACCACTGGAAGACGATTGAATAAAACAATTTGGATGAATTTGGTAAATTAATCATTCTGTCTTAGAACGGGTGAATTCTGAAGAAGACAAAACATAACAACACTTTTAGCTTTCTTCCAAAAAAAATAAAATAATAAATCACTTTGTTGAATGCCCCACTGATGTAGATCCCCACACGCAACTGAATGTTAATTTTGTTATACCAAGACAAGTTCATATACGACAGCTACAACAAGAAAGTAAGGACTAGCGTTCATCGGGTTACTGTCTAATACAGGCATCCCGTCTGCTCACTAAAAGCACGTCTTCATCGGTCCGCATACAATAGGGTATCTATTTACTTGTTTCCCAAATTTACATCCCATTACAGGTAGTTGGCTAATTCGCGTCGAACTATCTCCCTTCACTTTAGGTCAAAACCGAGGCGACCCTACCCAGCACACAGTGAGGTGTGACACTGTTTTTGTATAGAATTACGGTCTTTCCCAGTTCAGGTAGGTGATAACTGATAACTCACTAACATCAACCGTGGTCTCAGTTTTAGCAATTAACAACGTCGGCTTTTATCGATCATTTAGTTTTCCCAATTGAATATTCAGCAACAGTTATTTAAGTTTACAAACTAACTCAGATAACAATGACAATGCTGAAGCGCGGGGCTACTTCAAGCGCGGGGCCTGTTCGACCGTTCCCTTTGCCAACTCCAAACGCCGGCTCTGACAGAGAGAGAGAGAGAGAGAGAGAGTGAGAGAGAGAGAGTAAGAGAGAGAGATAGAGAGAGCTGATATTGAAATGTTTTTTTTTTCAAACCTGATTCAACAACACAGGCTTGTCGTTAGAAATTTAAATAGAGTTAAAAATAGCACTACGTGAAACAAAAATGCCGTTTTTCGGCCTGTGAAACCATGCAAGGAATTCTACGCTTGGTTGGTTGCCTTATATTGAAAGGTCTATCATTAACATATATATTCCTCATGTGGTGCTTGATCTTGAATGGAAAAATATCTGACGTACGCAAGTATCACCAGTGCAAAGAATGTGTTTAACAGCAGGCAATAGACATGACAACGAGTAATCAGGTCAAGTATTGTAAAAAAAAATACGCGAAGAGAAAAATACCTTACCTTACCTTACCTTACCTTACCTTACCTTACCTTACCTTACCTTACCTTACCTTACCTTACCTTACCTTACCTTACCTTACCTTACCTTACCTTACCTTACCTTACCTTACCTTACCTTACCGTACCTTACCTTACCTTACCTTACCTTACCGTACCTTACCGTACCTTACCGTACCTTACCTTACCTTACCGTACCTTACCGTACCTTACCGTACCTTACCGTACCTTACCTTACCTTACCTTACCTTACCTTACCTTACCTTACCTTACCTTACCTTACCTTACCTTACCTTACCTTACCTTACCTTACCTTACCTTACCTTACCTTACCTTACATTACCTTACCTTACATTACCTTACCTTACCTTACCTACCTTTACGCATGGTTACACTAAGTCAATTTAGGTTGCGCCGAAGTAGGTTATGCGAGATTAACATCTACATTCCTATATACCCGCATTATATAGTCGAAAATACCCTTTTATCATCTCGAAGCACAAGTATAGAAAAGCTCTACACTGAAAAATTCAAGTGCTTTTGGGTCTTAAGCATCGAGATACACTAAAAGCAATTAATGTTTTGGTTCCTAATGACTCCAACGGAATTTTTGCTGGGAGAGCAAACCACGTTTAGAGATTTTATCTTGAATCAAGACATTTAAATTGTTGTTCTGAATATCAGGTAACGATAAAATAATTTTAATTTAACCATTTTATTTCTTATACACTCACACACATATATATGTATAATATATATATATATGTAACTAGGGTAGTTACCATACTATGGTTAACAACGTATTACAGTCTGATGCAATAGTGCAGATGGTAGACTGATAACGATCATAAAGCCAAGGCGTAGTTAGGGAAGCGATTCGACAAAGCCGCTGCGCAGTTCACAGGCTGACGTAACAGTGCAGATGGTTTATTAATCGGATTGTATGACAGAAGCTGCGCAATTAATATTCTGATGCAACGATTAGAATACGAGTACGAATACGAGTACGAATACGAGTACGAATACGATTACGAATACGAAGGGATATATAGGAAGGCGACAGCGGAGAACGTGGATCAGTATCAGTATCAGTATCAAAGGACGGTGGACAGTAGAGAACTCAGTTGGTTACTGAACGGGTTAGACGTATTGTGTTAATAGGTACGATAGACATGTGCATTCGGTTATGTGAAGACTAAGGAGGACGGTTGGGGGTCAGTTGATTCATTATATTATTGTGAAGCATTTCTTTTGATTCATGTAATAAAAGGATCAATGGTAAACCTGCATCTTCGAGTATCTATATTGTGGTCGATGTTGTGTAGAATGAGTAAATACACTCGTTAACATTTGGCACTACAAGCAGATAGACTCGTTACATTTGGCGTTGTCGAGCAGAAGATGCAACTAGACTCGGTTACATTTGGCGTCGTCGGCAGGATGATTCAACTAGACCAGCCGCTTTAGGCACCCATAGTCAACCTAGTTCATAACTGTGTTTCGTGTGTGTGAATTCGGACATTCAGGAACAGTGAAAATTGAGGAACGAGGAAAATTATTCATACATACACGGTAGGAAAGGTCTTTTTTTTTCTACTCAAAGAATTAAAAATAGAATGTGTACTCTTGACGAGAAGCAGACCCATATTGTGGTCCTGCCCAGAGAGTCCCACATCAACAAATTTTACGGGGACGGTGATCCAACTTTAACCAACAGGTTCAGTGAAGAGGTCAAAGCGGCCTGGGCCTCGAGATACATGTCACCAGAGGAAAGATTAAGACTGCTGATGGGCAGTATAGGGGAGACGGTTAGGGCAGAGGTCAAATGCCACGATAAAACCATCCAATCAGATCCAGATAAGGTGCTGGATCTAATTATGGAGACCTTTGGGGAGAGACGGTCGGGATCGCAACTGCTATCCGGGTTCGTAGGCTTAAAGCAGAGAATGGCGGAGAGTGTGATGGAGTATTCACACCGAATGAACAGGGCCTTTGATTCGGTAAAGGGCAAAACACCTGACATTGATGTGCGCCTACTGAGGGACCATTTCATCGAGGGGCTAGCAACCCCGATCTTAAGGAGAGAGTTGAAAGAAGAGGTCTACAAAGACCCACAGTTGACCTTCCTTCAGGTCAGGAACTCAGCGATCCGCAGGTCCGAGGATGAGGACCACTCGAACTGTTCGGTAGACAAAGTCTCAGTCCCGGAACAGAAACAATCCCCACCCACAGGGACCGGCACGATGGAAACCATGATGGCTCAACTGTTGGCCCACCTGGATAAGGTTGACCAACGATTGGAGAGGTTAGAAAGCAGGTCAACAGCAGAGAATCAGGACAAAAACGGGACAAAACATAGACAGGTCGGACAGCCGCGACCTGCTGGTCCATCACTCCAGTGGACAGCTGACGGTCGACCAATCTGCCTGTCCTGCTCACAACCCGGACATATGGCACGGTACTGTCCGGTGAAACGATCGCCCTCTGTAAGGCAGGTCAAGGCTACAGAGCGGCGAGGTTATGGCGTAAGAAACAAAATGGGACAAACAATGAAAGAGTCTCAAACAAGACTTGAAGAAAAAATGAACTGTGAAATGAACTTGGATGTTGAAAAGTTTCAAGTGAACAATTTGTTGGCTAAGAAAAATGATGATAAGGAAGAAATTGGTAGACTTAATAATGAGATCTCAATGTTAGCCATGAAACTGGATAGGGAAAGTTCATGCAAATTAAAAGCACAGGAGAAATGTTCATCTTTAGAGTGTCTGTTATCTGAAGAAGAAAATAGAAAATTTGTGCCTGGTTTTGCAAAAATTGCCGCACCGTTGCATGACTTGGTAAACAAAATGACAAAGAAACACAGTAAGGAGAAAAAGAAAGGCAAAACACAACTGATAGGTGAATTGTGGACTGAGGAATGCCTGAAATCGTTTAAGCTACTGAAAAAGGCTTTGACAGAGGCGCCGATATTAGGATACGCAGACTTTGACAAACCATTTCGGCTAGAAATTGACGCCAGCTCTAAAGGTCTGGGAGCTGTACTATCACAACAACAAGAGCAAGGTTTCAGGGTTATTGCGTATGCCAGTCGAGCTCTGAAGGAATCAGAGAAGAACATGACAAATTACACCGCCATGAAACTAGAACTTTTGACATTAAAATGGGCTGTGACTGAAAAATTCAGGGACTATCTATTAGGTGCTAAATGTGTGGTATACACTGACAATAACCCCCTGAGTCACCTACAGACAGCAAAGTTGGGATCCATCGAACAGCGATGGGCAGCAGAATTGGCTCTCTTTGACCTAGAGATAAAATATCGCCCGGGGCGGTCCAATGACAATGCGGACGCTTTATCAAGGAATCCTTACGAGAGACCGGGCGATGAGGAAGAAACGCTGACAGGAATATGTGAGGTCAGAGCGTCAACAGATATCCCTCACGTGGTGCAAGTGATGCAAAACGGGCAGACTGTGGTGGAGCACACATCCACAGAGCCCCGACATATGGACATCAGTGATTTTAATTGCCTGAATCACAAAGAGATAAGAGATGCCCAGAGAACGGGTAGTGGCTTACAGCCGCTATTGAAATACGTCCAGGAACAAAAATTCCCAAGAAGAAGGGAAAGAGAACAGTTTGGTCGAGAAACAAAGAAACTACTGAGTCAGTGGGACCGTCTCAGTATAAAGGATGGTGTTCTCATGCGGAGAATTCATGACCAAATAGACGGGACAATACACCAGGTGGTGGTGCCTGGACAGTTACGAGAAGAAGTGCTAAGGTTGGCACATGACAGGGCAGGACACCAGGGTCAGGACAGGACGCACAAAATATTACGACGGCGGTGTTACTGGCCCAATATGGAGATGGAGGTCAAACGCCATTGTGAGGCTTGTGTTAGGTGTCAGCATGCGAAAATGCCAGTTGTCAAAATGAGACAGCCATCAGGACACCTACTGGCGACAAAACCACTAGAGATTGTGGCTATGGACTTTACGTCGTTGGAGCAATCATCGGATGGGACGGAACATGTGTTGGTAATGACTGATGTATTCACCAAATGGACTGTTGCGGTGCCCACACGAGATCAGACGGCCAAAACAGTGGCAAAGGTTTTAATATAACATTGGTTCATCAAATATGGCATACCAAGACAATTACACTCTGACCAAGGAAGGGCCTTCGAGTCAGAAGTAATTAACCAACTGTGCAGCCACTACGGGATCAACAAATCTAGAACAACCACATATAATCCTAAAGGAAACGGACAGTGCGAGCGGTTCAACCGCAGCATGCATGATTTGTTGCGTACTCTAGAACCTGAACAGAAAAAACGTTGGCCTGATTTTCTCCCAGAGTTGGTATATCTATACAACTGCAACCCCCATGCCACAACCGGCTTTTCGCCACACATGTTACAATTCGGACGGGAGGCTCGACTCCCTCTTGACTTGTTCCTAGGAAAAAAGGAAAGTATGACTGGCTCATACACCGCACTGGAATATGTAAATGAACATATGAGACGAATTAGAGAAATGTACAGGGTGGTACAGGAAAGACTAGAACATGAAGCACGGCGAAGGGAACCGCCGGTACAGACAAAGGACCCGCCACTCAAACTGAACGACAGGGTATTACTGCGTAGCCACCCGTTAGGCAGAAACAAAATTCACGATCTCTGGGGACAGGAGATATGGCAAGTCGTGGAGATGCCTAAAGTAGCAGGTGGCCCCTTTAAGATAAGACCCACCAATCACACCAAACCGGATCGGTGGGCGAATATTGATCAATTAAAGAAATATTGGCATAGGCAAGAAGAGCATTTACATACAAAGAAACCTAAGACAATTAGGGAACCGGAAACTATAACGGAAATTCACATACCCATCCCGGAACCATGTCACCATCAACAGAACAACAGCGATACACAAGTGGAGGATAACGGCAACAAAGAGGATCCCGTTCCTCCCAGAAGCAGAGAGACAGTAGACCATCAGATAAGTGGTCCGCGGAGAAGTGTGAGAAACAGAAAGAATACGAAATTTTTCGTCAGCAACCATCAATTCTTTCATGGTCGCGCTGGTATGAGAACAGACTGTTCAAAAAGTTATAAAAGTGAACTGGTGAAGGCACCAAACGAAAAAAGGTGGATGTGAATTCTAGAACTGCTTTGTGTCTGAGGAATATGATGTAGACACATTTGATATGTGAAATAGGGATAACTGTCAATCTTTTACGAATGTGACGACATTGACAGTGAGTGGAACAATAATTTTTTTTTACGGCGGTGCGTTGGACATTGAAGGAGTGCACCTGCCAAGCGTTGTTTGTGGTTGAAAACACACAAAAAAAGGCGGGGGTGGATGTAACTAGGGTAGTTACCATACTATGGTTAACAACGTATTACAGTCTGATGCAATAGTGCAGATGGTAGTGTAACACATATGGTTACTAGCCAAAGGGGGATAAAACTATGAAGTTTTTATTCATTGGGTTGCGGCCCCTGTGGGACTGCAACTGAACTGTTGACGTTTTTTTATGCTTTTGTGAGCGAAATTACCTGTGTTCCATGTCATGTGACATGTGCCTAGTCGTGTCGCACACGCAAGGCTGCTGTCTGTGGACCAAGATGTAGACCTAATGAAGGTAGTGTAGATATTTAAATTATGTTTGTTAAAATACTTACTTATGTATTCCTGCTAGTGCTGCATGTGCACACTAGTTAGGGTGATGTATTAAATTAAGTATTTATTTTGTAGTACTACTTATTGGTACTTGTTGGCAGTACTGTGTACTGGCCGAAAACATAATTTATTGTACCCGTGTATATTGTAGCTTACACGTGGTGTTGTCCTGAATGTAACTTTTTTATTTTACATTTGTTTTAGGGCTACAGTTTTCTGTTTCTATTTTGATCTTTTGATCTTTTGATCTTTTGGTCTTTTGGATTGTTTGGATCTTTTGGTCTACCTTGGCTAGTTCGTTTTGTGTTGCATCGCCGTCATGGCTCGATGCTATAAATAAACGAGTACTGGACAACAACTGTCGGTGTCGGTGTATACTTAATCTCAGGGTCAGCCCGTCTTAAACCACAACACCTCAGTGGGTAAAAGCATCCCCACTGAGTGAGGGTTACATTTGGCGCCCAACGTGGGGCTTGACCTTGGGAGGTAGGATGGCAAGCACCAAGCCGACGTTCGAGAAGTTGTCGCAGGAGCTGGCCAAGTTGAGGGCTACGATGGCGGAGCTAGAACAGACAAGTGCGCAGCGGCCCGTGACGGTGAAGGTGTGTGCTCCGGTACACAGCGATGAGGAGGAGTTCACCGACTTTCTACCCACGGGCGGGGTTGCAGGGGAAGCTAGCCCGAAGATGGAGTCCGTCCTGAAAGCTGTTAAAAGGCTGGACGGGACAACTGAGTCCCCAGTCGTAGCCACGGCAGCAGCTAACAGGACTATCCAGGTAGACTCACTAACGGCAGCTGTTCGCCAAGAGTCGAAACCGCTGATACTCACGGAGGAACAACTTGACCGTCTGGCGGAGAAGGTGGCAGCAGCTATCCTAGCCCGGAAACAACGGCCTTACAGAGGAGCTTGTTACGGGTGCGGGTCCAGGAAGCACTTCGTCCGCGACTGTCCGAGGAAAGCAGCTAGGCAACGGAGTCAGCAGCAGGGGAAATGCCAGTCTATCAGCGTCGGGGAGCGGATGCTGATGCGTGTTCTGCCAAGCTCTCAGCCCAAGTTTACGCCACCGAGATCATCACAGTGTCGAGCAACCACAGCTCAGGTTACCTCGCCTAGCGGCTGGAGGTACGGCTGTCGGGTGTTCCGCCGTGGAGGAGGGTTGCAGCCGGAGGGTGCGCGTGAGGAGGGTAGACAGCCACACCATGAATGTCAGTCTCAGCGCGAGCAAGATCGTCGCTTGGGAGACAGACATGACACAAGCAGAGGTCGGAGACGCCGCCGGAGGAGAGGCCGACGACGTGGTGGACGCCGCCGTGGTTGGCAGCGACCCGACTATACAATGTCGAGTGCTGAACCCACTGTGGCGGAGGGGGAGCGACGGAAAGAGATCATCCCAACCAGTGAGGCAGATGAAGGTGAGGAACTGGCAATCAAGGTGGTTGTCCCAACCAGACTTCGGCCGGAGGCAATGCCCTTCGGGCCAGAGGTGGTCGCCCGGGACGGGCAAGACAAGGTGATGGTCAGGCCAGCCCCACATCTGGATGAGGTGAATGTGAGGGGCGAGGCATCGGACGAGGATGACTCTTGGATCAACCCAGAACCACCAGTGGAGCTGCGGAGGTCAACCCGTCAACGACGACCCGTCGAGCGACTCAACCTGGCGCATCAAGTGGTGACCAGTACCAGCACTGGAGCCTCTACCGGTTTGCCGGGAATAATGTATTTGAGTTGAAAGGACTTAATGTCTGTGTACTAGTGTACTGAACTTTTTTTTTAAGTACTATTATGTGTGAGTGTAAATGTAAATGTAAATGTGAATTCCATTGTACATTTATTTGTGAGGGGGGCTGTGTAACACATATGGTTACTAGCCAAAGGGGGATAAAACTATGAAGTTTTTATTCATTGGGTTGCGGCCCCTGTGGGACTGCAACTGAACTGTTGACGTTTTTTTATGCTTTTGTGAGCGAAATTACCTGTGTTCCATGTCATGTGACATGTGCCTAGTCGTGTCGCACACGCAAGGCTGCTGTCTGTGGACCAAGATGTAGACCTAATGAAGGTAGTGTAGATATTTAAATTATGTTTGTTAAAATACTTACTTATGTATTCCTGCTAGTGCTGCATGTGCACACTAGTTAGGGTGATGTATTAAATTAAGTATTTATTTTGTAGTACTACTTATTGGTACTTGTTGGCAGTACTGTGTACTGGCCGAAAACATAATTTATTGTACCCGTGTATATTGTAGCTTACACGTGGTGTTGTCCTGAATGTAACTTTTTTATTTTACATTTGTTTTAGGGCTACAGTTTTCTGTTTCTATTTTGATCTTTTGATCTTTTGATCTTTTGGATTGTTTGGATCTTTTGGTCTACCTTGGCTAGTTCGTTTTGTGTTGCATCGCCGTCATGGCTCGATGCTATAAATAAACGAGTACTGGACAACAACTGTCGGTGTCGGTGTATACTTAATCTCAGGGTCAGCCCGTCTTAAACCACAACACCTCAGTGGGTAAAAGCATCCCCACTGAGTGAGGGTTACAGTAGACTGATAACGATCATAAAGCCAAGGCGTAGTTTGGGAAGCGATACGACAAAGCCGCTGCGCAGTTCACAGGCTGACGTAACAGTGCAGATGGTTTATTAATCGGATTGTATGACAGAAGCTGCGCAATTAATATTCTGATGCAACGATTAGAATACGAGTACGAATACGAGTACGAATACGAGTACGAATACGATTACGAATACGAAGAGATATTTAGGAAGGCGACAGCGGAGAACGTGGATCAGTGTCAGTATCAGTATCAAAGGACGGTGGACAGTAGAGAACTCAGTTGGTTACTGAACGGGTTAGACGTATTGTGTTAATAGGGACGATAGACATGTGCATTCGGTTATGTGAAGACTAGTGAGGACGGTTGGGGGTCAGTTGATTCATTATATTATTGTGAAGCATTTCTTTTGATTCATGTAATAAAAGGATCAATGGTAAACCTGCATCTTCGAGTATCTATATTGTGGTCGATGTTGTGTAGAATGAGTAAATACACTCGTTAACATTTGGCACTACAAGCAGATAGACTCGTTACATTTGGCGTTGTCGAGCAGAAGATGCAACTAGACTCGGTTACATATATATATATATATATATATATATATATATATATATATATATATATATATATATATATATATAACGATATAGAAATAGAAATAGAAATAGAAATAGATATAGGTATAGGTATAGGTATTGGTATAGGTATAGGTATAGGTATAGGTATAGGTATAGGTATAGGTATAGGTATAGGTATAGGTATAGGTATAGGTATAGGTATAGGTATAGGTATAGGTATAGGTATAGGTATAGGTATAGGTATAGGTATAGGTATAGGTATAGGTATAGGTATAGGTATAGGTATAGGTATAGGTATAGGTATAGGTATAGGTATAGGTATAGGTATAGGTATAGGTATAGGTATAGGTATAGGTATAGGTATAGGTATAGGTATAGGTATAGGTATAGGTATAGGTATAGGTATAGGTATAGGTATAGGTATAGGTATAGGTATAGGTATAGGTATAGGTATAGGTATAGGTATAGGTATAGGTATAGGTATAGGTATAGGTATAGGTATAGGTATAGGTATAGGTATAGGTATAGGTATAGGTATAGGTATAGGTATAGGTATAGGTATAGGTATAGGTATAGGTATAGGTATAGGTATAGGTATAGGTATAGGTATAGGTATAGGTATAGGTATAGGTATAGGTATAGGTATAGGTATAGGTATAGGTATAGGTATAGGTATAGGTATAGGTATAGGTATAGGTATAGGTATAGGTATAGGTATAGGTATAGGTATAGGTATAGGTATAGGTATAGGTATAGGTATAGGTATAGGTATAGGTATAGGTATAGGTATAGGTATAGGTATAGGTATAGGTATAGGTATAGGTATAGGTATAGGTATAGGTATAGGTATAGGTATAGGTATAGGTATAGGTATAGGTATAGGTATAGGTATAGGTATAGGTATAGGTATAGGTATAGGTATAGGTATAGGTATAGGTAAAGGTAAAGATATAGACATAGGTATAGACATAGGTATAGACATAGACATAGACATAGACATAGACATAGACATAGACATAGACATAGACATAGACATAGACATAGACATAGACATAGACATAGACATAGACATAGACATAGACATAGACATAGACATAGACATAGACATAGACATAGACATAGACATAGACATAGACATAGACATAGACATAGACATAGACATAGACATAGACATAGACATAGACATAGACATAGACATAGACATAGACATAGACATAGACACAGACACAGACACAGATAGAGATAGAGATAGAGATAGAGATAGAGATAGAGATAGAGATAGAGATAGAGATAGAGATAGAGATAGAGATAGAGATAGAGATAGAGATAGAGATAGAGATAGAGATAGAGATAGAGATAGAGATAGAGATAGAGATAGAGATAGAGACAGAGACAGAGACAGAGACAGAGACAGAGACAGAGACAGAGACAGAGACAGAGACAGAGACAGAGACAGAGACAGAGACAGAGACAGAGACAGAGACAGAGACAGAGACAGAGACAGAGACAGAGACAGAGACAGAGACAGAGACAGAGACAGAGACAGAGACAGAGACAGAGACAGAGACTGAGACTGAGACTGAGACAGAGACAGAGACAGAGACAGAGACAGAGACAGAGACAGAGACAGAGACAGAGACAGAGACAGAGACAGAGACAGAGACAGAGACAGAGACAGAGACAGAGACAGAGACAGAGACAGAGACAGAGACAGAGACAGAGACAGAGACAGAGACAGAGACTGAGACTGAGACTGAGACTGAGACAGAGACAGAGACAGAGACAGAGACAGAGACAGAGACAGAGACAGAGACAGAGACAGAGACAGAGACAGAGACAGAGATAGAGATAGAGATAGAGAAAGAGACAGAGACAGAGACAGAGACAGAGACAGAGACAGAGACAGAGACAGAGACAGAGACAGAGACAGAGACAGAGACAGAGACAGAGACAGAGACAGAGACAGAGACAGAGACAGAGACAGAGACAGAGACAGAGACAGAGACAGAGACAGAGACAGAGACAGAGACAGAGACAGAGACAGAGACAGAGACAGAGACAGAGACAGAGACAGAGACAGAGACAGAGACAGAGACAGAGACAGAGACAGAGACAGAGACAGAGACAGAGACAGAGACAGAGACAGAGACAGAGACAGAGCTAGAGCTAGAGCTAGAGCTAGAGCTAGAGCTAGAGCTAGAGCTAGAGCTAGAGCTAGAGCTAGAGATAGAGATAGAGATAGAGATAGAGATAGAGATAGAGATAGAGATAGAGATAGAGATAGAGATAGAGATAGAGATAGAGATAGAGATAGAGATAGAGATAGAGATAGAGATAGAGATAGAGATAGAGATAGAGATAGAGATAGAGATAGAGATAGAGATAGAGATAGAGATAGAGATAGAGATAGAGATAGAGATAGAGATAGAGATAGAGATAGAGATAGAGATAGAGATAGAGATTGAGATAGAGATAGAGATAGAGATAGAGAGAAAAAATCTACCGCCCTCTTAAAAGTTAAACAACCCGCGTGATTTGTAATTAGAGAGTGTTATAGATTACAACGAAGTGCCAGCTGTTTTAAGGAATTTATATATATATATATATATATATATATATATATATATATATATATGTATATATATATATATATATATATATATATATATATATATATATATATATATATATATATATATATATATATATATATATATATATATATATATATATATATATATATATATCCCCTAATGTATTAAAGCTCATGTGCGAATTTCTTTCTCTCTCTCTCACTCTCTCTGTCTTCAACATGTGCCAATCCTGGTGGGTTTTTTAATTGAATTAACTCAATTTTTGTACAGAAAGAAAATAAAAATAAAGCAATATTTGAATGTTAAAACATATTTTCAATTACGCAACCGGTAAACTATTTATGGATGTGACTAGAATGCAAAAAACAATGAAGTCACATGTTACGGAAATAACACAAAACTAATGGCGTCATCTTTCAATTTTAGAATATGAAACAATGAACAATTTCATTCAAATCTGATTAAAAGATCTACTCATCAAAACGTACGCTATGACATTTATACGAATACATTTTTTAACGAAATCAATTAAGTCTCTTTCAGTGTGTGCATTTAATATGGTGTTGTGTTGACTGATAACGTATCATACGCCGCTAGCTATTTAGTTGTTTTATTTTCTACTTTTCGGTAATTCATAATTTGTGAATTTGACCACTGCTGTC
Organism: Physella acuta; assembly: GCF_028476545.2. Taxonomy (NCBI): domain Eukaryota; kingdom Metazoa; phylum Mollusca; class Gastropoda; family Physidae; genus Physella; species Physella acuta. The sequence continues at coordinate 1,435,989 of NW_026731669.1, read as the reverse complement.
ACTGAAAATATTTGCTTTAAAACACTATCAGTAGCTCCTTAAGGACGAACCCCCCCCCCACCCTCCTATCCCCCAACCCCTACCCCCCCCCACCCTGAAAGCAGCCTCCTCTTAGTTACCTTCCCTAAGTTTAAAATCGTTTCAAACTAAATTATCTGCCCCTAATAGCTTTCACTAAATTCGCCTCTACGATTGTAAACATTTAGCGTGAACCACAGCTCAACAGACCATGTGATATGCCTAGAGAGGAAGAGATGGGACTGCAAGGCGCGCTTACAGCTTGGTGTTTTCTAACGTCTCCAAGAAGAGAATTATATATAGATCTATAGATAATTTGATTTTAACTTTTGAAATAGGTAATTGTACCTTATGATATTTCAAATTAGTCGGATTGTAAGCTATTTAGTTATTTCTTTGCTTTTTCATTAATATTGTTCAATTTGTAGGAAAGCTTACTGAAACAAGTACAACATTAACATATACGAGCCGACCCGCGGCATATCATACGCCGCTATTTAGATGTTGTTTTTTCTACTTTTCAGTAATTCATAATTTGTGAATTCGACAGTACCAACGCTGCCACTGAAAATCTATATATATTCAGAAAAACATCCCCCCTCCTTCCCCTCCCCCTCCGTGAAAGTAAACTCCACTTAGTTACCCCCCTCCCCCCTACGTTTAAAATCGTTTCAAACTAAATTATCTGCCCCTAATAGTCATCACTAAACCCGGCTCTGCCTATAAACATTTCGCGTGAACCACAGCTCACCAGATCATGTAGGGGTTGGGGTGGTAGGGAGCGCGCTTACAGCTTGTTTTCTAGCGTCTCCCAGAAGAGAATTATTTATATAAGCTAGTTGCGATCTCAGATAAAAAGGCATACCCTAACGTTGAATAACCCTAAAAATATTTTTTTTGCAATTTCGTTATCATTTTGTAATTTAGCAAAACATTCCTGCTGCAACTTTTACAATAGAATTACAAATTAGGCACTGAAGCTGACACCACCTGTTTCATACAACTACAAAGACAGACTTCAAATTAAGTTCGTGTTGCGTTTATCTCGCTATCGTTCATTCTTACATTAGGGCGACATAATTTGCAAGTTATATGTATATATATATATATATATATATATATATATATATATATATATATATATATATATATATATATATATATATATATTTATATATATATACTGCCTTTGGTAATCTCAATAACTTTAAAACACTAAAGGTATTTCCTCGGTAAGTTTTACATGCATTTTTAAATGTATAGTTTAAAAAAATACTTTTGACCATAAAGAAAACGGGACGTGAACAACATGAAAACAAACCGGGAGTAATCTCCCCTAAACTTTCTCGAATATTCTTATATAAAACAACAGGGGATGGGAACTCGGGCTATAGACATGATTTTTAATCCATTTTAAATAATTAAAGTTTTAAAAATAGAATAAAATCTCGTAGACAAAAGAATTGCACACCAAGTGAACGTCAAATAAAAAAAGTGCATAATAGTGCGCAATATTATTAGTACTTTAAAAATTTACATTAGTTTTTTGAGAAATCGGAAGTGGCGTAAATTACTACTTTCGGTCAACGGAAGTTACTCAAAATTAAACAGAAGGTAGAGAATTAGATCTTTTACTTACATGTGAAAGTTCATTTATCTATCTGAAATAGTACTCAAGTTATAGTCTTTTGAAAAATTCAAAGTAGAAAAAGTACCACTTCCGGTTATCTGAAATCGCTCAAAAGTTGATACAGATCTACGATTTTAATAAAATACTTATATATGAAATTTCATCAACCTAGCTGTAACGGTACTCAAGTTATCGTGTTTACACACAGACACACACTCACACAGACAGACAGACACACAGACATACGGACAGAATTGCAAAGCTAAGTTTTTCAGACTGGATTACGCATAAAACCTCTTAGTTTTGATAAATCTGGATTGATAATTTTTGCCCGATTAAAATAAGTCCTCTAAACTTCGGATGTGATGAAGGACTGAGGTGTAATACGGTGAAAATTGTTAAAATTTCAAGTGATTTTTGTGCACGATTACAATACTTTCTCTATACTCCGTATATACGAGAAAGTAAAAATGAAATATTTTGGTGTTAATCACTCGTTCGAAAAGTTAACATGATTTTTCAATATTAGCTTTTACACTTTACCTAATTGTAATAGCACTTTTCTGATCATAGTAATTATGTAGATTTTTAGAAACCTCGTTACTAAAATGCTACGTACTATAACATATGTTTAAAATAATGTATCACTTTTAATTTGTCTAACACGACCATTTCTCATAATTCGTGTTGTAATACTTTACAAAATATTTTTTTAATGTATGTTTTTACTTTCTCGTATATACGAAGTCTAGAGAAAGTCTTGTAATCGTGCAAAAAAAAAATCGAGATTTTTACAAATAATATCATAAAAATGAAATTCGATGTTATTATAGCATATTATGAAAAATTAATAATTTATATATTATAAACCTCTACGTAATAAACATGTAAAATAAAATGAAACATCATGAGGAACATTTTTTTCTTTTTTGAAGAAGAGTAATTTTTTTTTAACCATCGATCAAATTCGCTTAACACAAATATAAAATACAAAAAAAAGCTAATAAAATCCAAATGTTTCATCTTACAAATGTTTTCTGTAATCACCATTTATATTTTTTTAGACTCAAAGCAGATACGATTAATTTCGGTAGCTCACCTATGATAATTGCCTCCCTTATATAACTAGGGGAAAGAAAATTTAGAGGTTAAAATGTTTTATTGACAAATTACATTTTTCAAAATGTATCCCTGTTTTATTTTCATAATTCTATATTTAGACACTAACGAAGTTTTATGTTTTGTGTGTGTTTATTTTAGATTTACAATGGTGAGGGCGTGGTACATGGACAGCTCTGATGCAGACCAAAGGGAGCCTCACATGAATGATCCTCCTGTCTTTCTCAAGTTGGATGTGTTATACAAAAAAACTGGAGTGGAATGCTTTACCGTTAGTCTAAAGAAATGTCTCAATATAATTTGATAATATTGTATTGAAAAAAAAAGTAGTACCAATACATTAAAACCATTGGTCATCATTTATCACACAATTATCATCATTATTTTCCTAATGTTCCTTTGGGAAATTAAGGACACCGTTAAAGCTCTCCACTTACTTCTGTCATTCTTTTCACCTTTTCCCAGCTCTATCCTTAAAATAAACAGCTAAGTGCTTCTTAGGCTATTGTAATTTAATTCCATCCAGTCGTCTGTTATCCGCTTGTTATCTTTTTGGCATAATAAAATTGTTCTTCCGTGTACCTCGCTAGAAGTATTGAAGGTATGTGTATGTTAGTATAACCACTCTAATGCTAGTCCTAATCCAGACCCAGTGGTGAACTAGGCAGTCAGAACACCGTTAAGAATTTCGATCGCGGATCACGAACTGTACGGTCATATTGGAAAATTAAAGTAAGGTGTGACGTAAGGTGTGACCGCTATCATTTTTCCAATGGGTCGCTCTAACACTCCAGTCGACACTCGTCGAGGCCCCCAACCCTAACAGTAATACTAGCAACAAAAAACTGCCGCGAGTCACTGAAGAAAACAAAAAATTCTAGTAAATATGCAGTTCTTCTCTTTTTTTTTGGGTAACTAGTCAATGTAAGTTACGGGGAAAGACAGGACAAATCACAGTTTAGCAAGAAACTTACAAAATAAGGTGTAGATGGATAGCTCATACACTGAGGAAACCGGTAGCAAGAATAACCAGACACGGCATATGATGGAATCTGCAAGGTTCAAGGAAAAGAATGAAACACCTGGCTTTTTACTTTACATTGAACAACGTTTTTGGATACTAATCTTTGTCAAATATGCATATTGATGAAAAAATTGAACGACTGCTTGAAATTATCCAGTTATGGTTCTTGTGATATGCCCCAATAGGTAAACAAAGTTGAAGCTAATGAACACGCTCTAAATGGCATCAATTTGCAACAAATGTCATCAACAAATTAAAATTCAAAGTACCGGCGATTACAAATAAACAGCAGCAGATTTTACAAAATGTGTTGGTTCTGCCTAATTATCAGCATTGAGCACAGAAAACTAAAGCTACTGCAATAAAAAAGAATTTGGATGCAGTTTAGATTAAGATAAAGCGTATGGTTTTGGTTAGCAACAGGGTTGGGTATTTGGAGATAAATATGGGGAAAGAAAGGGATAGATACGGGTTTAGTATGTATTGTGTATTGGGGTAATTACACGAGGTGGTATTTCAGATGATGTATTTGATTTGGGGGCTAATGACGCGTGGAGGGCAGTAGTGGCTAACGTTTTACACACAGATACAGCATGTAACATTTCGGATTCAATTAATATTGAATTTTAGTTATGTGCTTGTTTCAAGTTAGTTTTCGACATTATTGACAATTACTAATAATTATGTGCATATTATTTAATATTTAGTTCGTACTGGACGCTTTTATTTTTGTTGTAGATATATATCCAATGCTGTTAGTGTACAATGGTCTGTTACATTTTCTTATAATATTTTCTTTGTTTACATTAATGTTACATCTGGCAGTTGTTGGCTTTTACGGTGTAAAAATAATATGCTCTTAAAAGATACTGTTATGAAACGCGAGTCATTTATATGGTAGGTGATGACGGTGATGATTACTGCAGTGAGAGGTCAAACAGTTGTGGGGTGGATTAGACACAGTAGAGTACTTGATTGTTAAAGAAGACACCAACACAATTTCAGCTAAACAACTTTAATTACATAGATAATGGAACTTCACTCTATATCAGGGGTCTCCAAACTGTTCAGTCCAAGGGCCGCATTAAATATCAAATTTCAGTTCGGGGGCCAATTTCTTTCAGGCATGTCTTTGATTTTTCTGGGCAAAGTTCCTCAGCCATCACCAACAAATGGTTTTTCCGTGGACAAAAAGATCTCCGCGGGCTGGATGAGAGGACATCGCGGGTCGCATCCTGCCCGCGGGCCGTAGTTTGGAGACCCCTGCTCTATACGGTAGTATTACTATGGTCTAAGGAAGCAGAACTAGTTCATTAATAGCGGCCGGCCTTAGGTGCCAGCCCTATCACACATTACAAAACACAAACACGACTACATGCTAGCAAGCCTAACGTTCAACTGTCCTAATGTATTCTTCTAGTCCAAGCTTCACCCTCGGGTTCCTTAACCCCTGCCTGACCCTGGCAGTCCAGCGAGGGAGAGGGTCGGGCGCCCTTTAAAGCGGTCCATTAGGGTTGTTTGAGCCCAGGGCGACCAACCCCACCCGCCCTCCATTAGTTGTATTGCCATGAAAGTTGGAACTGCTATGTGATGTCATAGCGTCATGATCAATTTAAGTAAGAGTAAATAACATATAACATTAGCTAAAATGTTAATAATTGTATTGATTCAGTTTGATGCTGGCTCATTGAAAACAAATGAAGATTATGCAAACTTAAAAAAAAATCGAGGATACTCCTATGAAGATATCTGTGAGATCTCCAAAGAGACCTTACCTAACTATGACAACATGGTGAGTACTATGTTTTAACAACCGGTTAAGAACCAAGAATGTAATATCAATATTGGTACCTTACATCTGACAATAGGGCTGGTATCATGGATGTCACTAAAATATTTGTGCACACAACTACTCACTTTTGTGAACACAAAATTTAAGATGAACATTAAGTTGACACCTTTCAACGGCTATTGGCACTTTAATTATCTAGGTGATTATTCTTCTCTTAATATTTATTTACGGAATTAGGTTCTGAATGAAATTATTTTCTTAAACAATGTGTTATCATATTGCTTTTGGCACACTTAAAGCATATGTAAAAGAAAATTTAGTTTTAATGGCCCAAAAATGTATTGTTACTTATAAGTACCGTCAGGAATATTGGACATTTTTTATTTTTAATTAAAAAAAAGTTAGAAAACAGGAACAAATGAAACAATTTATTAACTATCTATAATAATAATCCATCCGCCGATACTGCCTGAGCCGATGTGATCTTCTAAGGCCTCAGTCTAGGTAGATATTGAATGCGATAGTTCAAGCAGCCTTGTCTGACTCCTGTGGCTAATCTAAACCATTCGCCTTTTGTTGTAAACACTACTGCTCAGGTTGCTCTATAAAGCCAGCCCCGTTCTTCACCTATGATCTTTTCAGCTTGTGGCTTCAGTCAGTTGAATATTATCTTTAACAGGATTTGGCGTGGATGACTTATTAGACTGATGGTATTGTCATTCGACAGAGCTATAAGTTGCTTTTCTTGGCAATGGTGTTGATAAGAAATTGGGTCAACAGATTGGGCCATTCTCCTGTCTGTCAGGTTTTGCTGTAAGTATTTAGCAGCGCATCTGACAGATTGTTTCTCCTGCTGCTATTATTAGTTCAGCTTGTAAATTCTCCACCCTTGCTGTTTTTCCCTTCTTCAGCTTTTTCATGTCCGCCTTTACATGTGCAGATAATGGGGTCTTTATGATTATGGGTGGCATTAGAGACATCTAGTATCCTATTGTCTCCTGCAGTATCATGATTGTACAACTGCAAACAATACTGGTACTACCTTGTTATGATGTCTTATACTTAAGAAAGACTCCATTTATGTCCTACTCATTAAGAGAAACTTGAAAAAAGTATAAATATACGGTGTCTTTCTGCCTCTGAGAATTCTGCTATTAATCACACTTCTGCTGCTTCAAATAGCTTTACGTCTTATTATCTTCAAACATTTCTTAATTCGAATTTTCATTTCTAAAATATTCCGCTTATAGTGTCAGTTACATTACTAAAAGAAATTAAATGAGAAGGTGCTTTTGAAATGCTTTTCAATGAAGGAACTTAAGATTTTCATATCTCGAACCGAGTTTGCTTTTTTGTGAGTTGTAGAAATAGTTTAAATAGCGGTACTTTTTACTCAATTTCCGTATTTAAAGTGTTGGTGTTAGCTGCCGCACTACCATTTCCCACTGCATTCCATTTAATTTTGTATCTAAATTTTTAAAATCCTGCACAAAGAAACGATTAGACCTAGCATTCAAATATAGCTATTGTTTATACTACGACATATGCTATAGTGACTTGGTAATTTATTACTATCATAATGATTATTCTTGTCTGAAATGTTTTTTATTTTCAAATATTACTTCGAAAGCACTTTATATTTTTTTAAAATATGAACCCTATCTAATTTCAGATATTCTGTTTAATTACCTAGTTCAGAAACTAAAATAAAAAGTTAAAATTACTATTAGGCTCTTATCTGCTGAAAACTTTTGATTAAGCACAAATAAATGTAAAAAAACGCAGGTGTAGAGAAATTGAAAAAGAATTGAAAATAATAAGAAAGAAATGGAAAGAAATGTAAAAAATTGCAAAGGCGAGAAAATACTTGGAATGATCTTGTAAATGGCCGGGCATAGAAGAAAATTAAGTAGCTAGGTAATTTTCAGGACTGAAAGAATTTTCGTAGAAGTTTATTTTTAATTGGATATTTTCAGTTTGGTCTATGCAGAACGCTTGTCAAATCCCAAGATTATTGAGATAACAATCACGTATTCTGCTATTTAAACTTGTTACTTATGGTGCTATACAATTGTTATATTTTAGATTGCAGCTTTCTATACGGAGCACATCCATGCTGATGATGAGATAAGATTTGTGGTTAAAGGCAGTGGTTATTTCGACGTGCGTGATATTGATGACAAGTGGATTAGAGTGGAGGTTGTTAAAAATGACCTTATAATAGTCCCTGCAGGGTTATATCACAGATTTACTCTCAATACTTCGGTCAGTTATTTACATTTTTTTGAAATATTTAAATTTTGTTTTTATTAATAACTTTATATTTTTTTAATATGTTTTATATACTTTCATATTTACAGAATTACATAAAGATGAAAAGGCTTTTTGTAGATGGAGCAGTGTGGATACCAATTAATCGACCAGGAGCTGATGAAAACGCCACACGATAACTTTATCTCTAAACTATGGCTGCTTTAAACTCATGCAATGTTTTGGGCTGTCATACACATATTAAGTCAACATTTGGAATGCGTTTGTTTTTCAACAGAAATATTATTTACATTTTCTATTCAATAACCAGTTTTTTAGTTATATTTAATGTGAGTGTGAAAATAATATGCATATATCTGCCTTCCTGTAATTAATGTCAATTTTAATTAGTTATTTTTTTATTGGTTTTTTAAGTTTGTGAATTTAAGCAAATGTCGAAAAAAGGATATATTGAATTAATTTGTTCCCCCTTAAACTACATTTTAAGTTTTTTTTTTAAAATACAACACAGGGATCCGTTAAGGAAAGTCTGAATTGTGTTGTAATTGATTTGTATTTGTGTTACTCTCATCGTTGCAGAAACAGAGAATGACATATTTCACGTTGATCTCAAACATTCATTTCTTGTAAAGCTAAGACTGCTCATAACGTCCATGCTGTGCAGAGAAAGTTGAATGTGTACCTAGTCTTACTAGTCTCCTCATCTACTTCCCTATCCTTGTTTTATACACTTCATAGATAAGTGATCCCATTCCGAAATAGTCATTTCTTGAATCTTAAAAGGGAGCTCCTGTCGGTTGATAACTCTAATTACCTTTTTTTCCCACTTGATCTTTAAGCCTGTTTTAGGTGCTGAGTTTGGCTAGCATGGGCTGGACATGCTGTTACCGATGTAAGAAGAGGCTGATGCCATCCTCAAAATCTAGGTCCACCAAATGTTTAGTGAGGACTCGCAAAATTCCAGCTTTTTGGTCTTAGATTGTTCTTATCATAACCGAGCCAGTGATTAACAAAAAAGATCATCGGCGAATGCATGCAGCACTATTAATAATAAGGGCTCAGTTAACTTGTAGTGGCTAATCTGGCAGATTCATAAAGCTATTAGGTGATTTTGATGAATTTCGGAGGGATCCCTTAGTTGTACATAAACTTCCAACGACATCTTTTTCCGACTATCAAATGCCCTCACAAAATCGGCAAAGGTCACGTAGAGAAGTGCTTGACACGCAATTGACTGTTAAATAATTATACACATCGTGGTTATGTGGTCAGTACACCACATGTTGTGGTGAAACCCTACCTGTTCTGGCCTTGTTTCTTGTTAAATGTCTCCCCAGCGTCTAAAGCATGATTCTAATAAGTACCTTGCTAGGACAGATGATAGCATTATTCCTCTATAATCTGTTGAATTGTGAAAGGTAACAGTTCTTTAGAAGCTTCATTGTGAAACATTTCTTGTCAATTATCGCAATCTTCTTCATTTATACTAATAGCCTCCATTACAAGGTTCTGAGGATTTCCTTTTTCTGTTGGTCCTTGCATTGATTACTTTTTTTGGGATGACAGCAGAGTTAAGGGGTAATATTACTATAGCCAGCCAGCCATAAACGTCTGGACTAAAGACATGACCGGAGGCAGACATGAGATCAACAACACCAATTGGAAACCAACAGAGGATGTTGGAGATGACGAAAAACGAAAGGTTTTTGGCAACTGTGATCTCACGTCTCATGTGGACAGATGAACTAATTAGAGAGTTGCTGAGCATAGTTAGGTGTTTGAATATTTCAATTTGCCCTGTGACTATCAGAACGATAATTATAAAATTGATCACAATATAGAGAAGTAAGAAGAAAATCCATAATAAATTCTGAGTCAAATTTACAGGAAATCCCAGACACACAGCGTTAGATGAGTAAATCTGCCAGTCAGGAAATACAACTGATATTGTGGAGATAACGATGCCAATAGCGAAGATAAGACAAAAGAAAGTTGATTATATTTTTGGCGTTATATTTGTCTAAGTCAGTAAATCTCTAAAGATTAAATATCGATCTAAAGTGATCACTAGCAATGCGATAATTAAATATTTTTGATACACCAATGTCTCAGCAGAGAGAGTAACGAGAAAACCTGCGGCCTTACAATCCGAACTGTGTCGCCATTCATTGTCATACAACAAGTAGTCCTCACGGTAGTAAATATCAGCTCCTGCTATGATCATCAGGTAAACGCTCATGATAAAGTCTGACAAGTCCAGGTGTGTAACAAACAATCTATAACCCTGTTTTAGCAAATGCTTCTCATAGAATATGCGGCAGCCAATGACAACGCCAATACCTCTTAAACCTTCCATCGCTACCATCCATATCAGTATACGTTTAACCACATCACCAAGGAGATTTTCACATGAAGATATGGCGTCTTTTGGTGCTTTACAAGAATAAGTGGGAATCACCGGCCATGTGCATTTGTCGCAGCATAATTTGTAACTGTCCCCATAAACAATAATAGGTGCAGTAAGTTTTTGTAACAATTCAGATGTTCGCATATTAAACAATATGTTAGTATTTTTTAAGTCAATAATATCGATAGAAATTTTATCTTTATACCAACCAGAGACTTAGCGACCCTTCCCGGCGCCCGAGGACAAACTTTCGATTTGCACCCCCGCCCCCCCCCCCCCGGGAACTTTTCATTTGCACCCCCCCCCTCTATATTTCGATTTGCAACCCCCTCGAACTTTTCATTTGCAATCCCCCCCCCCTCAAACTTTCAATTTGGCGCCCCCCCCCCACCCCTAAGGTCGGCGCCCGGGGACATATGTCCCCCCACCCCGCTACGCATCTGATACCAACCTATTGTGTTTATCAATGTTGAACTTAAATTCAGAAAACTCATAAGATAGCGTCATTTGTTCACTAATTTAAAATACCTGAGTGGTGTGTACGATAAATCTATATTTTCTAAAAATATCAATTTACTCAATGGTAATTGCAATGGTCAGACTAATGTGTAAGTCAAATTCAAAAGTAACATATGCTATGAAGAAATCTATTTTTCTAATCCTATAATCCAAAGTGTTCTATAATGAAACATGTCGCGTAAAGCAATAAGCCGCTGAGTTAAATGTTACACATGTTGGGCTATGATATTATTCGGAGTGATCTGTTCTTTAGTTTAAATAAACCGGGAGTGATCTTCCCTAAACTTTCTCGAATCTAATATATAAAGCTCAATTCTATATGTAACATATAATAAGTTTGTTTGTCGTGGACATACTTCGATGGATTTAAGTGTTAGATTATTATCGTGCTCATAGTCTAAATGTATGAGTTAAAAAATTACTATTGAAAGTGTTGGGAAATAGTTTTTCAAACTGATAGTAATAATTGTCGGCATGTTGATAAACACAATTTTAAAAAAAATATCATCTTTTACAAAAATTCTAATTATGTCTAAAAATTATTTATATTTAGTCCTTTAGCACTTACTTCCCTTTGATAAATTAGGAAAACACAATTACTTCCCTTTATAAAACATTGCATTCGTGGAAAAAAATTTACTTTTTATTACTTTGTTTTGGGGTTTGGAAAAAAAAATACATAATTAGCGGGGATTGATCAAGTGCAAATGTTGTAGGTATTTTACGGTTAAGCTTGGAGTATTATAATTGTTCATTAAATTGAAACAGGCGCGTCCGCCTGCGCCCCACCAGGGTTCAATTTGGCGCTCTGGGCTATCCTGTTAAGCTATGGTGCATAATTTCACTTTAAACAGTGCGATAGAGTATGGATAAGAAAGGTTACTATAGTCTTTAAGTGAATCGAATCCAGCCGTCCTCTGGCGTGCTATTTTGGGCCCCGGGCCTCCCGTGTTCGGTTTGGCGCCTACGTTCGTTTAAGTGAGTGCAAAAGACTATGAATAAGTTGGGGTACTATAGTCGTTTATTAAGCTGAAACAGGTGATTCCGCCCCGGGCTAGACTGTGAGCACTTTGCGTTTATGTTCGCGCTAGTGTTTTCTTTGTGTTTAGGTTGGGTTTGCGTTAGTGGTTGCGTTTTGATTTGGTTCGTTTTTGTTCTTTCTTTTTTCGTTTTCGTTTGTGTTTTTTTCTTTGGGTTTGTATTTGTGTTTGTGGTTGGTTTTGCGTTTGGATTTGGTTTGTTTTCGTTTGCTTTTTCATTTGTGTTTTTTTCTTTGGGTTTGTGTTTGTGGTTGGTTTTGCGTTTGGATTTGGTTTGTTTTCGTTTGCTTTTTTGTTTGTTTTTTCTTTGTGTTTGTATTGGTGTTTGTGGTTGTGGTTGAGTTTGTTGTTAGGTTTTTGTTTTCGTTTGCTTTTTTGTTTGTTTTTTTCTTTGTGTATGTATTGGTGTTTGTGGTTGTGGTTGGGTTTGTTGTTAGGTTTTTGTTTTCGTTTGTATTTGTAATTGTGTTAGCGTTATGTTTGCGTTTTGTTGTTTAGGTTTTGATTGGTTGTGGTTTGGGTGGGTAATGCCGGGTTTATGATGATTAATAAACACACAGGTAATGGTCTTTTACAGAAAGGTTTTCACAGAAGCCAGAGCAGGGCCTGGCCGGGACGGTTAGTGTATTATATACGTATATATATACGTGTATGCTTATAGTAAGCCTAAACATTTTACAAAATACTTCTTAACGACATCCATTAATACTTTGTGGGAATAATGAACAATGCCCGAAAAAAACTGGTCACATGCTGAAAAACGGTTAAACCTGTTCAGAGGCCATATTACATTTTATAAACAAATCCAGTTTTTACTGAAAAAAAGTAGGTTGATTTTTTTTTTTAAATTACGAGAACTTATTTTAAATCGGAAAAAGTAACATTCTCCTTCTTCAATAATTCTAGACCAATTAAAAAGTAAAAACGACAGAGTAAAGATCTCAATGGCAGTACTATGCATTTTAAATTTTTAATATAGATCATATACAGCATTTTTTAAATTTGTATACGTAGAAAATTAAGGTAGTTTTTTTTTTAAATGATGAAACATTTCAGAAAACGCAATACAATAGATGACAGAGTCTAACAGTGAAGAGTAAACGACTTACTGTTGTAGAAATATCAGAAATGTTGACTACACAAAACCACTGTTTTCAGCACTACTCTTTTCTACAACTTTTCACGTTGCTTTTACTGAAGTCTGACGTTGTTCTCTAAATTTAAGCCACGCTTGTTAGGATGGACGTGAAAAGTGGCTTTTCTCAACATTAAAAAAAAGTTTAGCTGTCAACATTTTCTACTTAACCGTGTTTTAAAAACCAAGAGCATTAGTGCATATATAAATCAAATGTAAAAAAAGGCATTAACGTCAATCCGTTAAAAACAAATAAGCGAAACTTCATCTTAAATTTACAATAAATGACATCGTGAGATGGTTTGTGTTTGTCTTTTAGCGCGTTAGCATCCCTGACGCAGTAAGGTGATGATCGATATGACCATGTTTTTGTGCTGAATCATTCCTGCAAACCTCCAACTAACCCTCTCGCCCCCCACCCTTATCACTCTCCCACAGAAAAAAAAAGATGTTGACACTAGAACACTCGTTTAATCATTTATGTCAATAAAAATCCGAATACGTAAAATCGAGTCATACAAAACCACCAAATCCTTACAGAAACCTTTAATAGCTGTTAATGTTAAATCTATGGGACGGCGGCGTAGAATGGTAGAGAATACGAGTGTTAACGCGAACGTCTCGTGTTTAAATCCAGGTTCAAGTCTGTAGAATGTCCATCCAACTCTTATAGGTATGTGACTCAAGATAAGGAAAGTTAAATCGGCTAAGCATAAAGCTAATCACACAATCAGTCATTTGCGAGTTAATAGAAACATATGACCTCTACTTCGCTATACCGTCAGGTTCGAAAGTGAACTTTACAGTTACATATATCTGAATCTTATAACAATTTGAAATTAATTTATTGCTTACAAGGGCTACATCTAAGATATACCGATGCCAAATATAATTTCACGTTTTTATGTACTAAATTACCTCAAGTTATACCACTACCTATCATTCCCAACATATTCCGTTCTATAGTATAGAAATTGAAGATTAGCTGATATATTTTTTGAGAATGACAATTGAGAAATATTAAGAAAAGTTAAAAGTTTTTTAAATATTGTGCAAATTGCAAGATTTCAGTTAGGATTATTAGACCTAGCAATCCCCTTAAAGCCAATCTATATATTGATGATCATCTAGTTCCCGCTCCCAATTAGCTGCAGTAAATTTATTATTTCCCAAGATATATATATATATATATATATATATATATATATATATATATATATATATATATATATATGGTGACAGGACAAATGATCTCAGGACAAATGATCTCAGACAAAATATCTCAGACAAAATATCTCACGGACAAATGATCTCAGGACAAATGATCTCAAGGACAAATGATCTCACGGACAAAAGATACCAGGACAAAATATATCAGGACAAATGATACCACGTACAATTGATCTCAGACAAAATATCTCAGACAAAATATCTCACACCAAATTTTAATAGTGTAGTTGATGATTTTAGTTGATCTGAAATTTTTTTAATGATTGTTATATGGTTTTGTTTATTATGTTTTAATATTGTTTATAGGCCTATATAATTTGTTGTAAGAAATGTTTTTGTCATATTGCACTAAACATTTTAAAGTTAGTATTAGTAATATAGTATACGAAGATTAAAGATTGTTTTTGATAGACAGCGTAGGTGGGCTTGCCAAACAGGAGACAATCCTACCACGTCAGGTGGACGAAACTAAATAAAAGGAATGAAATAACAATAAAGACACACCTTCGTATCAAGGTGGCCGCCCGCTTTGATGGCAGAGACAAGCCTTAAGGGAAAGACATCCGCCCTCCATGGACAATACAACTAGCATCAACAGTCAATAGTTATGCGTCGGTCACACCTTAGTGATCAGGTGACAAATTCTTATTTAAACAAACAGCGGTCATCGCAGAGCTAAGTTTGTCGTAGTGTGCATCAAACAAAGCAGTATTAGTGGTGATTACTCAGTTATGGCCTCTTTCGTTACCTCGCAGATAGGTTTTAGGACATTAGTTTCTGGTGAATTTATGTTTGCCATAAACAGGCGAAGAGATTTGGAAATGTGAAATTAGGACATGTCGAGCAAGAGTTCACACAATATATGATCACATAGTATATGAGAGGTGTGATCATGTTTATGTACCTGCCAGCAAAGAAACGTAAACATTATGTTTGTGTTGATGATGCAATAAAAACAATAGTTTAACGTTACGATCCTGAAGACCCATTTACATTTTTGAAAATAATTTCGCGTGTTTTGAACCTTAATGTTGTATAACTACCATTACTATATTTGTTTTATACATTATCATTTATTACAACTTTCAAGCTAAAGGAGCAGTGGCGTAGCGAGGTCGGGTGTCACCCGGTGCGGCACTTAATGGTGTCACCCCCCCCCCCCCCCCCAGAGGCATAGAGACCCTTTCCAGGGACAAACTTTCAAATTTTCGATTTGCACCCCCCCCCTCAAGTTTTCGATTTGCACCCCCCCCCCTCAAGTTTTCGATTTGCACCCCCCCCTGGTCACCCCCCTAAATGGTGTCACCCGGTGCGGTCCGCACCCCCCGCCCCCCCCCCCCCTCGCTACGCCCCTGTAAAGGAGTAAGTTATAATTTTTACTTTTTCGAATCAAATGCTACGACAAAGTTTAATAAATCTTTAAATGGTTTGTTATGTTTAACAAATTCATTTTATTCACAATTATTATGCGTAAAAAAGTAAACAAACCCATATTAACAGTCAATAAAAAAAAGTTCTAATCAACTAAAATCATCGTACATACTATTAAAATTTCGCTGTGAGATATTTTGTCTGAGATATTTTGTCTGAGATCATTTGTCCATGATATTATTTGTCCTGATATATTTTGTCCTGGTATCTTTTGTCCTGAGATCATTTGTCCTGAGATCATTTGTCCGTGAGATATTTTGTCTGAGATATTTTGTCTGAGATCATTTGCCCTGAGATCATTTGTCATGGAACCATATATTTATATACATATTTATATATATATATATATATATATATATATATATATATATATATATATATATATATATATATATATATATATATATATGGATTTTATAACAAATGATCTCAGGAAAAATGATTTCAGACGGAAATATCTCAGGCAAAATATCACAGACATAGTATCTCATAACAAAACATTATAGTTTTGAGGATGGTTTATAGATGAGTTTAAATTTTAAAAACAATTGATTTTCATTTTGTTTAATTTCCTTTTTCTTTCACATAATTATTTTGAGAAAAAATTTGTCCCGTAGGTTTGTTAAATGATATTTGTAGATTAAAGCTAAGTTTAGATAGACAGTGTAGGTGGGCCGAACATTTGACAATTCTACCTCATCAGCTGGATGAAGCAAGATTAAATGGTTAGCTTAACTATGGAAGGGAGTGTGGCTATGAAAACACTCCTATGTAGCAACGTGGTTGCTCGCTTTGTTTGCGGAGACATGCACTGAGGGACAAGATGTTCGCTTTCCGTGGACAAATCAACTATCAATTAAAGTCAATAGCTACGGTCACACTCTAGTGACAGGCGTCTGCTTTTTTAACATGTCGGATTTACGCTGGACAACAGCCAGTAAAGTACAACCGTAGTTAACGGTACAATTGTGTTGATAATAAAATAAAAGCATAATTTTTACATTACGATTCTGAGGACCAAATCACCGTGGTGAAACTTATTTTACTTGTTTTTAACATTTATGTGACTTAGGCTTTTATCACTTTTACAAGCTTTTTTTTTTAAATTGTTACATTCATTTTCATGTCTTATACATTTAATATAAAACTCTATTTAAAAAATGTAGTTTAACTCATTTGTTTAGTATATATCAGAATAATTACGTGTAAAAAAAATTAATAAACAATAAAAAAAAAATTTCAGACATGTTGAAATTCATTAAAATCCTACTTGATAATGTAAATGTTATGTTATGAGATATCAATTTTACCCTAGATATTTTAAATGAGAACATTTGTCAGTTGTATCTTTCATCTTGATATATTTTGTCCTGATATCTTTTGTCCTTGAGATCATTTGTCCTGAGATCATTTGTCCTGTCACCATATATATATATATATATATATATATATATATATATATATATATATATATCTATATATATATATCTATATATATATATATCTATATATATATATATATATATATATATATATATATATATATATATATATATATATATATATATATATATAAATAGTGAGTGTGCAAGTAGTTTAAAATAAAGCGCCCCAATCTTCACCAAATAGTATATAGTTACAATAAGTACAATAGCCCTCCTCTTCTCCAAAATATATTATTAAAAAAAAAAAAATTTAAGAATATCAAAACCCCTTCCCCTGAGAAATGAATAGTTTTTTTTTCTTTTAATTATCGTCTTTCATTAAAATAAGCAAGGAAAAGAACAATATCTATTTTATTGTCAAAACAGACAGCAAGATTTTTGACAGGCTCATGTTGGCGAGAACGTAAAAGAATTGCTTTGTTATCTCGCCACGTATTTCATCCTTCATCTTTATGTGGAATGTTGGATAACAAGCCAGACATTTTCAGTTCTGCTGAATCACAATCATTTAAGTCTACTTTTTTAAAAATTTTCGTTTAGTTTTATTTCTGCTACATTATTGAAATAACTTTTGTTTAAAATGAAGAAAAAAAAAGATTTTTAAAGACTTTGAATGCACAACTTATTAATATTTTTGTTAACATAAGCTTAGTGCACTATATATTTCCATTAGATAAATGTACTCATATATTATGTGGATAAATTTACACATGTAAATGGGCACAAATGTACTTATACACCTACACCTACACCTACACCTACACCTACACCTACACCTACACCTACACCTACACCTACACCACCTACACCACCTACACCTACACCTACACCTACACCTACACCTACACCTACACCTACACCTACACCTACACCTACACCTACACCTACACCTACACCTACACCTACACCTACACCTACACCTACACCTACACCTACACCTACACCTACACCTACACCTACACCTACACCTACACCTACACCTACACCTACACCTACACCTACACCTACACCTACACCTACACCTACACCTACACCTACACCTACACCTAAACCTTCACCTTCACCTTCACCTTCACCTTCACCTTCACCTACACCTACACCTACACCTACACCTACACCTACACCTACACCTACACCTACACCTACACCTACACCTAAACCTACACCTACACCTACACCTACACCTACACCTACACCTACACCTACACCTACACCTACACCTACACCTACACCTACACCTACACCTACACCTACACCTACACCTACACCTACACCTACACCTACACCTACACCTACACCTACACCTACACCTACACCTACACCTACACCTACACATTCACATGCACATTCACATGCACATGCACATGCACATGCACATGCACATGCACATACACATACACATACACATACACATACACATACACATACACATACACATACACATACACATACACATACACATACACATACACATACACATACACATACACATACACATACACATACACATACACATACACATACACATACACATACACATACACATACACATACACATACACATACACATACACATACACATACACATACACATACACATACACATACACATACACATACACATACACATACACATACACATACACATACACATACACATACACATACACATACACATACACATACACATACACATACACATACACATACACATACACATACACATACACATACACATACACATACACATACACATACACATACACATACACATACACATACACATACACATACACATACACATACACATACACATACACATACACATACACATACACATACACATACACATACACATACACATACACATACACATACACATACACATACACATACACATACACATACACATACACATACACATACACATACACATACACATACACATACACATACACATACACATACACATACACATGCACAACTTCACCTACACCTACACCTACACATACACATGCACAACTTCACATACACCTACACCTACACCTACACCTACACCTACACCTACACCTACACCTACACCTACACCTACACCTACACCTACACCTACACCTACACCTACACCTACACCTACACCTACACCTACACCTACACCTACACCTACACCTACACCTACACCTACACCTTCACCTACACCTACACCTACACCTACACCTACACCTACACCTACACCTACACCTACACCTACACCTACACCTACACCTACACCTACACCTACACCTACACCTACACCTACACCTACACCTACACATACACATACACATACACATACACATACACATACACATACACATACACATACACATACACATACACATACACATACACATACACATACACATACACATACACATACACATACACATACACATACACATACACATACACATACACATACACATACACATACACATACACATACACATACACATACACATACACATACACATACACATACACATACACATACACATACACATACACATACACATACACATACACATACACATACACATATACATACACATATACATACACAACTTGACCTACACCTACACCGACATCTACATCTACACCTACACCTACACCTACACCTACACCTACACCTACACCTACACCTACATCTACACCTACACCTACACCTACACCTACACCTACACCTACACCTACACCTACACCTACACCTACACCTACACCTACACCTACACCTACACCTACACCTACACCTACATTTACACCTACACCTACACCTACACCTACACCTACACCTACACCTACACCTACACCTACACCTACACCTACACCTACACCTACACTTACACCTACACCTACACCTGCACCTGCACCTACACCTACACCTACACCTACACCTACAACTACACCTTCACCTACACCTACACCTACACCTACACCTACACCTACACCTACACCTACACCTACACCTACACCTACACCTACACCTACACCAAGATGATAATGATGAGAGGATAAAATACTGCGAAAAGAATAGCGAAGTTTGTAGCACACAAAAAAGTGCTGCGGTTTTTTTTTAGGGAAAGAAAAATGCTCTCTTCAAAAGTAGTGTGAGAACGATTTTTTAAAAATAATATTATCTGCCGTGTTCAAATGTTAAAATACACATTTAGCAATCCCAATGGAATAATTTTTTTTTTCAAATTAGAGGAATCAGTTATCAAGCAAAATCATAAAAAAAATGTATCATCCTGGCTTGGCGTCGTCGAGTCGGTAAAACTCATGGTTGTTCAACCGAAAAGTCTCGAGTTCGAACCCTGGGGCAGATGAGGCTCGTTAGCAGAGTTTCTTCCAGGCGTCTCTTCGGGGGGACAAAGCCCCCCGAAAAAATTTTATCGCCCCCCCCCTAACGAAATGAAATTTATATAATTTACATAGAAAATATATACTTTTAACAGTGTCCGCCCCCCCCCCCCCCGAAGAAAGTCTACCGCCCCCCCCCCCCCCCGAAAATTTCAAGTGCCCCCCCCCCCCCCGGAGAAAAAAGTCTGGAAGAAACACTGCTCGATAGCTGGGGACAACCCCTCTTCTAGGAGAGACAACTCCAAATCCAAACAAATGCTGCCCTGTAGTTTGTTAGACAAAGGCTATGGAAGCAAATCCAAAAAGAAAAACAGGCTGAAATCGAATCGGAATCAATGGCCTCAATAGCGCATTACCAGTTGACGCTCATATTTGAATGTGCTGGAGGGGGATACATTCCAACGCTAAAATTAAGAACGAAGAAGAACAAGTATCATAGTTCACAAACATTTAATTAACAGTGTACAAATTACTTTACTTTGCTCCTTTATTGCCGATAACTTCCCTTGATAGATAACAAACAATTGTTTACTTCCCTTTAAAAAAAAAACATTACATTGGTGGAAAAAATGTACATTTTATTAGTTTGTTTTGGAAAAAAAAATTATATAATTAGCGTGTATTGATAAAGTGCAATGAGGTAGGTAAAACGCCGATATTTTAAATACTGCATTTCATATATACATTGAACTTACTATTTACCTATCTATATACTACTGAAAGTCAAGTTTGTTTACATGTTTGAATATTTATTTGTTTGCCTGATTGAAAATTGTGATATGTTCGACTCTATCTGGAGAGCTGTAAAATAGTATGTAGGTAGAGAATAATTTTTTAATGCAGACAGACTGTTAATCACAAATTTATTTAAAGACGTTAATTAATTTATTGATTTATTCATACGTACAGTAACCCATTTTTTTTTAAAAGATTTGAAAAGCCACTAGACTCGGCGGGACCGTGACGTCACAGGTTTTTGTTTACTCTTTAGTACAATAAAATGGCGGCGTCTATCGAAGAAAATTGTGTTCCCATTCACAAGTTTAACGCGTTCTAAATCTAATTTTCTGTCGGTCATAACTTTAACAATACGTCCGTTTGCTGTATTTATTACGTTCCAACACTTATATCAATGTTCAACTGTCTTTTTCATTTAGTTTTACAATAAATTTCTCTAGATCTAAAGATCAGCTGTCGAAGGAAAGTTATGAATCTAGAATCTAGCCTAGGGCCTAGATCTAGATTCTAGATCTAGGTCACTAGACTCAATGTAAATATTCTAGATCTAGATTAATGTAAATTCTACATCTAGAATCTATTTCGGGCCTTAATTATTTTATATAAATCTTTGTTTAGCTTCAATCATCATCTAATTCGAGAATACATGGGATTTTTTTGTTATCTACGTTCCATATCTAGATAAAGTAGGATTACTCACTAACTTGGAGGCGTGGTCGGCTGCTAACAACAATATGGCGTACGGACCGGACGCATGTCTGCCGATCATTTTTAGGCCATGTTTACCACGAACAAAATGGCGGGTGTTCACATTATTTAAACATTGTATAGGTGGCCAGGGCTAGATATGCCAGAAAAGCATTTTAAAATTTGCTTTGGAGAATGAAGGCTAAATTTTAAAGTCAGTGTCATAAACATTAATAGAACTTTTTTTTTTTTTACGTTTTCAATTATTTTTTCTTAAGCCCTATATGTGAATGATAAGGTTGACTATCAGGACCTCGCGGGGCACAGGGCAGGTGAAGTAGGGTTCATCTGTTTCTTTGTCCTAAGCAAATTAAGGGATAGTGTGGTCAGAGACATGCTCGGCTGGAATAGTTTTTGTTGTCTGAGACTTGGCGGGACACTGGGCAGGTGAAGTAGAGTTGAGTAGGTCACCTGTGACGTCAGTATATGAAGGGATAGTCCGAAATCGTTGTTTTCGGTGTTTTTAAAAGATAAAAAACATATTTTTGAATGTGGGGTCTGTTTTTGTGACGATAAGTGACACTGCAGTAGCGTAGCGAGGAGGGGGGGGGAAGGGGAGGCGGGGGGGGGGGGGAAGGGGGGGGACATATGTTGGGGCGCTAAAATGGTTTGGAAAAATAAATTGAAAGGTTGAGGGGGGTTCAAATGGAAAGTTTGAGTGGGGGGGGGGGGGGGGTGCACATCAAAAGTTTGAGGGGGGGGGGTTGAAAATCGAAATCTTGGGGGGGGGGGGGGGTTCAAATCGAAAAGTTTGTCCCCGGGCGCCGGGAAGGGTCGCTATGCCTCTGAGTGACAGACGTGATGTTTTTTGATGGATGACCCCCGAAGCCCACAGTTATCCAACGGATGACGGGTATTCTAGTTATTATTAAAAATCAATAACAGTTTAGAAGCCGCTTCTTAATGTCCTCTTTGTTTACTTTTATCTTTCGCTTTGCGGACCAGTTAGGGGTATTATAGTCGTTAACTAATCAAATTAGGCACGTCCACCGGCGCCACGGAAGGGTTCGATTTGGTGCCCTTGGAGCGTTTTAAACAGTGCGATAGTCTATGGATAAGAAAGGTTACTACAGTCTTTAACTAAATCGAATCTGGGCGTCCTCTGGCGCTCCGAGAGGTTGCTCTTTTGCGACCTGGGCCTTCTCGTCAGCGCTATGGCGCATACGTTCGATTTATACAGTGCTATAGGCTATGAATAGACTACGGATAAGAAGGGTTACTAAAGTCCCTTTCTAAATCGAATCCAGGACGTATTCTGGCGCCCCAACAGAGTGCTATTTGGCGCCCACATGCCTTCCTGTGTATGCTTTTGCGCATACGTTCATTTAAGTGAGTGCTAAAGACTATGGATAATTTAGGAATATTATACTCGTTCACTTAGTTGAATCAGGCGGTTCCGCCGGCGCCTAAGCAGGGCTCGATTTGGCGCCCCGGGCTACATATAAGTCCGTCTTTGATAACAATGTAAAATTATCCAATTTTAAATCTAATTCGATTAGATTAGCGACGACATGGGCTAGTGATTAACCTTGGTAACTCCGCATTTGTTGTTACATTTTGTAAAGATTTTAATAGAATTTTAAAGAAATAACCACTAACAACAAGGATGAATTACTACCTGATGACGAAGTATTGTTGGTCATAGATATTCAATGCAAAAAATGTGAGTCAACCGTGGACTAAACGGCAGTTGATCGCTTTCGGGTATTTAGGAAAACACTAGTATTATGTAGCACCTTCAGTTTGCAATTAGAATGCATATTTAAAATAAATACAAAACATACACCAAACTCATTTTTTAAAACTAATACTGACCTACACTTTCAGTTTACAAATGTCATAAACACTAGAATGCAAAAAAATTATAAACATTTTATTTAAAAATAAAAACTTTGTTTTGCGCTTAAAATAAAAATATAGACACATTTTTTTTCTTTTTAACTAAATAATCACATTAACATTTTACCGACCACTACAACAGGGGGTGTAAGTCTCGTTCTTCGAATTTAAATTCGAAATCTCGTCAGGGAGGGGAATAAATTTTCGAACAAATTGTATTGTTGTAACTTGATTAATAAAAAATAAAATATACATGGTAGAGGTAGGCCTATTTGTTTATAGGGCTGGTAAGTAGGTCTATAAACAGTTCTTTGGCTAATGCAGGTTTTATTGAGCCGTAGAGCTGGTTGGTGACCTACTTACCAGCCCTATAGACATCGCTTTGAGATTTTAAAATATCAAGAGTACCAAAAAAACGCAACAATCATTATCATTTTGCTAATAAAAGAACAAAAATTAAGTACCTGTTGGCCTAGGTTAAGACAATTTTAGACAATACGCTTCTTTAAAAAAAAACTCAAAATATAACCTTGGCTATATTTTTCTTTGAGCTACACTACATCTTGTAATCTGATATTATCGTCGTTCACTATTTTTAAACACTTACTAATAATAGCGTTCTATTTCTTAAACGATTGCTGTTACCGATTTAATAAAAGAATTCAAATTTGGTTTTAAAAATACTAGCTGGCAACTACAAAAAAGTGAAACTGATTACCTATTTACAGGCCCAATTATAGGCAAATGTAAATTGTATTGATTTGATTGATTTTCCCGTACAAAGAAAAAACTCCTGGTGCAGAGGGTTGACGTCATTTATATAGTTCTCTTTTACTTTTTATCACCACATAATCGGGGGGGGGGGGGGGGTGGAAATAATAATTCAAAATCGTAACAACCGTTATAGTACAGAAGACCCGTTTCTAAACAAGGTTGCCTTGGTGTGATCCCCCCGCCTCCCGCCCCCTGAGCTGTTTCTGTTCGTAAATAAGAGCACTGCCGTCTTACTGTTACTTTTCATATGCAGAAACGGAGTTAAATAATGTAATTAATTTAGTATCAATTTAACATGTGGAAGTCCACCCCTGCCCGAAGACTCACCACCTCCTTACCAATCGACATGGGTAAACAATAATTATTTTATTTTATTTTACGAAAATACAATGTGTTTATAGCGACAAGAAACCTTCCAAGTGCTTCCGACCAAACCTTACTTAAACTGTACCGGGTCGCTGCAAATGTGCTGTCTAACTTTGCTATCACATCTGCTTGATTTTAAAGGTAATCTAAAGATAGGTTCAACCCTTCTTAACTACTAGCCATCGGTACCCGTTTCACATGAATTATAGATCTATATATTTTAAAATGTTATATTTGTTTGAGAAAAATAATTTATGAAATAGTTATTGGTCAAAACGCAATGTGCTTTACTACACGCTGAACTATATTAGTGACAAAGCAAAGAAATAACTAATTAGCTAAAAATCCGACACATTTAACATAACACAGGCACACACTGATTAAGTGGCTTAAATAATTCCGTATAAAAATTTGGTCATTATGTTGTTTTTAAGTAATTTGTATTATTAGTTTGACCGATAAAATTGTATATATTTCATAGCGTGCGTCTTGATGAGTAGATCTATAGATCTAGATCTAAATCAAATTTGAATGAAGTAGTTCCTTTATGTATAGTCTAAAATCGGAAGATTCAAATTTATAAAAAAAAAATTAAAAAATAAGTTTTACTTGGTGTGTCTCGATCACGCACCACCTGCGTGGTATTAATAACACTATCATCTCAGCTATTTAGGCAGCTTAACAATCATGGAGAATGAAAGACCTATTTTAAAAGTTAAAATTACGCTAATATGCCTATTCGTTCAAATTATTTTTTTTTTATCTCAAATTAGCCAGTTCCATAGCTAAACAAACAAAGATGTCTATAAAATAATTAAGGCCTGAAATAGTTTAATATAGAAATTTATTTTTGGAATAGATTCTAGAGTAGATAGATTTTGAAATCTAGATCTTAGCGACTAAGCGTCTACGTCTAGTTTTTGCGCAGATTTAGATCTAGTCTAGATATAGAATCTGTAGATCCAGAATCCAAATAGATCGAATAAATTTTATTAGTTTAGGCTGGAAAAAATGTATTGTATACATTTCATAGCGTACGTAGATCTAGATCTAAATTTTCATAGCGTACGTAGATCTAGATCTAAATACATTTGAATAAAATAGTTCATTTCTTTTTATTCTAAACTCAGCAGATGAAGTCATTAGTTAATGTATAAACATTAGTGACGTCATTGTTTCATGGGTTCTTTTTCACAACTATAAACGCTTTTCCTGTTGTATAATTAAAACTCATTCGAATACGCCTTTATTTTTTATTTTTCTTCTTTAAATGAAATTGTGTTTATACATTTAAAACATCTAACATATTATTTTCAACAAAAGTCAGTATCAAGTTCACCATATATCGCTTTTGATTCTGATGTGATAACCTGCGAAAATATTTTGCGGACAGAGAGAGAGAGAGAGAGAGAGAGAGAGAGAGAGAGAGAGAGAGAGAAGTGCGCACATGGGCTTTTATATATTAGGATTGTCGTAATGCGATAAAAATATGAAAGTTTGGCAAATTTGAAAACGCGTGAAAGATTTCGACAAAAGTTAAAAGTGCAAAGTGAACATGTAACGAATGAGACAAAGTGTGTAGTTGTAAGTGGATTTAGCAATGTTACTGAGTTGGTAAGCTCGAAACGTTTTGGACTAACAGTAACAATCAACTGCTTTAAATAACTTCGCTTACGGTAAACGTATGCAAATCAATATATCAAACGAATTTGAAAAATATATTTACAACAGGTATTATTATATTATTTTTAGTTTAAACAATGTGATAACGAATTAATATCTAGATGCCTAATGATATCCATTATAGAGCTATATCCGTGTTTGTGTTAGTTTCGCCAATGTTCGGTTTTTTGACCAAGCAAAAAAGCTGCCTGAAGCTATGCCTGTACTTGGAACTCATGGCATAGTACAAGACCAAGGTCACGCTTGAGTGCACCACCTCGAAGAGCATGCCGAACGTCCAAGCCACGAGAAACAGGTTGGACAGTCCTCCGGTGACCTTGAACTCTGGCACGACGAACACGAAGACCGTGATGATGACCGAGGGGGTGAAAAACACGATCATGACTGAGGCGATGACGATGACCGTGCGGATAGTTTTCTGATCCCGTGGAGACACTTCCCCGGCCTGGTTAATTTGGCCCGTTGATTTCTGACGCCATTGACTTTTACTTCTCAATTTGTAAACGAGAACGGAAGTGCAGACTCCGACAATGAGAAAAGAGAGGATCATGTAAATACCGAAAAGTAAAAAACTCACACCGTCTAACCCGTGTGAGTCTGATGCGTGGATGAGTGATAACAGCGATGTGTTGGTCTTTGGGTCAAACTGCCAGCCGATGAATGTTGACATGTATTCTGGTACAAGTGTTAGAAAACAAGTGACGTAAATTGTTACAATTATTAGACATGATCTTTTCGGTGTGAGGATGCGTTTAATTTTTAACGGCGAAGAAATGCAGAGACACCTTTCAGCGGTGATGTAAACGGTGATCCAGCCGGTGATTCGCGTGAAACACAGGTGTGGCATCCCACCTGTCAGGTGCTGCACCTGCGCAGGTATCATCGGCACCCCGGAGTTGACAAAGAGCGGGTTGAAACAGAGGTTGTACCATTGCATGACAACCAGGCTGCAGAGGTCGGAGACGGCCAACCCGGTGAAGCTGATGTTGACAGTGCTACGATAACCTTGGCGGTAGAAGATGATAATGTTGATAATGTTAGCGACGATGCCGAACAGCGCGATGAGACTGCTGAGGAAAACGAGGTTGACCACCTCAAATACATGACGCGAATCGTCGCTCAACATATCACAAGACAAGGGTGATGTCTATGGTAAGGAAGACGAAGTCGATCTGATCGATGACGCTTGCTAATAACAACTATACGAAAATCTCTGGGACTTGTTAATGGTTCTCGCTTAGTCACGATCAGGTCACTGTTTTGTAAACAACATCTTTACTGTTAATATCTGAAGTCAAAACCATGTTCACTGGTTAATCTGTTAATTCCAGACTCTACTAGGTAGCCTATGTGTTTGTCTAGCACATTCATTGAGTTTTTAATGAAAGCAGCTTCCGTGCAAATCAATTAAACCCAAACTTTAAGTACGTCAAAAAAATCGTTTATAATGTTGTATTATATTCACGTTTAGTAAACATTTCTCTTAAGTACTTAATTTATATACTCTTCCAACAATAAACAGATATATATCTTCCGTTAAAAGCACGAATATGAAAAGTAGTACGTGAAACGCCATTTTAACTTGAAGAAATGTGAAAATTTGTGTTTATAATGCAAGTCGATGTCTATAAACTTGGTAGATCATGTTTCCCTTAAGGGTATTTGACCATTTAAATAGAGCTATTTCTAATTGCCATAAACCAATTTTGTGAACATAAGTGGAAAATTATGACAGGGAGAAATGATACTACAACTAATAATTTTCAGAAACTACTAAAAAATACTGATCAAACTAACCAGGGCTTTTCCAAATGACACAGTTTAAACTAATCAACTTCCGACGCAAGTTATTTTCAGAAAATACGAAAATAACACTTAAAATTCACCTATGAATCGATTTTTTTTAGTTTTATGTGCAGCTTGCATCTTATTGACAGCAATGAACTATAAACTTGCAGAGAAGTTTGAAATCAGATAAATGGTAAATTGGATTTGAAGTAATCGTAGAAATTAGTAATCGATTGATGTATAAAAAGTTTGAAACCGGTCGTTCTTAGTTCAGCACGTGTATGAAGCTCAATTCAAGACGTAATTTCTGAGCTAAATAAAACTAACCATCGATGATCGTAAACAGTCGATTGAGAAATTGAGAACAAAAATTAAAATTGTACAAGGGCTTTTTTTAATTAGGAAATTATGTTAACGTGGAAGACGACGATACATTGCCAATTACACTAAATTAGGGCTAAAATCGAAAGCCGTTTCGTCTATCATAATACAATTTCAACTCCAGAGTTAATTGTATAATACCATGTCTTTCTCGGGTCCCCCTTTCTTGCTGTATTCTATAAATGCTTTAATAATTAACTATGGTTTTTTTTAAATTGAAACGGTTAAACAATTTGATTCAGTGCAGGTTTGGCAAACACACACACATTAAATCAATAGTCGCTTCGTGTTTCTTGATTGGATAAATGTAGTTCGATTTTGACGTCTTGGTAAAACCACTGTTACGCTCGTGCTATTGTAAAGCGTAAATATTGGTTACTTTGCTTGTTTTGTTTTAGCTACTACAGTTATAGATATCTGGAGACTAAATATTCTAGTTATTACAGTTATAGATATCTGGAGACTAAATAATCTAGTTATTACAGTTATAGATATCTGGAGATTAAATATTCTAGTTATTACAGTTATAGATATCTGGAGACTAAATGTTTATGAGGAGAACATTTGCTAGTAACGAATTTAAATGTTTGCTGAAGTTTCTTAAAGACAGTACTTCTATAAACAGCCGTTTGATTATTGAAATTTCTCTACTCGGTATTGGCTGCCGACGCCCCAAAATCATGAAAACAAACTATTCTCAGTTTGGCCACAATAGTCGTCGGAAACTGGCATCTGTTTATGTATTTGTCGAGTTGCCTGGTGGTACATTGCTGTGGAGATATATAGGCCTATTCGGCGATCGGCACCTGGCGACATCGTCAGAAAAAACTGACAGCTTGACAATCAACAGTCTTCCTGTTAGAATACGAAAAGTTTCCCTTGAATTTATAGTCAACGAAGAAATGATATGCTACTTATTCTATCGAAGTATGTTCTATGCAAACTAGTACTAATTGGTGTAATATCAGGAGTGTGAGACTTTTAGAGTAGACGCTATTAATTTTCAAATTAACCAAACCCATAAGGTACTTGGGCCTAATAGAGGTTAAAATGTGTACAATTTGTAATGTTGCTTCAAGCAAAATATATTTATGAAATGGAAACGAGCGTTGATATCTCTACATTTTTGTCCAGTTCGCACTTGTATAAATAAGATGCTTGTGGTCGGATGGCAAAATAAATCTATTGTGTAGCCAATATTATACCCAGCTGCCTTTACTTTTTGTAACGTGAGCTAGATACACATCACGATGCATTGACTTAAACCCGGATTCGAAATCGACGCTTTCGTGTTCGCAGACTATCGCTCTACTGTTGTAGGTGGATGGTCGACCTGTTAGAGAGTTACGTCATCAAGTTTGTTGTTCTAGACAACAGGTGGGTTCACTCTTATTTTTATGACTTTATGAAACTGTAATCTACATACTTCATAAATTCAAGTTGTGTACAAGTTTGTATATTTTTTTTTGTCCTTACGGTTACATGAGAGCATCTGCACTATGTCTAAAAATGTAAAATACGTATTTATGTAGAAAATAATGTGCTTTTTAGCAAACTGTTAATCACAAATTCATTTAAAGACGTAAATTAATTAATTGATATTTAAGTTTGTAAAAACACCACTTTACTTATAAAATGTTCAGAACAAATACTTTATTTATAGTGACGTCACATGATTCATTTTTTTTATTTTTTTTTTAAAGCATGGCGGCTTCCTTAGAAGATAATTATAAAGTTTAAAGAATTTTTAAAACTAAATTTTCTGTCGGCTATAGCTTTAACGAAATGATTGATGACTGAGCCCTTTTTTTTTAGGCTCCAACAGTATTATTAATGTATAACAGTTCTTCTTATTTGAGTATACAATAAATTTATCTAGATCTACAGATAAGCTGTCGGAAGAAGGAAAAGTTATAGATCTAGGTCTAGAATCTAAGTCATGCGGGTGGTAAGGGTTAGAGATTCATCATGCCATTGAAAATTATTTTAGATATGAATTATAAAGAATCGGGACTTGGAGGAACACCTGGCAGGTGATGTAGAATTCACCCGTTTCTTTGTCCTGAGCATATTAAGGGATAGTGTGGTCAGAGAAATGCTTAGCCAAAATCGTTTTTTTTTTTAAAGACAAAAATATGTTGCCTGAAGTGTGACGTCTTTTTGAATGTGGGGTCTGACTTTTTGTGACGATGTATGACAGTGGGAAGGGAAGGGGAAATGTAAAGATATGGATTACTCTCAAAACACGTGGGACGGAGTGGTCTAGCGGTAGAGAGCTGGACTTCTAACCCGTAAGTCTCGAGTTCGAATCCGGGTTCAAGTCAGTAGACCGTCCCTGAGCCCACCCAACTCTGATGGGTATCTAACTCACGTTAGGGAAAGTAAAGGCGGCTGACCACACTATCTCTTCATATGCCGAGGTCACAGAAACAAGTGAACTCTACTTCACTTGCCCCATAGACCGTCAGGTTTGAAAGGGAAACTTACTCCCAAAACACACGGTTATTTAATAATAACGGATAATCTAGTGTTATTTTTAAAAATAAAGTCCAAATTAAGTTAACTCACTAACGAATTAGTTCTATGCTTTTTCTGGAAATGATAATCTGGAGGCATCTATGAGATTATGTAATTTCAAGATTGATGAATTTAATGACGATCCCAGACTGGTGTCCACATTTCCTACAGTTTCTGGAGACATTTGCTACAACCAGACAGAACCTGCAACAATTGGTACCTTCACGTGGAAATATTGGAAAATACTGCTGACGTATGCTAATTTAAAGAATAAAAATTACTTAGTATAAAATGTGTGTGTGTTAAATAAATGATTATCTCATAATCATTACAACATAATTAATATGTATTATTTGTTTGTTTTTGTGAGATGCAAGTGATGTCCCCTTTACAAACACAAGTCAACGAATTCAAAGTTTATAAAAACCAGATGCTAAACACGACGGCAATGTCTAAAGTCACCGTGTCAAGGTCCGTGATGTGTGTTCCGAATGTGCAAAGAAACGTTACACAGACGGCTGTACGGCTTTCAACTGGTTCCTTTCTACTCGTCTGTGTCAATTACTGAATGTTGATACGAGAGTTGTAAATGTTGTGGCACAACTTGTTACCGCACTTGATGTCAATTTCTATCTCGTTAAATTAAATTAAAGAAACATATATCAGAAGATGTTTTTGTATAACAAATCGCAGAAAAATTGTGTGACCACAAAAGACAACATCACACAGCTAAGTACAATACCACCTACCATACCACTGAACAATGACACGATAACATACAACATACACCACAATTTTAATAGACAAAATCCACGACACACATTTCACTAAATCACAAAGCACAAAATATTTCTCTCTCCAGAATACACGTCTTTTTATCCAATACATACACTACATTTACGATATACCTTGCTCCGAAACACACACACGCCGAATAACACAAGATTTAGAGCAAGCGCCTCACCACCACACCATACTCTCCAAACAATATCACACATCTCACCGCCCTTATTATCTACACCATAAATCATATAACAAACAAAACATCGCCCTCAACACACCATCTTTGCACCTTACACAACCCCTTCCATCAACACTACCAGCTTAACCAATACAACACCTACTAACCCAACAATTCACACCCAAGCCTTCACAACATACATACTACTCCCCAAACTTCATACCTAACCCACCACACACATACATATGCCATTAGAAACATATTATTTTGAAGAACCCAACAAGACACTATCCTATATCCCACGCAGCACGATTCATGAACTTAACACTAGCCTACACTACATCCTAACACGAACTACACCCAAACTCTATCCAAAACCCAACCCTACACACATACCTATGAACCAAAATGTTCCCGACTTCATACTTTAAAACGTATATCTCAAGTCCACATTGACAACACACTTTTCACAACCTACATAGCACTAACCACACAACATCCCACAGTCTTTAAAGTATTACCACGGGACGGAGTGGTCTATCGGTAAATAGCTAGACTGCTAACCCGTAAGTCTCGAATTTGAATCCGGTGTCAAGTCTCTGAGTCCAACCAACTCTGATGGGTACCTAACTCATGTTAGGGAAAGTCAAGGCTGCTGGCCACACTATCTCTTCATATGCCGAGGTCACAGAAACAAGTGGTCAACTTCACTTACCCTATAAGAAACAAATGCGTATAAATTTGTGTTTCTAAGTTGGTAATATTACACTAACCGGATTGCTTTTTATGTTCAAGTATTGGATGTTGATGTATCATGTCGGGTTGTGTTTTTGTGTTATTTTTTCTTTCTTCGCATTTGTTGTGTATTTTTACATAATGTGTTTTGTTTTGTTTCTGTTATTATTTTGGTTGTCTGTGTTGTATTTTGTTGTGCTTTGTGTTTTGCGTTGTGTTTTTATTTTTATGTATTATTTTTTTGTTTTCTCTTTGTGACTAGTGTACTCAGAGGCGTAGCGAGGGGGGGGGGGACGGGGGTGCGGGCCGCACCGGGTGACAACACTATTTAGGGGGGTGACACCAAGGCAAAAAATATCAAAATATATAGAGAAAATGATAATTCCACTTAAATCGAAAGTTTGATGGGGGGGGGGGGGTGCAAATCGAAAGTTTGAATGATTGAGGGGAAGTGGGGGGAGTGGGGGTGCAAATCAAAATTGATAGTTTGTCCCTGGCGCTACGCCTCTGGGGGTGACACCATTAAGTGCTGCACCGGGTTGCACCCGACCTCGCTACGCCAATGAGTGTACTTTCTTTATGCCTATATTGCGTTTCGTAGCGATTTTCGCATTATTAATGTTATGTTATGTTAGTTTAAGCAATATTCAAATCGTGGAAGTGTTTTGCATTTTCATCAGTTCTTTTTTTCGCTTAAAATTCTTTCGCTTTAGAGATTAGTGTTTTTAAAATACGTGTTGTCTAGTCTGATTTTATATTCTGAATCACACCTTGTATCTGAATGTTAGAACCCATGTCTCTTTTTTAACTTCGGATCAAGAAAAAACTATTTCGTATGTTTAATTACACGTGAACTTGGACGAGTCTGGCTTGACACCCTTAATGTCCTTCATTATGGCCTTGGACAAGGTGAGCCCAAATATAAATACACCAATAGCAATAAAAATTATGGCGACCCCTCTTAAAACGTGAACTACTTTAGCCTGTTTTTCGCCTGATTCTAGTCTCTCCTGCATCGTCTTCAACAAACACAGACCTGGAAATGTTAACAAAATACACTGTTATGTTGGTCATTTATCAGATAGTTCTTTTACTAAATTAATCACGATGTAATTTACCTGGAAATATAAAAATAAAAGTTCCAGCAAAGGCCCCTATGATCTCTATGACCATTCCTATGTTTGGTACGAAAACTGACAGTATCAAGGTCAAGGTGAACCACACCAATGTCGTTATGACGCATCTCATCTTTTCTCTGTACAGAATTTCTTCTGGGCTCATTTTCCATAACATGCTCCACACTGTGTCAAAAGCTGCCCTGTGGAAATAGTCATTTAATAAAACAGTGTATAGTTAATAGTTATAAATCTTTTTGCCCCACGCGATTTAATGCTATTTTAATGCCATTTTTTGGTGTTATACAAGTAATTTGTTGTGGGTTTTTTTTTGTATTTTTTTTTAATTTTATCAATTTCTATGATTAACATTGTTTTAATACGACTGAGCTTTAATTAATAATTATAATATTTGCTTGCCTTTTTACTTTCTCGTATATACGAAGTATAGAGAAAGTATAATAGTCGTGTAAAAAAAAATCGAGATTTTTGCAAATCTCGACGTTTTACACCTCCCTGAGTCGGAAAAACATAGTTTTGCAATCTTGTCCGTATGTCTGTGTGTGTAGCCTATGTGTGTGTGTAAACACGATAACTTGAGTACCGTTACAGCTAGGTTGATGAAATTAATTTCATATATAAATATTTTATCAAAATCGTAGATACCTATCAAATTTTGAGCGATTTCCAATAACCGGAAGTGGTACTTTTTTACTTTGAATTTTTCAAAAGCCTATAACTTGAGTACTATTTCAGATAGATAAATCAAACTTCACATGTAAGTAAATGATCTAATGCTCTACCTTCTTTCATATTTTGAGTAATTTCCGTTGACCGGAAGTAGTAATTTACGGTATTTCCAATTATTCAAAAAAACGCATGTAAATTTATAAAGTAGGCCTACTAATAATATTGCGCACTATTATGCACATCTTTATTTGGCTTTCTATTTTAAAAAGTTTAAGTATTTAAAATGGATTAAAAACCATGTCTATATCCCGAGTTACCATACACTGTTGTTTTATAAAAGAATATTCTAGAAAGTTTAGGGTAGATCACTCCCGGTTTATTAATTTATACAAATCTAATTTTTAATATTATTATTCTTTTCTTACTCACGTATTAGTTTACAAATACCTGATACACTTTCAGAACTAAAAGTGTTAAAGACTTACTTCCCACAGAAGCATAAAATAGGGTAGGTGGTGTATGTTTTGACAGAATAAAGAACGACAGCCACCATCACATCAGCCGTTGGGTTAAATGACAGCAATATGTCATTTGTTACATTGTCGCCAAACTGTAAATAGTGTAAATATTTTTTAAAGGCAACCTTGCTCATGGTCACTGTGGTTTATAAAGACATTTTAAATAATTTGGTAGGTTAAACAAAACGTAATAAGGCAATAATGAGGTTTAATTTGCCTGTTTTAACTCAAGAAACATCCACTTCAATATCTGGTAAAGTCATTCTGACTTTAACGTTTCGTATGTTATTAAGTCTAAGATCTAACGTTACCAAACCTGAAGATATCCCAGAACTGCAGTGACCGTGTAAGTTACGACAAACAATATCATGGCGAGTGTTACTGTTTTAGAGAACTCTCTCAAGTTACGCTTGGCCATACATGAGTAGATGGGGACTAAGCCGATATGACACTGAAATTTTAATAAAACGTTTAGTTTTTTTTTAATATAATTAATATAGATAGATCACAGAAAATTTATGTATCAACGTGTTATTATGTAAGGGGCGAAAAAACACAGAAACAAAAATAAATGTAAACTTGTTTAAAATAACGTTATAAATCCACATGTTGTTTTTACTTGCACTTGACAATAAACGAATAAATAACACTGAATATTGCATGTAATCAATCAAACAAAGAATACGTAAAAAATTATTATTTTATAGCAATTATAAACTTGTTTTCTTTTACTGTTAATTCTGGTAACTAAAAGCTTTTAAAATATGAATATTGTATTAAATTTATATTTATTCAATAATTTATCAGGCATACTGTATATACAAAAGCTACAGACCTGATAAGCAAAACAAATATCTGGGATAACGAGAATCACATCAATCCATGAACCTGGTCTGAAAGTAGAAACATTTGGGACTTACAGTGATGCTGTACTTAATATCAATAGTATAATTTAATATATTGATGTAACAAAATATTATTTATGTCATATTTAATAGAAAAGCTCTGTTTTATATTTTATAATTATATACTGTGGGAACTTATGTCTTATCGTTTAGATATCTATTTCTATTCCAAATTATCAATGAGAAATACTAAGATCAAAATATATGAAAAACAAATTTAAAATACATGAATCAAAGTTCAAATTATTAGTTACCCTTAACATTTAAGGTATCTCTTTGTAAAATGTACAGAGAGGCAAACATACCGAGTTTGAATTTTTCCTTGATTATCATGAACTTGAAAATATTTGAAGGTGACAAGTACGACAATGTAAGTGGCACCCAACACACCAATGATACTAGGAGGGAAAAAATTAACATAAAATATACACTAATTTTAGCTGTGAATTTGAATTTGTATAGCAATCCTGAACTGTGTTTGTATATACCCGAATTAGATATAGCGAAAAGTGATT
The DNA here is from genome assembly GCF_028476545.2 of Physella acuta. Taxonomy (NCBI): domain Eukaryota; kingdom Metazoa; phylum Mollusca; class Gastropoda; family Physidae; genus Physella; species Physella acuta. The sequence continues at coordinate 1,399,260 of NW_026731669.1, read as the reverse complement.
TTTTTAATGTAAAAAAAATTAAATAAACTTTAATTATCCTCAAGTTCTGTCGAAATTCCCTATATACATAGTTACATATTTTGAACAAACATTTGGAGATTGAGAAACATAGTTTTTGAGGAGAGGAAATAGCAGCTGGATCTGTATAATATGTTTGCATTGTTTTGCGTTATTAATTCAAATCTATTATGTTTATCTATTTTTTTTAACTGGGTCGAAATAGTATATTTGAATTTTTAGTAGATATTGTGATTGAATTAATTAATTAAAAAAATAATTATTTAGGTTTAAAGGTAGAAATTAAAATTAGTGTTGTCTAGATTTTCACTTAACAAATATTTAAAGTTTTATAAATAAATTAACAAGTTATATCAAACATGGACCAACGTATTAAGACAAGAAGAGTCTACTGCACAAACCAATTAGGAAAACATATTACAGGATGCATCACCAAATAATATGTAGATAGTAATGTTAAAAAATTAACACTGCATTATTGAATACTTATGACTACTAATTTTAATATTAAAATTTCATAAATATAATTATTGAAATAAAATATCTGTCATAAGATTGTTACTGGAATTTGTTTTTTATTTAGTTTTAAAATTATGAACTTTGTATTTTAGTATCATAACGGCCACATGTTTTCACAGTTTACTTATTAATTAGCGTACAGCGCAGTTTACATTTAAACCTACCTCGTATATCTTAAGAAATCGATTCTTTTAGGAAAACACATTGGCAGTATGAAGGCTATAGACGTGAACGTTATCACAAAAGCTCTACTCATGTAGAATGGATTTGTATTACAGTAAGTGTCACGGGCTACATTTAGAAAAACTGAAAGTAAATAACAAGTATAAAAAAGATTTATGAAAACTTAAGTAAAATAAGTCGTTGAATCATATAGAACTATTTGGAATAATTTAAACACACACATAGAAACACAATCACACACACAAACACACACACATACACACACACATATATATATATATATATATATATATATATATATATATATATATATATATATATATATATTTGTTTTGAACTCAAGACAAATGATCTGTAAATGTTTCTCTATCACTTAATTTCACTGAATTATGTTAAAACTGAGAAAATGAAACTATTTTAAAAACCTTAAAGATAATAGATTTTAAATGTAGTAAAAATATGAAAGTATATTAGAGTTGGGTCATTTAATAACAACTTTTGTCACTAAAATATATAAAAGATTTCTTGAGACACTAAATCTATTGATTTAAAAAAAAACATTTTTTTTCTTTTTTTTCTCATTTTTAGTTCGTTTAAATGCTTATTTCTATTTAGGTTTATATTTAGTTACAAGATTTGCAACGACCCACAAACAAACAAATAAACAAATAAATAAAAGCTTATAAAAAACAAATATTCATTGGGAACTAAATAAGATTAAATAAAAAATAAAAACTCACACAGCTCCCATAGGTCACCTATTATAGCTAGAAACATTATACACGTGCTAAAGTTGGACAGAGAGATACAGATAGCGCAAGCTAGCTGGGCTTTTGGGCCACAAATGGACAGCACCACATCTTGGTAGGTCTTGCTGCCTGTTATGTCAGAACAGTAACTCAAGACGAGCACTGTGGGCACTAGAAACAGGAGGAAAACCTGTCGATAAAAATAATTTAAAATTATATAACCATTCGATGAAGTGGAATTTTTGAAATACAAATTTCAATTCGGTAATATTTTGAAAACTATCTTTTTAAAAAATACAAAACAAAATAAAGCAACAGTGATCTTCCGTAAATATTCTTGTATATATTTTTACATAAAATTTAGGGAAATTGTACTTTTTCTGCCAACAGGCTATAGAAATGTAGAGAAACCTGTAACAAACTAGTTTTTTTTTTGTTTTTGTTTTTGTTATTTGTTATTGTTGTTGTTGAAAAAACACCTACAAATGAAAATTAATTCTAAAAATAAGCTTTAAAAGAATATGATATAAAAGTATGAAATTCTAAAAGTTTTTTTTCTAATTTTCCGTTTTATCATACACATTTTAAATCAAACTAGGCTACCCGTTATCCTTGGATAACTGGGTTTTGGGTGTCAACCATAAATGACGTAACGTTTCTTTGACGATTTTATCTTTCCCCTCCTCCTAGCCACTATCACATATCATCACAAAAAGCCAGAACCTATATTGAAAAAGACTTCACACCTTTTTGTCCTTTAAAACCACCGATTTTGGTTGAGAATATGTCTGACCACACTATACCCACACATGCTGAGGTCACAAAAGCAGGAAAATCAGTTTCACCTGCACTATCTATTTTTACAAACGGCAACTTTATCATTCGCATTCAAAACGAAGTCACAACTTTGCTTATATTACTGTGTTTCTTAAAAAAAACATCGATTTCTTTCTTTATTTTCTGAGCTCGTACCTCTTATGAATACATTTCTTTAAGCTAACACCAAACTAATAATAATAAATTAGAACCAAAATACTGTGTTGTGATTTCCCACTGTGCATTTTCTATATGGGAAAATTAAAGCAAAACTTTAAACAGTTAAATGATGTGTTTAGAACACTGAAACAGCACTCAAATTAGTATTACTACTGACTGTAAATGTAAAGCGTTGATTATTTTACTGACTTAATTTAGAACCTGACTCAACTTACTGACTGTGAAGTTGTAACTCGTACCCAATAACTAACTGTATATGTATATTTAATGTCTGGTTTAACTTACTGACTGTACAGCTATTCCCGCGATGACCCCTCCAGCATGATGGTAGGAAATTGGAAGGTTTAAAAGTCCACCACCTAATGTACCGTTGAACATAAGAAACGCTAAGACAAGCCATCCTGAGCCTGGCGACATAAAGACAAAAACTATTTTGACTCCTAATTAATTAAGTTTTACTATCTTAAATATTAGAACAGAAAAATATCGATTTTGTTTTTAAATTGCTCCTGATTTTAAACTATGCTTTGATTTCACTTTGAAAATGTATCATTAAAAACAATAATTTGAGAGAACATTACGTTTGAAAATATTAAATAACCGAACATCAAATTTTGAATTTCACGATATCCATAATAAAGTTGTCATTTAATAGGTCTTTTAATTAGTATTTAGTGAGATATTTTACAAGTTGTTTTAAAAAATCTACCTGAATGTTTACTTTTGGTGTCTTTCAAAGAACTAAAATCTGATATTGACTTCAGTTCTTCTTTGTCAACAAGGCTTTCTATATTTATGTTGTTCACTTGAATACCCATGATTTATCTGTTATAAATCAAACTCAAATAGTTAAATTAACACAAGTCAATATTATTTTGGTTTTACAAGATAGTAATAAAAAATATTTTTTCAATATAATCATCGCTGACTGTTTAGTGAACGGAGACTTGTGTTTTTACAGTAATTCTCACAAATATACCGTTTCGGCTATAAAGATAAATTCCAGAAACTCAATCACGATTGAAACTTAAACCATAGTAATTCAAAATGGAAAAAGTACTCTGGATAAGTTATCAGAGAATTTAAATTTATTATATGTTATTTATATGTTATGTTATTTCAAAGTTATGAACAGTTAATCTTAAGAACGCACGACTACTTATTAGAAAGTCTTGAGTTTAAATCTGGGGTCGCGTCCTTAGGAAGTCCCTGAGTCCATCCAGCTCTGATGGGTACCAGGCTCACGTAGGGAAAGTAGAGTTGGCCGATTATATGCGATGTCATAGAAAAACTGAACGCTACTTTATATATCCCATTGTCCACGAGGTTCGTGGGGGTATTTTAAAGTAATTTTCTCTGCTATATCTTCAATCACATTCTAACTACGTCTTTCATTATATTGACAATGCTATAACCTCTATGTGAAACTAGACCTACACGCAGTCTTGTGTACACTACAATACAAGATCACCAGGTTAAACAGACCATCCCTTTATCTCTTTACACCTGTCACATATCAGCTTTTATCCAGCGTGAAGCTATCCCTTTAAGCTCTGTTGACCTAATTCGTTCACGTGCGTGTAGCATAAAATTAAAGTAATTGATTAGATGCGTGAGGCATTTGTTGATATTGATGCAGGGAGTATTCGATTCGTATTCTATTCGCTCTACTTTTTGCAGAATCTGATATCTATCCTAAGCATGATCCTTATCTCTATCCTTATTCCTGACCCTATCTCTATCCTTAGTCCTGACCCTATCCCTATCCTTAGACCTGACCTTATCTCTATCCTTAGACCTGACCTTATCTCTATCCTTAGTCCTGACCTTATCTCTATCCTTAGTCCTGACCCTATCCCTATCCTTAGACCTGACCTTATCTCTATCCTTAGTCCTGACCCTATCCCTATCCTTAGACCTGACCTTATCTCTATCCTTAGACCTGACCTTATCTCTATCCTTAGTCCTGACCCTATCCCTATCCTTAGTCCTGACCCTATCCCTATCCTTAGTCCTGACCCTATCTCTATCCTTAGTCCTGACCTTCTCTCATCTTTAGCTCTGACATTTCTATCCTTAACTCTGACCTTAGCTCTATCATAAGCACTGACATTATGTTTATCATCAGTCTCATCCTTTGAACGAACGCTTTTAAAAATATTTGCTCAAGGGTAATCGCATTGTTACGTCTTCGTAGTTACTAATGAGAGGGGTTTGTTAAAATAGCTTAACCACAAATTTGATTTGGTTTTAGACTCTTGGGATAATTTCCTTTTGTTTGATTGTGGTTTGTGGGTGAGGGGGGGGGGACGCACTCCAGAATTCTGAAAAGGCAATATTTTTTAACCTCTGTTTTGAATAGTCCATTAAATGGCTTTATGGCTATTGCTTTTTTTAAGTAAGAAATAGAAGGAAATATATAACGTATTTTTAAAGTAAAAATTCGGTTTTAGTTTGATATATGACGACTGGGGAAGGACGGGGAAAAATTTGTGTGAATTAAATTATCAAGCAATTTTTTATTACTTTGAAACAAACCATATAACTAACTTTTTCGACAACGTAGAGTTAGGCACATCCAAGTGTATTACAAGTGTCTTAACAGATGTTTTACTTAATTATGTAATGCGATGTTTTATTCCAGGTGAACAGGGTTGCTGTGACCCAATGTTTAACTTGTTTAACCCGGTTAGGATGAGCATGTAACAGGTGTATAATTGTTACATCACTTAGAACCGTCATGCTCGGATAGCCACGACCTGATGCACGTCTAACCGAGCACCAGTTTTTCGCTGAATAAACATAGTGACGGTCAAGTTTTGCAATGTTCAATACATTAAAATACAGGAAGTATTGAAGTTCAGTTTGCTCACCTAAACCCATACAAATGCGTGTATATTACATATCGCAGAATACATTCGTATAATATGCTGCATTATGAAAAATATTAGTTAAAAAAATCACATTTTGAGCTTTTGAGAAACCGAAAAGGTATCTTCATTTGCAATTTTGTATTTCTTTGTCCATTAGATTTTGGGGTGATTTTTACCCTAGTTCGGTGTTTGTTGTTTTTTTTCAAGCCACCCCACGGTCAATATACGACGCAGGCATCTCTTAACGAAAGTCTTGTTATGTTGTTGTTTTTTGTATGGATTACTCTTGACGTCTCAAAACCAATTAGGAGAACCAATTTAGTGTGGTCTTAAACAGTCGTATTTTGGAATGTGTAAACAGTCGTCTCGATGTCTACGTTGTTGGGAGGTTGTCAACAGTGTATCTTTCAGACTTTTTTTTTCTCCGGGGGGGGGGGGGGGACGGGGGCACTTGAAATTTTCGGGGGAGGGGACTAAATTTTCCAGAGACGGGGGAGGGGGGTGTTAATGCACTGGTAAAAGTATATATTTTCTATATAAATTTTATTTCGTTCGGGTGGGGGGAAGGGCGGTAGAGAAGCCTGGAAAAAACTGGTTGTCAACGCATACATAGCCCTAATTTTGTTTCTTTTTTATGGCTCATTTTACTTAATAAAACTACTACCTATAAAAATGATTTCATTATACATTTCATACTACATTTGATTCACTTTATTTCTACAAAAAAAATATTATTCATCTGTCCCTATATGTAGAAATAAAATTTAAAATTCTAAGTACTGTTAATGATTGTATCTCTCTCGTTAGTATTCCTACATCACAAAGTATACACCTGTTTCTATTTGTCATACATTTATATTATTTCTATCACAAAATGGTTATATGTTCGTATATGTCTGTATATTAGCAGTCATACACTTGGCAAATGTACTGGCTACATGTTTGAAAAAAAGACGTTCGGTTTTGCAACAGAGTAGTATAATCAATTGATTAATTAGATGAGTCTATTACCATCCACAACTTGAAATTAGTAAACACGACCTAGTGATCGCCCGCGTGTCACACGCCTCACGAGCGCGCGTGAGTGCTGTCGCCACGTTAAGCCAAAGTTCCGCTTCAATGATCATAGTTTTATTTACATTGTACATCAAATAGAAAATACATATTCATCGCCACATTCTTCCACCTCCACCCACCCCCAGCCCATCGTTACAATTATCCCACTCGCCCAATTAACTAAAAATCAATTACCCAGCCCGCCCACCAAACTGGAAATCAACCATTATTAAATTAAAAACCAAGATAAGTCTCTTACCGATTATATACTTAGAAGTAACTTAAATAATTTAACTACAAAATTAACTAATTGTATTAATATGAAAACGTGTACATTAATTAAATGCCATAATTATATTTACATCGTAAGTATACCTACAAATATGTGATATTTCAAGACTGTACATTGTATTTGACATTTTATATCTCGACGTTTTATATCATACACTATTTTCCTCGCAAATAATTTTTTTAAATACTATTTTATTTATTATGAAAATATTATTTTAAGGACTACATTAAAAGTTATTGCGTAACATTGAAATCTATTGCTTTAAATTCCGAAAAAAATAAAAATAATAAAAAGCAATCTAATATGGGAATACGTCTTCAACAAGTCTGTACTCACAGGTTTGTTAATTAAAGTTTCTCTTTCATCCTAGCGATCAAGATGAAGTGGAGTTTATCTTTCTTTACCTCGATATCTTAATTAATGATATGGTAAGCATTAACTCCAGACGACTTTAATTTCCCTAACGTATTTTATTTACACAACAGAGCGTGGTCGATTCAGTGACGTTCTACAATCACAAGCCTGAACCGAGATCCGATCTCGAGAACTTCATGCTACCAACCAAACGCTCTAACATTAAACCACGTTGTCACATTCATGTGAAGTGGGAAACTAAATTTTTCCATATATTTATTTAAACACCTCATCGACTTTTCAGATGAATAAAACATGGGAACATTTATCCCATTCTATAGCATTCTCTGTCCTTTATGTCCTGCATAATGTTGACCTGAAAAATGCGTAATTTCACAATCGTGTCTGTTGGTTTAGCTTTCGTAATTCCACATTATAATGAAACAGGTGTGAGGTCTAATTGAAATATATTTCTACCTAAAGCGGTGGAAATTCCCGTATTTCATTAGAGTTTAGTTCAATGTATGAATACTAATTTCACAATTATATTACACGTAAGTATTAAAAGATAGATCCGCTGTTTTCCCACAGTTATAGCTTTAACAACTAATTACACCTAATCTGTCTTATCCTAAAAACAAGCCAAACACTAACCTTAATCCTACATCAAAATAAAAATATTCATTTTGATCTTAATACTAATTACACTTTTTCACACCTCTATAAATGAATCTAGCTCTAAATAAAAGTACGTTAAGAGTTTAGTCTAATACTCTGTAGCTGTGTATCTTTATAACCTTACCAAACATTTGCACCAAACTTTACCTAACACGATTATAAACCTAACCCATATCAAAAATAATTGTATTTTAACATAAGAACGAAATATTTTTGTAATTTGTGCCTACCAGATTACAAAAATACAAATTTAGACTATGAGTGTTGTTTGGTGCTTGAATCTAAAGTTAAATCAATCAAGATATAAGTCATGTAAAGATGACTGATAACTTTTGTCCAAGTAGCCTATTAGTCTGCAGTGATAACGACAGAAGCGGTTTATTTTGGTATACCGTTGTTGGACGCCTATATCTTCTTCACTCATATTTTTTTTTACTTAAGGACGGCCGCTTGTTGTGGTTTTTTTTTTGTTACATTAATTTTTTTTTTGTTAAATTCATCATCATTATCATGTTTTCCGTTTTGTAACCAAGAGACATACTGTTGCGATTGTAAGCTTTTTAATACTCTTGTCTTTGTCAGTTCTTTTTCCGCTGTGCTTTTCCACATCTTCCTCGGCTTTCCCAGTTTTCGTCTATCTAGAGTCGTCCAATTACTGCCCTTTCTTATGATATTTGGACTCATTCTTAAAACATGACCCACCCCACAACATCTTCAATTGTTTTTCTATGGAAGACCACATGAGCTAAACCACAGTTGTCACACTATTTCACTTTAGAGAAAAACGAAATTTAGTGTTTGCAGTCTCCAGTAGCCTCACAGCTGATACATTTTTAATTAAAATTAGTTTTTTTATGAAAAGTAGATTAATCCTTGATAAGTAGATTTATTTATTTAGTTACTAGGTCGAACCACGAGTTCAGAATAATTTTTTTTTAAAAATGCATACCAATTATGTACTTGTGTGTTTTTTCCCTTGAAAGTTTACTTTATTTATGCATTGATAATCACACAATTTGTATTGGAAACTCGTTTATTATTCCAATAATGATAACCAGGGACCTATAGTACTAAATAAACAGATGGTCAATATCATAACTTTCACGCTGGTTTCACATTCTGACTCACGCTCTGGCTGTGGTCTGCTTCGGACTCAGGGTTGCTCAGGTCGGTGCGCGGACCTTTGACCACAGGTGCTTTGACCATAGGGGGTTTGACCACAGAGGGGCTTTGACCATAAAGGGATCGTAGTTTGGCAGTGCTTCAAAGAATGATTTGTTTTGTTCACATACCTATTGATTTAGTTTGCATGTCTTTAAGTTTTAGATAGTTGTGTAGACTTGTTTTCGGGTGGTCAGACAAGGAAGCGACTCGGGCAGCTTGGGCATGGTTTCTGTCAATTGCTGCACAATTGGATGCTCTGGACTGTGTGGGAGTGCAATGCATAGAGCTGAACTGTTTATTCTAGTTGTCTCTGTACATGATAACGTGTGGTTTTTCCTTTAAAAAATGTATTTCTGTGAATTTCAGAAGCATATTGCTTGTCATTTTATGATCTTTTTTATCTCTTGTGTAGTGAGTGAAGTTTGCAGAATGCTAACCATTCAGTTAAAAGCTTTTGATTAACATTGGTCATTGTCATTCACATTCTTTAAAGGACAGTCCTCAAACTGGAAATTCTGTCAAATCACTATAGTCTATTTCGTGTGCTAGATGTTGACGTATTGATTTTTCCTTGATTCTCATTGGATGGTACAGAAATAACTTGGACATCTGTGGTTTTTCGCGGGTAAACATTGGACATCCATTGTTATTCCATTGAAGCATGTTTTTTAAAACCTAAAAGACGCTAACTCAAAAATAGCAAAAAAGACATCTGTGTTTTAGCCCAAGTGGTCTTCATTGTGCAAACAGACATGTGGATATTTTATTCGATAATAGTTCCAAATACCATTTATTCGGATTAATGAAGGTGAATATAATAAGTTATATACCTCCCGCGTATTTTAAGATGGCAATGAACACTACTATATTTAATATTGAATAAAAATAACTAACTATATTTCTTTTTTTTTTCACAATAGATATGCATTCTTGCACTTTCCAATAATATTCTTCTTAATGTCATCGAAAATTCAAACTTAAAAGACAATTAACCCTACCAAATTATTCTCCACATTACACGCTAATAAAAGTTAACATTGAGCTGTTTTTATAAATCCATACTAATATATACCTCAATAGACGTGGTATTTACTACAATTGTCTGAGTTTTTAACTTATTAAAATCCCAGTTTATCATCACTTTTCTCAACATGCTATGAACAATTGTATTGCAATAAGAAAGTTGCGAATATGGTGTTGAGAAAGTAGGTGTCAAAATAGAAGTAACTGCTACACTAATACAGAAATATTTCACTTTGGGCATGAACATTACCGTAAAAAAAACACAACAGCTAAATGAGAAATTAATTCTTTGTTAAACTACACGCACATTCAGTAATGCTGGATTTGTTTCACTACTTGATTTGAATGAATTATTTCTAAACAAAACATAATCAATAAATGTAATTTTTTTTTTAAACGTCTACCGTTTAAATGAGTACAAAAACTCATTTCATTTTTATCTACAACAAAACGAACATTGTAACAATTGCGTCAACTGGCTATTATGTATCGTAAGGACTTAAGCATTTGTATAATTTCACTAAGTTTGAAACAAAGCAATATCGCTGTATAATAATACAATAAATGTGTTTTACGTGGTTGAATTTTTAAATGAGATGAACTCGGATGCCATCTTAATGCAGGGGCGTAGCGAGGGGGGGGGGGGCGGGGGGTGCGGAATGCACCGGGTGACACCATTTAGGGGGTGACACGAAGGCAAAAAATAGCAAAATATATAGAGAAAAACTTGAGGGGGTGCAAATCGAAAGTTTGAGGGGGGGGGGTGCAAATCGAAAACTTGAAAGTTTGTTCCCGGGAAGGGTCGCTACGCCTCTGGGGGGTGACACCATTAAGTGCCGCACCGGGTGACACCCGACCTCGCTACGCCACTGTCTTAATGTTTAACTTAATATCGACATTCAAATAATCAATAAATATTAAACTTTACATAAAACTATTTTACAAATAAATTACTGACTGTAATACATCGTTCTGTTGTGTCATTTGTTCCGGTGTTTTAACCAGTGTAAACTTTTAGCACTTCTAGCTGTAAAAAAAACTATACAGATTGACATCATGCACGCAATAAATTTGTTTGCGATTCTTATCATTTCACGGTCCTAGGTGCTTTGACCATATGGGGTTTGACCTCAGAGGGGGGTTAACCATAATATATAGATTTTAAAATAAAAATTATAAACTGTTATTTGATTTAAGTTTATAATACAATCAATACGATTTTATACATGTTTCCTGAGAGTCCATTAATAGAAATTAACATTAACTAAAAAGGTCAAGAACGATATTTTAGTCTCCACATGAAGGTTGGTGCGAGGCCTCATAGATTTATTTAAATATAAAAGTAACACATATAGTGTGACATATAAAAAGCTTCACAAATAAATAATATAGATGTAGGCCTGCTTGAAAATACATAATATATATAAATCATAAATAAGGATAGAAAACATGTGAACAGTATAATCACGAAGTAATACTTGTATGGTTAACTAAATGACAGATGTGCTATAGCACGTCAATATATAAGTACATCTGTATTACCATATGTCTGTACAGCACGTTGTACTTTTGGACAAAACACCTGTGTTCAAAGACCCTATGTTGACAAAAAAAGTGGTCAAAGCCGGACACAGCGCTTGTGATAAAACACACGTTGAAAAACAAATGTTATTGTCGGAGCCCCGCTGTTGTCAAAACCCCTATGGTCAAAGCCCCTATGGTCAAAGCCCCTTTGTGGTCAAACAAACTACGGTCAAACCCCTTATGGTCAAAGAACCTGTGTTCAAAGGTCCGCGCACACCAAGTGTCACATACTGTCTTCTTTAGCAGACAATAACCTGTTTAACGAAGCGCTTTACAAACCAGCTTTTCAATCGTCGGTGTTTCAAGGCAATTATGCTGAAAAAGAAAATAATGGTAGAATGCGAGGCGAGATGAGCAGTGAAAATTGTATGCACACATTGTAATATCTTAACTGGAGGGGGGGGGTGGTTGTTTGAATTATACTATTACACAGTAATTATTAACATCACTACTGCTTTTGCTTTGTTTTGTTAGCGCAAAAACAATGGCGAAATTGCTCGGTAACCAACAATAGAATGGCGCCGAAGAAAGTTTATGTTTTGAGATATAATATAGTGACATATTGGCATTTCAGGGAGCGATACAGCTGGTTGATCCAGCATAACCCAGTTAGGGACTAACGATCGTGTTAGTTCGATGAATTATCTAACAGTATTTTCTGTTAGTGGCTGTGGCTGTTTACAAAATCCCCCACATAAATTACAATTGATGTCCTTTTACTTTAGTATTTAGCACGTTTTAATTAATCACAGAACTTTATTTTTTAACTTAATTTAACACTATAAATATCACTATCAATCACAATTATATTTTAGTATAGCTCTTGGTTTAAGTAGCCGGCTTTGGAAATTATTGGTACTATTTAGTGTAAGGTTTCATACGTTGTGTTTGTCAGTTTTGTTTTATGCATGTATCTGGGAATTGCATAAACATATCATCTATATATATAAAGCAAAGTGGTCAATATTGGCACGATGGTGCCTCGGGGCGATAGAACACGAAAGCCGGTGACGGTTTGCCGAAAAGTCTACGGAGAGGGGGTCAAAACTGACCACGACTGACCGGCGCCTTATATGGGCTATATTACGAAAAAAAAATTCCTCCGACGACCCCCCTTGAAATTTTGTGAGGTGGTAGAAGAAAGCCTTGGGGTGTCACTAAAAACTCGCCATGTCCGGGAAAATCGGGAAATGGGTCAAAACTGACCAGTCGTATTTCCCTATATAATCTTTGTATTTTATGGGAAAAACAGAGGGTTATTTCAAAACGGATTTTAAGGCACTTACCCTCTTTACATCTGGCTAATTTTTGGCATGTTTGTAGGTAAATGGCTTGGCCGTAGGGCAGACCTGTCGATCTCACTCAAAACCCTCGACGAGGGCTAAAAAGTGACCGCGAGTGAAATTCTCTTTATATGAGCTCTATTACGAAAAAAAAATTCCTCCGACGACCCCCCTTGAAATTTTGTGAGGTGGTAGGAGAACGCCTTGGGGTGTCACAAAAAACTCGCCATGTCCGGGAAAAATCGGAAAATGGGTCAAAACTGACCAGTCGTATTTCCCTATATAATCTTTGTATTTTATGGGAAAAACAGAGGGTCATTTCAACGCGGATTTTAGGGTACTTAAACTCAGTATATCTGGCTAATTTTTTGCATACTCTTAGGTGAATGGCTTGACCTTTAGGAAAAACTGTCGGTTTCAATCAAAGCCCTCGACGAGGGCTAAAAAGTGACCGCGAGTGAAATTCTCTTTATATGAGCTCTATTACGAAAAAAAAATTCCTCCGACGACCCCCCTTGAAATTTTGTGAGGTGGTAGAAGAAAGCCTTGGGGTGTCACAAAAAACTCGCCATATCCTGGAAAAATCGGGAAATGGGTCAAAACTGACCAGTCGTATTTCCCTATATAATCTTTGTATTTTATGGCAAAAACAGGGAAATTTTAACACAATTTTTAGGTTACTTAACGTCTGTACATCATGCTAAGTTTTTGCATACACTACTATAGATGACTATGCCGTATGGAAAAACTGTTGGTCAGGCTCAAAGCCCTCGACGAGGGCTAAAATCTGATCGTGAGTGAAGTTCTCCTTATATGATATATATATATATATATATATATATATATATATATATATATATATATATATATATATATATATATATATATAAATTGACGAACGATCCCCTTAATATTATATGACGTCGTAGACCAACCCTGGAGGGTAACAAAAAATGTATTCCCGTCGGAAACAGCCATTATAGTCGTTAAATATGTTCATATACCGTAATTTCTTATATAAGCATAGCAACTGTTTGTAAAAAAAAGTAAACAAAGACATACGTCATAAGTTCAGTTTTCAAGGGAGGTAACGTTTTTTAAATTATTATTTTTCAAATAATTGTATACTATTTTAAACAGAAACAGAAAATGACGAAGTATAGCATTTGTTGTAGTACAAAATTAAGTCGTTAATTCAGTTATGTATCCTAATTAAATAATCAAATTAATTTCAAAAGGCAATGTAATATAAACTATTAGATATACTGTTCATGGAACCTGTGTAGTTCTAATTCCATTTTAGTTATACATTGCGTACTTTCCAACATTTCTCTGAGAACGGAATTTAAATGACAAACAAAAACATTTTTCTAAAGTTAGCCTTACTGTTTAAATTAAAGCATCCCCCACCCAATCCATCGCTAAATAATTAAGTATTCAAATTCTCAAATGTTTTTTTAAAAACGTAAGCGAAGCTAGGCAGCATGCCTAGTATATATATATATATATATATATATATATATATATATATATATATATATATATATATATATATATATATATATATAACAGTGATGTAGTTGATGTGTAAAAGTTTAAATTTTAAAGTATAGTTTTGTTGGGTACATACATTCCAAACCTCTTGCAATTAGTAGACAGATGTCCTAAAAATGTAATGTATACAATGCCAGTGCGGCTTTGGCAAAAGGACGACAGCCAAAAGGCCGACAGGACATAAGGCAGATAGGACATAAGGCAGACATCCATAAGGCCGACAGACCATAATGCCGACAAACCATAAGGCCGACAAACCATAAGGCCGACAAGCATAAAGAACACTAATATCGCGAAAGTTGTGTTACTGTATAGCTCCTATATTGACAATCATCGAAATAAGGCATGAAAAAATGTGAAACGTTCAAGAGAAGAGACGGTGCTAGTTGCTATCCTTATAAGGTGAACCATCGGGTCAAGCGACTGGAGATTACGGGTGTGTCTTAAATACAAAGGATCAACACTTAGATATTGCGAAATGCTGTCACTGCTGTCTTTCATAGCTCCTTCATGTAATCGAGGTAAGATAATCAACAAAGAACCAAGTCAAAAGCCGCCGGCATCATCGCCCACATGCAACAAGGTGGAACTCCAAGAGACAATGCTAGTTGCGATCCTTATAAGGTGAACTATGGGGTTCATGCGACTGGAGATGACGGGAGTGTACAAAGAATTAACAGACAGGTGGCGTTACCACCATATTTCGCAAAGAAATAAAAAAAGACCGAATGAAGTAGAACAATCGCGAGCCTTAACTAAACTACATGATAAATACAGACACAAATTGAATTATATTTAGTTGCGAAATTCGTGAAAAAAAAGTGTATATTATATTCGTTGGATTCATTAATAGACTGGAAAAGTGGTTCCAAAAGTGGTTCCACTTTGTGTTGCCAGAAAGCATATTTTTGAACCAAAATTGAATATTTTATAACATTTGTGAAATTAGTAAAAATCACTTCCGGTTTTTACTAAGGCTAGAATTTTAAACACAAAATTACTAATAATATAATAGTAATTTACCAAACATTTTAATTTTAATTTGGATTAGTATAGTCAGGGTGTTTTGGCGCAAGGGGATGTTATATTATTTAATATAATTAAACTACTAGGATATATTCCATTGTAATAATAAGTAAAGCTTAATTAACATCAACATTTAATATAGACCTAATCAATCTAGATCGACCTCTGACTATGGGGTCATCTATTAACGATGTCACAACGATGCCAGAACTCCCCCTTCCCCAAAAAAGTAAACCTAAGCCAACCCCCCCCCCCCCCCGCTATTTTGTTTTTAAAGCAGCGATTTTCATAAAATATTTAGACCTATGGGCTTTTCCAACATTCAATGTAGGCCTATTGATGAATTATTTTATAACAATTTATAAAACAACTTTTAATAATGCAAATAAGGGCTTAAATTCAGCTTCTTAACGTGAGTGTTTGTTGAACATGGAAAAGTGTCATCTTACTTTCTGAACCCCCTCCCGCTTGACCAGAGGCGTAGAGACCCTTGCCGGCGCCAAACCTTTAGATTTGCACCCCCCTCAAGATTTCGATTTGCACCCCCCCCCTCTCAAGATTTCGATTTGCACCCCCCTCAACCGTTTCAATTCATTTTTCCAACCCATTTTGGCGCCCGGGGTCATATGTCGTCGTCCCCCCCCCCCCTCCCCGCTACGCTACTGCCCTTGACACAAAGGTCCAAATCTCCCCCACCACCTCAAAGTCCGAGACCACTACAACATTTTGCTATAATTTATAGGATATTCATTAATTAGTCATACAAACCTAATTACATTTGTTGTTTTGATGGTATCTCTGCCATTACATTTATTAAATAGTTTATCTTAACTCAACATTTCCCCTAACCTCATTTGCTACAGCTGCCTATCCTTTAAAGAAAACATCTTTTCCTCAAATATCTGGAATGCATCTGATCAGCAAGTCTTTTTCTTTTGTAATATATAAACAATTACATGTTCATAAACTTGCACAGCCAATAACAACACATTACCAGGAAACAGGCAGTGATTATATGTTGTATTTGTGGTTGATGGTTAGTTATCAGCTTGGTCTACATTTATATGCTGGTATTTGTGGTATGGCTAGCATTGAGAAAAACCCATATTCTTGATTCTTCCCTTATCATTATGTTTTACAGCTATGATAGATATATGCAAATGTAAGACTTATAGTGGGACTACATATTTGTGAACACATTTGCTAAAGCAAAAGTTCTTGAGTTGAAATTTTAATTCTTTAGGTTGTCTCTGATTCAAATTCAAAGCAGCTTTAACTGGTACGTGACTGGTTATGGACAGTAAAACTTAGTAAATGCTGTTTAACATTTTGCTGACCGTACAATTTATTAATATGGAAGGGCAACAAAACTAGGTGAAATCTACTTCAGCACCATATTCTTAAAAACTATTTATAGTTCGCCAGTTTAAGTTAATTATTGAATAAAGGTAGCAATAATTAGTTTCCGCATACACCAGCACACACAACCAGTACTGAAAAAAAAAACATAACAAAGTTTATATTTTCTTTTTTTAATTACCATATTCATTCAGAATATTAAAAAAATAATTGTTCAATATGAACAAGTTTTCTTGGGTCCAACATGTATCCTTGGGTCAGTTTTTAAATTGAGCTTCATCTTGACTTTTGTCTTCTCTGTATGCAGTTGTATAATCCACAGTATCTAAAAAAACAACAAATGAATTTCATAAACTGTTATATTAAACTCATTATGTTTACATACTTTCAACTCTTAATGTTATAAATAAAAATATTTGTCTGTCTTATAAAGATCATAAAGCAATGATGTGTATTTATGTATTGGATTGTATGGGCTATCTAACCATTACCATTCATTAAAAATATAGGTCTAATAGTTTACTTTTAATATTTTAATGTAAGGAGTTTGTCATAAAATACAATAGGCCTTCAAAAGAGTCCAAAAGTCATGTATATATCATTAAAAAAAAGAAAAAGGTATCAATAAAGATCTACTACTTATGTTTAGCCACCTCAGGAATTAGTTGAAAATTGATATTCAAACTAGGCTACTATAACTATCATTAATTCATACACATACTATAATAAATATTAGGATAATTATATTAATTTGATTAGTAAGTTAATCCATCTATGACAATTGACACCTTTTGGCTTTATCAACTATTCTGCATTTTAAATTCTAAAGATCACTATATTATTATAATACTAAGAGTAGACTAAGTCATATATTAAGTTAATTAAGTAGAACTGAAATAAGACAGCTCTTTACTAATAAGCCTACTCTTCTATTCAGTAATTTTTACTCTTATTATTAGAGGCCTAAAATTACTGTTAGACTACTAATCTAGATTAAACTTAAATTTTGGATATTATTTAATGTACTAGTCTGTAACCTTTTATTTAGGCTACATGTAATTTTTACAAGTTTAAAATTGTAGCCTTATTAAGCCTAGTTAACTTTGCTTAACTTACATACAAATACTAAATACCTACCCAATCACAGGCCTACTAGACTACTACTAAGCTACTACATCTAAATCTACAGTCTAGATAGGCCTACTGAACTAAAAGTAATATGACAACTGTAAAAATTAAGCATACTTTATTTTTTTTTTTTACAATACTATTAAGCCTATAGACCTACTGCTATTAAATATGAATCTATTAGTTATTAGACTAACATAAGTCATCGTAAGTCTAATTAGTAATTACCTCTAACTAGGCCCTAATCATATTAACAAAGTAAGTATTAGGACTGTCATCTGTACCATAGAATACTACTACTATAGTAAATATATTTTAACAAGTAGGCTCTAACAAATTAGACTAATCATTTATTAGACTAGGCGTATGTAGTGCCCTACTAACTATTTACTAAGGACTAAGATTAACTATTTACTATATGACTAGTCTATAAAACTAGTTTATACCAGCTACACATTTATAATATAAACTATGGGCCTTATTTATTTAACTCATCTATTATTACTATTAACTTAAAATACTTCAATATACTTATTGAATTATTTAATATAGATTTTTATAAATATATAACTTCTAGATCTAGACTAGAGTAGATCTCTTATTCTCTACTAGAATCTACTTGACTTAGGCCTATACTTAATAATTAATAGATCTACTGTCGTACAATATAAAGTTACTTAACTAACAATAAGATCTATAGATCTTATTGTTAGTTATTAGTATTATAAAGTATTATTGAGTATTAACTTATTTATTAAGTTTATAAATTAGAATAGATCTAGCTAGATCTAGTGTTTTTATATTTAATAAATAGGGCCTAATTAAACATATTAAAAAGCTGTAACATACTAGATCTAGAACTAGATCTACTACTAGACTAGATCTAGATCTAGAATCTAGATTCAAGATTAGATCTAGATAATAATTAAATTAAAGTTAATAGATTCTAGATCTAGATCTAGATCTATCAGTATCTAGCTAGACTCTAGACTAGTCTAGACTACTCTAGAGTCAGTCTAGAGTATTCCTCCTAGAATCTAGTACTAGATTCTCGATATAAATCTATTTTAGTCTAGATAATCTAGATCTAGATTAGATCTAGATCTAGAATCTAGAAACGTATGGCTTGATTCTAGATCTCTAGCTTAGAGCACTCACAGAACTTACAGTGAGTAGTCACAGTCACAGGCCTAACAAAAATAATGAAACCTGCGTTAAAAACATTCTACAAAAACATTGGTAACAATTAATAAGAATAATGTTAGATATTAGTAATCTGAGCATAACAGTCATAAAAAAATAAGCCAACTCTAATGAAAAGGTATACAAACGAATTTTAAAAGCCTGAATCGAACTGAAAATATTCCCTTGTTCGCCATTTTGTTTCCTTGGATCACCTTGTCGGTATTTATCATGGACAA